>NC_044031.1:18593599-18912224 GCF_901765095.1 Microcaecilia unicolor | reverse complement strand
GCATTGAAGAGGTCCGTCAGCGGAGCTGACAGAACTTCTCCGAGTTCCTTAAGCACCCTCAGGTGTATCCCATCAGGCCCCATCGCTCTGTCTATTTTTAGTTTAGCAAGCTCCTCACGAACACAGTCCTCTGTAAACGGGTCTTGGTCTACCATCCATCCCCTTTAGCCTTTGTTTTCTGCAGCCCTACCCCCGGTCTTTCATTCGTGAACACAGAGCTAAAATAATTGTTAAGCAGTTCAGCTTTATCCTTATCATCTTCCACATATTTCTCTCTCTCAGCTTTGAGCCTCACAATGCTATTATGGCACTTCCTCTTGTCACTTACATATCTGAAAAAGGTCTTATCCTCCAATTTTACCATATTAGCTATCTTTTCCTCCATTTGTCGCTTCGCTTTCCTGATAGCTTTTCCAGCTTCTCTTCACTTATTTAAGTATTCTCTCCTGTCTTCATCTTTCTGAGTCGTCTTATAACGTGCAAAGGCTAGCCTCCTTACCCTTATCTTTTCAGCTACTACATTCGAGTACCAGAGAGGCCTTCTTTTCCTCTTACTTTTATGTAATTTTCTAACATAAAGGTTAGTTGCCTTTAATATAGCTCCTTTCAGTCTTGTCCATTGCTGTTCTACATTCTTCAGCTGTTCCCATCCCGCTAACTGTTCCTTGAGAAATTCCCCCATCTCGGCAAAGTTAGTTCCTTTGAAATCCAGGACCTTTAATCTCGAACGAGCCCTCTTTTCTGTTTTAATATTGAACCATACAGTACGATGATCACTAGATGCCAAATGGTCCGCCACCTTGACATCAGAAACGTACTCTCCATTCGTAAGCACCAAGTCCAGAATAGCTTCATCCCGTGTCGGTTCAGTTACCCACTGCTGGATCAATTTTTCCTGTAGGGAATCTAAGATCTCTTTGCTTCTAGACGACCCTGCAGCCGGGACATCCCAATCAACATCTCCCCTTTCCTAGCTATCTTGTGCATGTCTTCAATTAAGTCCCTGTCCATTTCCTCCAACTGTGAGGGTGGTCTGTATATCACTCTGATATGGATACATTTTCCTTTCCCTCTTTCCAGTTTAACCCACAGCGCTTCTTCCATACCCAACATGTCCCGCAGTTCTGTCACTTGGATATCATTCTTAGCATATAATGCCACACCTCCACCCTTTTTTCCTACTCTGTCCTTCCTGTATAGATTATAGCCAAGTACAGCAACATCCCAGTCATGGTTCTCCATGAACCACATCTCCGTGACTGCCACTAAATCCAAGTCCGCTTCCATCATTGTAGCCTCAAAATCTAGAAGTTTCCCATACTACGGGCATTGGTATACAAGGCTCTCCAGATTTTACTCTTTTTATTCACTTCTATAGAGGCCTTTTATACCCATCCCCATCAATTTTAATTTAAAGCCCTCTTTATAACTTTAGCCAGCCTGTTGCTGAAGACACTCCTTCCCTTCCTTGACAGATGGACACCATCACTGCTCAGTACCTCTTGGAAAATCATCCCATGGTCTACAAAACCAAAGCACTCTTGTCGGCACCAACCACGCAGCCACGCATTTATCTCCAAGATGCGAGCTTCTCTCATTTGACCTTTACCTTTGACAGGGAGGATCGATGAGAACACCACCTGTGCACCTAGATGCTTCACCCTCTGACCCAAAGCCACGAAGTCTCGTATGATACGTTCAGTAGGATATTTAGCTGTATCATTTGTGCCAACATGGATGAGTAGCATAGGAGCATGGTCTGTAGGCTTGATGAGTCTAGGTAATCTTTCCACAATATCGTGAATTTTGACACCAGGCAGACAACACACCTCTCTGGACAATATATCTGGCCGGCAGATGGGCGCTTCGGTACCCCTGAGAAGTGAATCTCCAACCACCACTACCTTGCGCTTTCTGTGAGCCAATTGTCCGGCTGTGATGGGATTTTTGGTCACTGTTTCCTCCTGTTTTTTTAGATGTTTCTAGCTGTTCTACCTCCAGGGCTATGAATCAATTCTTTAGTTGAATAGAAGGTGGAGTTGGAGGATTGATCTTGTGGGACTTGGTGACCTGCTTCCAGCTGTGCTCTGTCTGCCCAAGATCTTCTCTCCCTTTGCTGGAAGTCCTCAATGTTTGGACCTGCGTCTCTGGGTCAAATTTCTGGTTGTCCCAGATGTTCCTTAGTCTTGCCACTTCCTCTCTTAGTTCTTGTACTTCTTTCACAAGGGACTCAATGTATGTACATTTATTGCATGAAACCAGAATCTTGTCTTGGTCCAAGGGTTTGGTCTTGACAGTGGTAGAAGCAGTGGTAGAAGTTTTAGGGGCTCTTTGTTTCTTTACCATAGTTCCAAATGTAGGGGCTGTTGTACTTGTGATAATAAAATGTGTAGCCTGTCACACAACTACCAATCCTGTTATTTCTCCTACTCCTGTTCTGTAGGATATAGGGGGTAGGTAGTTAATGTGAAGTTTTAGGGTAAAAACTGAGAACCTGTTAAGATTTACAATGTGGGTGGAATTCAATGTATGTATCTGACTATTTGAAATTCAGTGATTGAGCTTTTTCCTTCAGGGTATTTGTTTTTGTTTTTTTTCTCCCTTTCCCTGATGTACCGGTTGGTTGTAGACCTAATTTAATAGATTAATCTTGCAAAGTAAAGACCTAGAATAAATCTGATCCTGATCTATGGGTATAGCTGATTAACAATGACTTTTTGATTATACTGCCAGTACGATACTGCCAACAGTGAGAGAAGCTTGATGAACAAATTTAAGGAAGAGAAGGTAAATTGGTATCCTATGTGATATGTAATGAGAATAGCAACCAATGGATATGTTAACAGAGGTCCTTTTTATGTAGAGCAGGAAGCCCCTGATGCTGAGCAGAAGACTGGGGATATACTGTGATAATGAATGGTTTACATTTCAGAAACAGTTGTAATTTGGGTGGAGTTAATTTGTGATAAGTAGTATATTTATTAGATTGTAAGCTCTTTGAGCAGGGACTGTCTTTCTTCTATGTTTGTGCAGCGCTGCGTACGCCTTGTAGCGCTATAGAAATGTTAAATAGTAGTAGTAGTAGTATTTAGGAAAGCTATTTCGGAAGTGTCAGTCCTGGGGTGGGTGCGCGGGCTTAAACTTAAAACCTATCTCTAGAGCTGTATTAAGCCACTTATCTACACAGCTGGTTGGGATTAGGGGAAGACAAGGTTAAGAAATGCACCAGAAATGCCCAAAACCACAGCTCTAAGGTAGGGATAACCAGAAATAATGCCAGATCAAGTCTCATCTGTTAGCTTTCAGGCAGGAGTCCAGAGACCTTGTGGTAGCCTTCTGCTCTCTCAAAGCAGAAGCTTAGCCACACCTAAGCTAAACAAATTATCTGTAAAAAAAAACAGGTGGAGAAGGGGAAGGGCTCAACACACTTGAGGAGAAAGAAAAAAAAGATCTAATACAGAGTTATAGCAATTTTTAAATCTAGTACTCAGATTAACAGATATCAAATAAAATAGTCACTCATCTACAAATCATATACCAAGTACAGACCTGGAACACATCACTTCATACAGCCTTTGAAACTTTAGCACCTTTAAGTAAAGAGATAGCACAAAACTTTCAAAGTCAGAAAGAACCCTGGTATTCCCAACAAAAATGTCAGCTCAGATAATTTCAGCGTATTTGAGACGTCAGCGCTCCTTGCCCATTCTACCTAAAAAAACACAGCACAATCCTACAAATTAGCAAACCTGGCGGACTCTTCTAAGTTAGCCAGGGCACCTAATACTGCAGTCCTTTATCAGACGCTGAAAACATTTACCACACCATGCCCACACCCCGTTGATTTGGCTTCACTTCCTATGGCTCAGGATCTTGCAGATCACTGTAGCACCAAAATGACTACCTTGATTGCTTCTCTTGCACCTACTCCTAGCAGTGCATCAGCCCAGCCTATTCCCATCACTGTATAGCCCACCAGTACACTCTCTGCCTTTAACATCCCGGCAGAATCACATCTACGTACTATAGTTCAAAACATTGGGGAGAAATTTAGACAATATGCTTGGCGGGGTGGCATATGGAGTCAGGTCACTTCAAGTGATCACCCCCAGCAAAAGCTAAAGACAAGATGTGACAGTAGAAAAGAAAGCAATGAAAACAACAATCTTAGTAAATCACTTCTTATCAACACAGCAGAAAGTGAGAGTAAACAAAAAACTAAACAGAAGACAAAAATGCCACTGAAATGTAGATGGAAAGCGATGACCACAAATGCTCGCAGTCTAAGCAACAAAGTTCATGAACTGCAAGTCCTGATGTTAGAGGCAGACTTAGACGTTGTTGCAATCACGGAGACATGGCTCAATGATTACCATAAATAGGATGCAAACATACCAGGCTATAATCTACTTAGGAAGGATGGAGATGGGCGTAAAGGTGGAGGAGTAGCTCTGTATGTGAGAAATGATATCGCAGCAACTGAAATGACAGGGGCCTGGGGAAAGGAAGAAGCTATATGGATCACCTTAAAAAGAGATGATGGAACCTCTGTCCACATGGGTGTTGTCTACAGACCTCCAACACAATCGGAGGAACTAGATAAAGATCTGGTCACAGATATCCATAAGTTGAGAAAGAAAAGAGAGGCACTGTTGCTGGGAGTTTTCAATCTGTCAGATGTGGATTGGAAAGTTCCATCTGTGGAATCGGAAAGAAGTAGAGAGATCGTGGATGCTTTTCAAAGTGCTCTACTCAGACAAATGGTGGTGGAACCCAAGAGAGAGGGAGCGACGCTGGATCTGGTGCTCACAAATGGGGATAGTGTGTCAAATGTCCAAGTGGGTGCCCACCTGAGCAGTAGTGACCATCAAACAGTTTGGTTTGATATAACAGCTGAAGTGGAGGGCGGCCACTCAAAACTCAAAGTCCTGGATTTCAAGCATGCTGACTTTAGTAAAATGGGGGAATACCTGAGGAAGGAGCTGATGAGCTGGGGGAACATACGAGAAGAAGGGCAGTGGTCCAGGCTGAAAGAAGCTATAAATATGGCCACAAACCCTTATGTAAAGAGAGTAAATAAAAGCAAGAGAAAAAGGAAACTGATATGGTTCTCCAAGCAAGTGGCTGAGAAAATAAAGGCTAAAGAGTTGGTGTTCACCCCTCCGAAGGGACACCACCTTGTAGGGGTGGAGGGGCTTGTGTGTTTCAATGACTTAGAGGGCTATGCTGAAGGGTTACCCATATCAGACAGGCCTCTGAGGAGACACCAGACAAAGAATGTCCCAAACTGGGAGAGTGGTAAGATGGTGGTGACCTGAAGTTCGTATGCCCAATGGCCCAGCTGCCCTCTGAAGTTTCGTCTTCTTTACGTAAATTTCCTCTCTGCAATTGCAGTTACCTTAACTGAGAGGAAGGGGACAACCGGCGGTCAGCTGCCGATTGCCAGTGTTTTATCCCCTGAGCAGCAAGTGCGGGACCGCTGCGCGACGAACTGCCCACAGATGAAAGGGTTGGTGAGTCCTTTGATTAGCACCGGCGAAGGAGCATCGACGCTCTTGGACCTGGAAAAAACAACTCCAACGCTCCCGAATTATTCAACCACCATGCCCAAAGGAGTGGAGGAGTGAGTTAGAGGTATATGCTGAAACGGAGGACGTTTACAGCAGAACCCGAATCAGTGGAACCACTCCTAAACACCTATGAGAAATCAACTTTGAGTTTTTGGCTCCCGTGGAGGTTACATTGAATACCATCTGGAAGGCGCTTCGGGACCTAACAGTGGCAGTAAACAATTTTGTTTCAGATATAATTTTATTAGAGAGTTACATGGACAATTCAAATGAATTCTTTGAGAGTAAAAAATGGATATAACAAATGATTCTACATGAGCAAGAAGTGGTTATGATTTTGAAAATGATAATAGACCAGAAATTTTGAATAATAAAATGAATATTATTATAGATGATTAATATCGAGATTATTGTTTTTCCCAGAGTTCAGGGTATGACTCCTAAAGTTTTCCTCAGAAATATTTCCTCAAATTATTACTTTAAAAGGAGTGAAGCCTGTAAAAACTGGGATTACTTTAATCAGTGGGATTTGAATTAGAGACTTAAGTATATGTATTGTTAAATAACTTCTGGTTTTTAAAAGAGAAAATGTAATCAGATGTATTATTTCTAACTAATATTGGACAATAAGTATGTTTTCAATTAAATGATTTGACTATACACCATATTGGCCTTGAAGAAGCCAACCAGATGATCAATGTAGAATAATGAATTAGATGAGTAATATCTGGGGATAATCAGGTTAATACCACGGTTTTTTTTCTCTGTTTACTGTTTAATTGATCTTATCTTGTTTCACTCTCCCTATTTAGTGGTCTAAGGAAGAGAATAGAATTACCTGACTGAAAAAATTCCTACATATTACTTTCTCTGTATTTCCAGCAAGTTGTTTTATCGCTTGTAAAAATTTAAATGGTTATAAATAAAAATGTTTAAAAAAAAAGAGCTGGCGTTCATGAAATACAGAAAAACTCAAGAAGAAGAACACGGAGAGGAATACCGGATGAAAACTGAAAGAAGCCAAAAGAGAGATACATCTGATGAAAGCGCAAGTGGAAGAACAAATGGCTAGAAATGGAAAGAGGGACGACAAAAATTTCTTCAGGTATATTAGTGAAAGGAGGAAGACTAAAAATGGAATTGTGAGACTGAAAGATGTTGCGAACTGCTGTGTGGATAATGATTAAGGAAAAGCAAATTTGCTAAACAAATACTTTTGTTCTGTTTTTCACTGAAGAAAATCTTGGAGAAGGACCACGATTGATTGGCAAAAGTACATATGAGAATGGAGCGGATATAGCACCGTTCACGGAAGCGAGTGTGTATGAACAACTTGAAAATCTAAAGGTGGACAAAGCCATGGGACCGGACGGGATCCACCCCAGGATATTGAGAGGTTCTGGCGGGTCCTCTTCTGGCGGGTCCTCTTGGGATTTTGCCAGGTATTTGGGACCTGGATTGGCCACTGTTGGAAACAGGATGCTAGGCTTGATGGACCTTTGGTCTTTCCCAGTATGGCAATACTTATGTACTTATGTACTCTTAAAGATTTGTTTAATAAATCCTTGGAGATGGGAGAGGTTCCGTGGGATTGGAGAACAGCGGATGTGGTCCCTCTTCACAAAAGTGGTGATAGGGAAGAAGCTGGAAACTACAGGCCAGTAAGCCTCACTTCGGTTATTGGAAAAGTAAAGAAAGTGATGCTGAAGGAAAGGATAGTGAATTTCTTGGAAGCCAATAAGTTGCAAGATCCAAGACAACATGGTTTTATCAAAGGTAAATCGCGCCAAACGAATCTCATTGAATTCTTTGACTGGGTGACCAGAGAATTGAATCAGGAACATGCTATAGATGTAATCTACTTAGATTTCAGCAAAGCTTTTGACACGGTTCCCCACAGGAGGCTCTTGAATAAACTTGACAGGCTGAAGATAGGACTCGAAGTGGTGAACTGGATTAGGAACTGGTTGATGGACAGACGCCAGAGGGTGGGAGGAGGAGGGAAAGGTGAGTAGTGGAGTGCCTCAGGGATTGGTGCTGGGGCCGATTCTGTTCAATATATTTGTGAGTGACATTGCTGAAGGTTTAGAAGGTAAAGTTTGCCTTTTTGCGGATGACACCAAGATTTGTAATAGAGTGGACACCCCAAAGGGAGTGGAAAACATGAAAAAGATCTGCAGAAGCTAGAAGAATGGTCTAATGTCTGGCAATTAAAATTCAATGCGAAGAAATGCAAAGTGATGCACTTAGGGAGTAGAAATCCATGGGAGATGTATGTGTTAGGCGGTGAGAGTCTGATATGTACAGACGGGGAGAGGGATCTTGGGGTGATAGTATTTGAGGATTTGAAGTCGATGAAACAGTGTGACAAGGCGGTGGCCGTAGCCAGAAGGTTGCTAGGCTGTATAGAGAGAGGTGTGACCAGCCGAAGAAAGGAGGTGTTGATGCCCTTATACAAGTCATTGGTGAGGCCCCACCTGGAGTATTGTGTTCAGTTTTGGAGGCCGTATCTTGCTAAGGATGTAAAAAAAAATTGAAGTGGTGCAAAGCTACAAAAAACGGTATGGGATTTGCGTTACAAAACGTATGAGGAGAGACTTGCTGACCTGAACATGTGTACCCTGGAGAAAAGGAGAAACGGGTGATGTGATACAGACATTCAAATATTTGAAAGGTATTAATCCGCAAATGAACCTGTTCCGGAGACGGGAAGGCGGTAGAACTAGAGGATATGAAATGAGGTTGAAGGGGGGCAGACTCAAGAAAAATGTCAGGAAGTATTATTTCACAGAGAGAGTGGTGGATACTTGGAATGCCCTTTTATTTGGTCCATTTATTTTTAGGACCAAGCCTCAAAAAAGTGCACAAACTGACCAGATGACCACCGAAGGGAATCGGGGATCACCTCCCCTGACTCCCCCAGTGGTCACTACCCCTCCCACCCTAAAAAAAAACCTTTAAAAACTTTTTCTGCTAGCCTCTATGCCAGCATCAAATGTCATACTCAGGTCCATCGCAGCAGTATGCAGGTCCCTGGAGCAGTTTTACTGGGTGCAGTGCACTTCAGCCAGGCGGACACAGGCCCATTCCCCCCCTACCTGTTACACTTGTGGTGGTAAATGTGAGCCCTTCAAAACCCACCCGAAACCCACTGTACCCACATGTAGGTGCCCCCCTTCACCCCTTAGAGCTATGGTAGTGTTGTACATTTGTGAGTAGTGGGTTTTGGGGGGGGGGGGGTTGGGGGGCTCAGCACCCAACGTAAGGGAGCTATGCACCTGGGAGCTTTTTCTGAAGTCCACCACAGTGCCCCCTAGGGTGCCCGGTTGGTGTCTAGGCATGTGAGGAGGGCCAGTGCACTATGAATGCTGGCCCCTCCCATGACCAAATGCCTTGGATTTGGGCAGTTTTGAGATGGCCGCACTGGGTTTCCATTATCGCCAAAAACCGAGTTCGCCCATCTATAAGGTAGATCTAAATTTGGGCAGGCTGGACTGCATTATTGAAACGACAGATGGCCGCCCATCTTGTTCGATTATATGGTTGGCTCCGCCCCTTCCCGGGACCGGCCCCAGAGATGGCCGCTCCTAGAGATGGCCGCCCTCGTTCGATTATGCCCCTCCAAGTTACATTAAATCTATTACAGCTCCCCATGACGCTATCCTGTCTATTTTTATCAAACGATCCAACAAAGAGCTTGGTCCTTTCATTTCTCATAGGATTTCATCTTCTTTCTCCTTGGGAACTGATCCAGCAGCTTGAAAACTAGCAATCATGAAACTCACACTTAAGGACATTTCTAAACCTATTTCAGACAAATGTGGCTATCCTCCTATTGCCAACCTACCATTCCTTAATAAGATCGCAGAGACCATAATCCACTCTCAGCTTCTGGATTTCTTGATAAAAACAAATGCACTTCATCCCAATCATACTGGATTCATGCCACACCACAGCACTGAAACTAACTCTACTTTGCATTACAACATTCATGCACCACAGACTAGATCAAAACAACTCTGTTCTATTATTGTCACTTGACCTCTCCTCAACATTTGATCTAGTTGATCATACTCTGCTTTTGGATAGACTCCGCCATATAGGTGTCCAAGATTTAGCTTTCACCTGGTTCCATTCATACCTCACTGAACGTTTCTATATATTCCACTTCCAGAACAAGGCATCAGCGTGATTCTCTTTGACCTGGGGAGTCCCACAGGGATCAATCTCGTCCCCTATGTTGTTATTTAACATTTTCCTAGCCCCTTGACTTACACTTGCTCAATCCTTAGTCTTCACTGCATATGTCTATGCAGATGACGTTCAGCTATTGCACGTCATAGACTATACCGATAATCATTTGATTCAGAATATCAACCATAACTTGACACAAATCACTGACTGGCTTTGATAATAAATTGATGTTCAACCCAAATAAATGTAGCTGTCTTCTTTTCGAACAGTCCAAATGCTTCCTTATCACTACAAATCCTTCTTGGCACAACTGATACTCCACAATCATCTAGCATGAAACGTTTGGGCGTTATTTTAGACGATTCACTCTTCTTTCGACCACATATTTCTACTGTAATCCGACAATGCTTCTTTCGACCACATATTTCTACTGTAATCCGACAATGCTTCTACAAAATGCAACAAATCTGCTCAATTCGCCCTTTTATTGAACCACCCAAACGAAATAAACTCATCCTTCTTTCATTATCAGTAAACTAGACTACTGTGATTTACTCTATATAGGTCTTAGAACATCTGACATTAGGCGTCTACAAGTAATTCAGAACACTGCCATTAAACTTATCAATGGTAAAAAGAAATTCAACCACACCGCTCCACTATTCAAAGCAGCCCACTGGCTCCCCCTACCTACCTTGTTGTTCGATCTATAAAGCCTTACCTTCAGTGTTCAAAATCCACAGTCTGGTGAACCATAGGATGACAATAAAATTTATTTTCCGCTATATACCTTTCGGTTCAATGCAGATCACTTTAAAGAGACTGGTCATTTCCAGTAACTACATAAACGATTAATATTAAAACAGACAGATTGTACTTTATAAATCAGGTAGAGTCCAAGCAAGCGGGCCTCACAGCCCACTGGGAACCCAGTCACACAGTGGGAAGGGAGAACAACGAAGAGTCCCCCCAAGGGACTGGAGCACAAGCAGTGCAACAGTGCAGGGTTGAGACACAAGGGAAAGGATGAGAGACAGAAGCCTCTAAAGGTATACACAAGGCTGTGCCACAGGGCGATCAACAAATACAAGAAGCCCCAGAAGGGACACTAGGCTGTACTATACAGCACTCAGGGATAAGGGAGCCAACTATAGGAATACACTCTAGGCTGAACCATTCAGCACTCAAGGAAAGGGGAAGCCACTCATAGGAACACACTAGGCTGAACAATTCAGCATACCAAGGAAAGGTGAAACCACCTAAGCAAACACAATGCTGGTCTCACAACACACAGGGATAAAGGGATACACAAAGCTGTGCCACACTGCACTCAAAGGCAAGGGGAATCCACACACCAGGCTGCAAAAGCTGGCCTCACAATAAACAAAGGAACTGCTTATAGGGATACACAAGGCTGTGCCACACTGCACATCAAGGCAAAGGGGAGGTAAGCAAACAGACGCCGTAGCCTAAACACACACAGATCGGATAAGGGGCAGAGCTCACCGGGAACAGGAGACAGACACAGCAAAGAAAGAATTGAAGCAGGCTAAAGGAAAAGACTGATTTAAAACACTGACCTGCCAGAAGCAGGGCAATACTATAGACAAAGGGTAACACATAGTAACATAGTAGATGATGGCAGAAAAAGACCTGCATGGTCCATCCAGTCTGCCCAACAAGATAAACTCATATGTGTATACCTTACCTTGATTTGTACCTGCCTTTTTCAGGGCACAGACCGTACAAGTCTGGCCAGCAGTATTTCCCGCCTCCCAACCACCAGTCCCGCCTCCCATCACCGGCTCTGGCACGGACCGTATAAGTCTGCCCTCCACTATCCTCGCCTCCCAACCACCAACCTCTCTTCCCCCACCTGCTCCGCCACCCAATTTCGGCTAAGCTTCTGAGGATCCATTCCTACTGCACAGGATTCCTTTATGCATATCCCACGCATGTTTGAATTCCGTTACCGTTTTCATCTCCACCACCTCCCACAGAGGAAGGGGAACAAAAACAAACAAACTGGAATAATACGAGGGACAAGCTTACCCCCTAGGGTAGACGTGAAGCATCTGTTTACTCTTTCCAAAAATACTAGGACTAGGGGGCATTCAATGAAGCTACAAAGTAGTAAATTTAAAACGAATCGGAGAAAATATTTCTTCACTCAACATGTAATTACACTCTGGAATTCATTGCCAGAATATGTGGTAAAGGAGGTTAGCTTAGTGGGGTTTTAAAAAAGGTTTGGACGGCTTCCTAAAGGAAAAGGCCATAGACCATTATTAAAATTGACTTGAGGAAAATCCACTGCAAAATATTTTGTACTTTTTTGGGATCTTGCCAGTTATTTGTGACCTGGATTGGCCACTGTTGGAAACAGGATCCTGGGCTTGATGGACCTTTGGTCTGTCCCAGTATGGCAATACTTACGTACATGTATTCCTTTCAGGACCTACAACAGAGGCTTTCCCGAACTCATAAGGATTACTTTGCTTATAGACAGTTGCATCACTATTATTCCAGCTTAGATCATGAGCTTCTGAATATGAGGCGAGGCCAGAAAATTAGAGACTTCAAACAAGGCAATGTTTTTGGCCAGGTTTCAATATCAGGTTTACATAGAGCTTTGGTCACTTTTCTTCCCCCCCCCCCCCCCCCCCCCCCCCCCCCCCAGGAGTATGGCTCTCTTTGGGAGGCTTGGAGTAGAGATCTTAGGTTCGAATTGACAGGGGGTAGATTTTTAAAAATGGATTAAAGCTATCCCAAAGCAGGTTGGGAACGCCGAATTACAGGAAAGTCAATATAGAGTACTCCATAGGGCCTATATATCCCAATATCAGGCGGCCAGAGCAGGTTCAGTGCCTATTGGTAAATGTCCCAAATATCAGCGGGGTGGGGGTGGGGGGACAATATTTTTTTCATGCTTTTTGGCGATATTTAAGGACATTATTTGATCAACGTGTAGCATATTCTTGGAAGGGCATTTTGCTGAATAAATGGGAGGCATAAAAATTCCCGTTTATTTCTTAGTAAGGCTTATGCGTTGGGGAAGAAATGCATACTCAAACATTGGGTTCTTGAAGAGCCTCCCTCATTCTGGAATTGGAGAAACAGATTACATGCTCTCATGTTGTGGGAGGAAAGGGCTACAAGGAGTTCTCCAAAGGTGCGAAGGGCTTTCATATCTATCTAACAGTAACATAGTAAATGTCGGCAGATAAAGACCTGTACGGTCCATCCAGTCTGCCCAACAAGATAAAGTCATTTACATGGTATGTGATGCTTTATATGTATACCCGAGTTTGATTTGTCCTTGCTATTCTCAGGGCACAGACCGTAAAAGTCTACCCAGCGCTATTCTTGTACTACGTTCTGGAGCTAACGTCGAAGCCCCTTAAAATGTACACTCCAGCCCATCCCTATCTATTCAGTCACAATCAGGGCATAGACCGTAGAAGTCTGCCCAGCTCCCATTTTGTTTCCCAATTACCGGCATCGCCACCCAGGGGGATGCAGGGGGAGCGGTCGCCTATGCGCACCTATGCGCATGCACTACCACCTTCCTCTGATGTGGATGACGGCAGTGTATCTGAGTTCTGCCAGAGATCCTTAGCGGACTCTATGGAGGAGACTGATCCTCGCTCGGATGGAGCGGATGACCCCTCTGCAGCGCGGCTTTTTCGCTCAGAGGATTTGCCCAACCTGCTTGTGCAGGCCATGAGCATTTTGAAGATTGCCTCTCCGGAGGAAGGCCCGCTCTCAGCCTCGGCTGGCTCCGCCATTATGCTGGGAACAAAGCGCCCGCCTAGAACCTTCCATGTTCATGAAGCCATGCAGACCTTAATTTCAGCGCAATGGGATGCCCCTGAAGCGAGCCTGAAAGTAGCCAGGGCTATGTCCCGTCTGTACCCCTTGCCAGAGGGGGAACGGGAAGCCTTTGTCTGGCCCATGGTAGATTCCTTAATCACTGCCGTGACTAAGAAAACGGCGCTGCCGGTGGAAGGTGGCACTGCCCTGAAGGACGCTCAGGACAGGAGAATGATGGCGGCCGCTCTGAGTTTGCAAGCCTCGGTTTGCGGCTTCTACGTGGCTAGGGCGTGCCTGACTGTTTTGCAGCGGGCTTCCCCCTTGGATCCTTCCTGGATGGCGGAATGGCCGACCCTGGAGTCAGGTTTGGCCTACTTGGCAGACTTGCTGTATGATGTTTTGAGAGCCTCGGCCAAAGGTATGGCTCAGACGGTCTCTGCGCGGCGGTGGCTCTGGCTTAAGCACTGGTCTGCTGACCATGCCTCTAAATCTGGCTTAGCCAAGTTGCCTTTTAAAGGCAAGCTGCTCTTTGGGGACGAGATGGACAAGATCGTGACGGAGCTCGGCACGTCCAAGGGCAAGAGGTTGCCGGAGGTCAGGACTCGGGCCAGCAGTACTTGCCCTGGTTCCTCTAAGGGCCGATTCCAGGAAGCCCGTCGGTATCGCCCGGGCAAGTCGGGCTCCTCTGCCTCCTCTTCCTTCAAACAGAATTTCTCCCCCAAGCAGCATTCCTTTCGCAGGGACCGCTGGCCCGGAGGTTCGTCCTCCGGCCCACCCCCAGGGTCGCATACCCAATGACGGGGACCTGGTCCATGGCCCAGTGCAGATAGGAGGAAGGTTGTCCTCATTCCTGGGCGAGTGGACCAGGGTAACTTCAGACGCTTGGGTTCTGGAAGTCATCAGAGACGGCTACAAGCTGGAGTTCTGCCGGCCCTTGAGAGGAGGGCTTGTAAACTCTCCCTGCAAGTCCCAGGTCAAAGCAGCTGCCGTGCAGCAGACTTTGAGCAACCTGATCCGCCTGGGCGCGGTGGTCCCGGTGCCAGTAGATCATCTTGGCAAGGGGCGCTACTCCATTTACTTTGTGGTGCCAAAGAAAGAAGGTTCTGCTCGGCCTATTCTCGATCTCAAGTTCGGCACTTCCGGATGGAGACTCTCCGCTCCGTAATAGCTGCAGTGAAGAAAGGAGAATTCCTGGCATCCTTGGACATCAAGGAAGCTTACTTACATATTCCCATCTGGCCTACTCATCAGCGCTTCCTGCGCTTCACAGTCCTGGGCCGCCACTTCCAGTTCAGAGCCCTCCCTTTCGGGTTGGCTACGGCTCTGCGGACCTTCTCCAAAGTGATGGTGGTCATCGCGGCTTACCTCCGCAAGGAAGGAGTACAAGTCCATCCCTATCTGGACGATTGGTTGATCCGAGCCCCCTCTTATGCAGAGTGTGAGAAGGCTACGGACAGGGTGATTGCTCTTCTGAGCTCCCTGGGATGGGTCATCAACTAGGAGAAACGTCAGCTGCGCCCGACTCAGTCCCTGGAGTACTTGGGAGTTCGATTTGACACCCTAGTGGGCAGAGTGTTCCTGCCAGACAACCGGAGCGGCAAGCTTCGGGCCCAGGTGGACCAGTTCCTAACAGCTTCCACTCTCCGAGCTAGGGACTATGTGCAGCTCTTGGGCTCCATGACGCCCATGATGGTAGTGCCCTGGGCAAGGGCCCATATGAGACCCCTACAGCACTCCCTGCTGCGGCGGTGGACTCCAGTATCTGAAGATTACGCTGCACACCTTCCCTTGGATCCAACGGTGCGCAAGGCGCTGGGTTGGTGGCTGAGACCAGACAAGCTGTCCGCAGGAATGCCTCTCATGACCCCGGAGTGGGTGGTCATCACGACGGATGCCTGCTTGACGGGCTGGGGAGCCCACTGCCTGGGAAGGACAGCTCAGGGGCTCTGGACGCCTGCAGAGGCGAAGCAATCTATCAACCTCCTGGAACTCCGAGCCATTTGACTGGCGCTTCTGGAGTTTCTCCCGGTCCTGGTGCTGAAGCCAGTACGGGTCCTGTCGGACAATGCCATGGCAGTGGCATATGTCAATCACCAGGAAGGTACCAGGAGCGCCTCTCTAGCCAAGGAGGCCATGAAGCTATGCCTGTGGGCGGAAGCGAATCTGGAACAGCTGTCGGCGGCCCACATTGCGGGAGTCATGAATGTCAAGACGGACTTCCTCAGTCACCATACTTTGGATCCCGGAGAGTGGCAGCTCTCGGATCCGGCGTTCTCGGACATCACGAGGTGCTGGGGCCAGCCGAGCCTGGATCTGATGGCGTCCTCAGCCAATTGCCAAGTGCCGCGGTTCTTCAGCAGAGGACGGGACCCTCGATCTCTGGGGGTCGATGCTCTTCTCCAGCAGTGGCCGGCACAGGAGCTTCTCTACGTGTTCCCGCCCTGGCCCATGTTGAGCAGAGTGCTAGGCCGGGTGGCAAAGCATCCGGGCCGGGTGATCCTAGTGGGTCCGGATTGGCCCAGACGTCCCTGGTATGCGGACCTAATCAGGCTCTCAGTGGACGGCCCTCTGAAGCTGCCAGCGGAGCGGGGCCTCTTGCATCAGGGTCCCGTGGTGATGGAGGATCCCTCCCCCTTTGGTCTTACGGCCTGGCTCTTGAGCGGAAGCAGCTGAGGAAGAAGGGCTTCTCAGACAAGGTTATCGCCACTATGCTGAGAGCGAGGAAGCGCTCTACTTCTACTGCTTACAGTGAGCTGCTGCATTCCTCTCCCCCCCGTTTCGGCGGTGGCTGGATTGATAACTATATTATGCCGGCGCTCCCTCCCGCTTCCTGCGGCAGTAGGGTAGCTTTGTATCCCTCCCGCTTTGGCGGTGTTGGGGTAAGCCAGCTCCTCCCGCGGTTGCGGTAGCAGGATAAGCCAGATCCCCCCGCATCGGCAGGTGTGTCCCTCCCCCGCTTCGCGGGGATGAGCTGGACGGATTCCCCTCCCCCGCTTCGGCGGTGGTGAGCTGGGCAGAGTGTCCCTTTGTGGATGTAATTCTCTAAGTGCTGAGTCCTGCGGATGGAGCTTTGATATCGACATACTGAGGAGTTTCCGGCAGCACATGACCACGTATAGGGAGGCAAAAGAATGCTCTCTATCTCCACCTGCTGGTAGATGGACACAACCCACCAGTCTATGGATTGATCTGCTTGATGAAATGAAATTAGGTTGAAACCTGGGAGAATTTAACCTTTTTTTTTTTCCTGTGCCTACATTAAAAGAAAAATAGGGCATGTGGGAATTTGCTCTTTTGTTTTGTGGATTGCAGTGGTATATTATAAAAATGCATTTGCCTTTTTTCTATTACTATCAC
The DNA here is from genome assembly GCF_901765095.1 of Microcaecilia unicolor. Classification (NCBI taxonomy): domain Eukaryota; kingdom Metazoa; phylum Chordata; class Amphibia; order Gymnophiona; family Siphonopidae; genus Microcaecilia; species Microcaecilia unicolor. The sequence goes on along the minus strand of NC_044031.1, from coordinate 18,895,290 downwards.
AGAGAGGTATGGAATAATGAGGGGGGGTGTCCTTTATGCAGAAGTTCTGTCCAGTCAGTCTAAATGTGCCAACATTGTTCAGTTCAGCACAGTCGCCAAGTTTATACAAAGTTAATTCTGTTGAGTGGAAATAAATCTGTTGGCTCAGGCTGCTTACTACTGAAAATCCATCATTGTTTCATTATTGCTACTAAGTATTACATATTAAGGACATTTGCTTTAAACTTTGTGGTAAATTGTTTATTCAATCCTTACATGCACATGGCTTTGCTTCTTAAACCCAAAGGTGACTCCTAAGGGGCGGGCGGTTGAACAATTAGATATAAACTGTTGTTTCTGACTTTACTTGTTTTGGAGTGCTTTGAGTTTTGCTGATCCAGGGCCGGTCTTAAGGCGAGGCGACCGAGGCGGCCGCATAGGGCCCCGCGCGCGCCCCAGGTCGCCCCTCCCGCCCGCCCGAGCTCCAGTCCGTCCGTCCTCCCTCCCTCCCAACGAATCCGATGCGCAACGGCGGCGTGGTGGGGGCGGTCTGCCCCCCCCAGATGTCAGTGGGTGGGGGGGGTGCTCCGAGTCGCTGCTCTCCTGTCACTCCTGCCTTTAAAAACGCAATTTGGAAGCGCCAAAGACAGTGACAGGCAGCGCCTCGCGTCTGCCCGCCCTGCTACTAAAATCTGTTCGACGTCATTGGGCCTTCCCACATTGAGTCCCACCCTCCTCTGAGGTAACTTCCAATTACCGCGAGGGCGGGCGGGACTGAATGTGGGGAAGGCCCGAACGACGTCGAAGAGATTTTTAGTAGCAGGGCAGACGCGAGGCGCTGCCTGTCACTGTCTCTCCGACGCTTCCAAATTGTTTTTTTAAAGGCAGTGAGGGTGGTGGGCGGCAGAATGGAGCTCAGCTGGTAGGTGGGTCGGTGGGGGGGACTCAGATGGGAGAAGGGTGGGGGGTGGAGGTTCTCAGGTGGGGAAGGGTAGGGTGAGGGTTCTCAATGGGGAGGTGGAGAGGGGGTTCACGGATGGGAGAAGGGGTGGGGAGGGGGTTCTTGGATGGTTGAAGGGGACGGGTTGGGGAGGGGATTCTCGGATGGGAGAAGGGGACGGGTGGGGAGGGGACTGGGGTTCTTGAATGGGATAAGGGGACTGAGGTGGGAGGGGTATTCACGGATGGGAGAAGGGGGTGGGGAGGGGGTTATTGGATGGTTGAAGGGGACTGGGGTTGAGGAGGGGGTCACGGATGGGAGAAGGGGATGGGTGGGGAGGGGACTGGGGTTCTTGGATGGGATAAGGGGACTGAGGTGGGAGGGGTATTCACGGGAGAAGGGGGTGGGGAGGGGGTTCTTGGATGGTTGAAGGGGACGGGTGGGGAGGGGACTGGGGTTCTTGGATGGGAGAAGGGGACTGTCACTGGGGTCTGAGAAGGAGCCATATGGGGCCTGGGGCTGGTGGGAAAATGGGGCATGCGTGGGTCAGGTGGGAGAATGGTTCTGAAAAGGGGGCCCTAATACAAGGCATGTGGATAAAGGGGGCTGGAACTGGGGGCTGAAAAGGAGGGTAGGTGGGATAAGGGGGCTAGTACTGGGACTGGAGGCTGAAACTGGAGACTGGGGGCTGAAAAGGGGACAGGGAGAAGTGGCTGGGGGGCTGAAGCTCGGGACTGGTGGGAGAAAAGGGCTGGGGCTGAAATGGAGGACTGGTGGTAGTGGGGCTGGAACTGGGGGCTGAAAAAAAGGGGCGGAGAGAGGGGCAGATCCTGGATGGGGGAGCGAGAGGGAGGGCAAACCCTGGATGGATGGCAGAGGGAGGGCAAATGGTGGATTGAAGGGGCAGAGAGAGAGAGGGCAGACAGTGGATGGAAGGGATAGAAAGGGCAGATAGTGAATGGATGAGGGGGAGAGAGAGGGCAGACAGGGGCAGATGGTGGATGGATCATGGAAGGGGCAGAGATAGAGGGCAGATGTGGATGGAAGGGGCAGGGAGAGAGGGCAGACACTGGATGGCAGAGAGAGACCGAAGACAGATGCTGGATGGAAGGAAGACAGTGAAAAGAAGATGAGGAAAGGAGAAACCTGAGACAACAAACTGTAAATAAAATATATATTTTTATTTTTTTGCTTTAGGAAATGTGTTAATAAATGTTTATAATACAGAACATGTAAACAAGGTAATCTTTTGATTGGACTAATTTTAATACATTTTTAATACATTTTGTCTAACTTTCGGAGAACAAAACCCCCTTCCTCAGGTCAGGATAGGATACTGTAACAGTACTATACTATATTGACCTGAGGAAGGATGTTTTGGCCTCTGAAAGCTAAATCTATTAGTCCAATAAAATGGTATTATTTTATTTTCTATATTTGTTTTATTTCTATTTGTTAATTTGTAAAATGGTGATTGGTATTTGTTAGGTTTTTTTTTTCAAATTTACATCTGCTGTCTTTATATTTTGCACAGTACTAGGGGACATTTTCTGTTTCTGTGGTGTTGCATTGTATGCAGAGTCTGGCATCTTGGGGGTTCAGTTTAATTTTTGTCTAAATAGAAAGTTTTAATATTACTACTTATTCTATAGTGGATTAGGGTGTATCTGTGTTTGTGAAAAAGACATGGCTTTTACTTGGCATTGACTGTGCAGGATCGACGACGATCTGTACTATTCTGTCTGGTTTCATTTTACAATAGGTGAATTGATGCTGTAGTGCTCACTGTAGTGTTTTAAGATGTTTTCCTTTTCTTTGTGTGATTAGTAGAAATGACTGCTTATGGTATGGTAGAATTGCTCTATAGGTCCTGAGTGTTTTGTATTCTCGGCATACCTAGTACTGGATTTTGGAGGGGGATGTTAAAAAATGACTGGGAGGGAGGGAGGGAGGGGGGCCCTGGAGCTGCGAGGGAGGGAGGCCCTGGAACTGGGGGCCTTGGAGCTCGGAGGGAGCGGTCTGGGAGCTTGGAGGGAGGGGTGGCCGGCCCTGGAGCTAGGGAGGGGGCGGAGCTAGGGTCGGGGCTAGGTGGGGCCCCATCAAATTGGTCTGCATAGGGCCTACTACTACTACTATTTAGCATTTCTATAGCGCTGCAAGGCGTACGCAGCGCTGCACAAACATAGAAGAAAGACAGTCCCTGCTCAAAGAGCTTACAATCTAATAGACAAAAAATAAATAAAGTAAGCAAATCAATTAATGTGTACAGGAAGGAGGAGAGGAGGGTAGGTGGAGGCGAGTGGTTACAAGTGGTTACGAGTCAAAAGCAATGTTAAATAAGTGGGCTTTCAGTCTAGATTTAAAGGTGGCCAAGGATGGGGCAAGACGTAGCACTTGCTAAGACCGGCCCTGTGTACATCTGCTGTCTAAAATTTTGGAAGATGGAAATGAGAAAAAATAAGTTTTGGATGTAATCTGTAGAAGTTGTTGTTGTGCACTGTGTGTATGGATGCCTGTTTTGGTGTGTGCATGTGATAATATTTGAATAACCGTCTATACTTATGGCTACAATTTCTGAACATGCGACATCACTAAAGGACAGGCTTTTAAATCCAAGTTACTACTACTACTATTACTACTATTTAGCATTTCTATATCGCTACAAGGCGTACGCAGCGCTGCAAGTTGGTATATATGCTAATCTCAACTTTGTCAAATGTTTCAGACATGTCTATGTACTTGCTCCCATGATATAACTGAATTCTATGGTGATGGCACAAGGAAAGCAAGTTTGATCTAGTGAAGACTAGCTCAAAATAACCTGCTCTTTAGATGGGCCCTAGTATTATTACCCTATTAGAAATGCGACTATACTATGCCTCTGTGGTTACGTTTCACTATGAAGTAAAACGATTAACTGACTTTCTTGAAAGAATTCTATAAACTTTGAATGCATAACTAGGGATACAAACACACACTTATTTATTCAACATTACAATTCCTCATGTACAGCCACAAAACAACCTTTTAGGGTGGATAGTGTTCCTTTTATTATTGACCAGATAGAGAGAAGAGTTTTCAGTTTTGGCACAGTATATAAGTCATCACAAGCACAAAATATAAGAAAACCAATGGACTGCATTAGGGGCTTAAAGCCCGTTTAGTTATGTTCAAATCTGCATGAAACAAAATATTTTTATTTTGACTTATAAAACCACTTAGTACATAAGTACATAAGTAGTGCCATACTGGGAAAGACCAAAGGTCCATCTAGCCCAGCATCCTGTCACCGACAGTGGCCAATCCAGGTCAAGGGCACCTGGCACGCTCCCCAAACGTAAAAACATTCCAGACAAGTTATACCTAAAAATGCGGAATTTTTCCAAGTCCATTTAATAGCGGTCTATGGACTTGTCCTTTAGGAATCTATCTAACCCCTTTTTAAACTCCGTCAAGCTAACCGCCCGTACCACGTTCTCCGGCAATGAATTCCAGAGTCTAATTACACGTTGGGTGAAGAAAAATTTTCTCCGATTCGTTTTAAATTTACCACACTGTAGCTTCAACTCATGCCCTCTAGTCCTAGTATTTTGGATAGCGTGAACAGTCGCTTCACATCCACCCGATCCATTCCACTCATTATTTTATACACTTCTATCATATCTCCCCTCAGCCGTCTCTTCTCCAAGCTGAAAAGCCCTAGCCTTCTCAGCCTCTCTTCATAGGAAAGTTGTCCCATCCCCACTATCATTTTCGTCGCCCTTCGCTGTACCTTTTCCAATTCTACTATATCTTTTTTGAGATACGGAGACCAGTACTGAACACAATACTCCAGGTGCGGTCGCACCATGGAGCGATACAACGGCATTATAACATCCGCACACCTGGACTCCATACCCTTCCTAATAACACCCAACATTCTATTCGCTTTCCTAGCCGCAGCAGCACACTGAGCAGAAGGTTTCAGCGTATCATCGACGACGACACCCAGATCCCTTTCTTGATCCGTAACTCCTAACGTGGAACCTTGCAAGACGTAGCTATAATTCGGGTTCCTCTTACCCACATGCATCACTTTGCACTTGTCAACATTGAACTTCATGTCTCAAAACAGAATAATCCATTTGTGTGGAAGGAACTGCTTGCCCTGGGATTTGTAGCACAGAATGTTGCCATGATTTGGGTTTCTGCAGGTACTTGTGACCTGGCTTTGGCCACTGTTGGAAACAGGATACTGGCCTAGAAGGACCATTGGTCTGACACAATATGGCTACTCTTATGTTCTAAGTCAGCTGTTCAGGAAAAAAAAAATACAGAAGTACACATCTATTTGATAGTGGAGAAAAAAGAAGAAAGAAAGATCGATGCCAAACAGATGTAGAGAAAGGAAGACGAAATGGAAAGGATAACCTGGAAAAGAATTTGGAACAATGACTCATGGAACGTGCAAAAAAAAAAAAAAGAGACTGGGATCAACCCAATTAGAAAATTAAATTCCCAGAGAACAAAGGTAGAAAAGAAAAAAATATTTTTATGTAATACTTTGTAAGGACTGAGATGTACCTGCTTTGTAAAATGTACATTTTTTTCTTTTTTTCTATTTTTATTTTGAAAGTACAGGAGAAAATTCATTCTGTTTCTCTTTTACCAGTATTGCACTGAGTTTGGCTTTGTTGGGCAGAGTGGAGGGGGTCTCTATTTCAACTTTTGTCTGTATGTTTTTTTTTTTGTGGGTCCCTATTCTGTATTAGATGAGGGTCTGTCCATGTTCTGCATGTGCAACTGAGATGAAGGATTCTGCTAGCATGTAGTGTCTGTGTAGGAACGTGTAACGGTGCAGCTTGTTCCAGTTTCCCAATAGTAGGTATATTGGTGCTGTAGAGCCCAGTGTAATATATATATATTTATTTTATTAATTTGTTACATTTGTATCCCACATTTTCCCACCTATTTGCAGGCTCAATGTGGCTTACATGGTACCAGAGTGGCGATCGCAAACTCCGGTGAGAACAAATACAATGTGATGTTGTGGTAGACAAAAGTTCATGTGGCTCAGTCAACGGAAGAGTTGTGTTATGGCCATTACGTACTTTACTTATGTTGCAGAGTTCAGGCATTCAAGTTGGGTCTGCGGGGTATGCCTTTTCGAACAAGTTAGTTTTTAGTGATTTCCGGAAGTTTAGGTGGTCATATGTTGTTTTCAGGGCTTTTGGTAAGGCGTTCCACAGTTGTGTGCTTATGTAGGAAAACTGGATGCGTAAATTGACTTGTATTTGAGTCCTTTGCAGCTTGGGTAGTGTACATTTAGATATGTTCGTGTAGATTTGGATGTGTTTCTGATTGGTATGTCAATGAGGTCTGTCATGTATCCTGGGGCTTCACCGTAGATAATTTTGTGAACCCAGGTACAGATTTTGAAGGTGATGCATTCTTTGAGTGGGAGCCAGTGTAGTTTTTCACGGAGAGGTTTTGCGCTTTCAAATCGCGTTTTTCCAAATATAAGTCTGGCTGCTGAGTTTTGGGCAGTCTGAAGTTTCTTTAAGGTTTGTTCGTTGCATCCTGCATAGATTCCATTGCAATAGTCTACATGGCTTAGTACCATTGATTGTATCAGGTTGCGAAATGTTGCCCTCGGGAAGAATTGTTTTACGTGTTGTTTCCACATTGAGTAAAACATTTTCTTTGTTGTGGATTTCACATCGCTGTCTAGTGTTAGATTACGGTCTAGTGTAACTCCAAGGATTTTCAGGTTATCTGAGATAGGGAGGGTAGTTTGGAATGTAAATACTTGTGGGGTTGTCCGTGCTGTATTGATAACGCCCTGATTAGGGAGTAGGCCACGAAGTGGATGACATATATGCCTTATTAGATACTGGTGCTTCTGTAAGTGTAATTTCATTTGTACCTCATGGAGCTATTGTAGGAAAATAAGTCTGCAGGGATTTGAGGGATCTGAGAAGAAGGAACTACAATTGAACATGGTGAGTATAACCTTACAGACACAAGCTGAGGTAAGAATTACTCCAGTATATGTGCCCAATTGTATTCCCACATTTTCTAGGGGTGGACGCTCTGAGAAAACAGTGTTGGCTAGGGAATGCATGCTTGTCTCATAATCTTCCATCACATGCTGCAGCAGAGATTCGAACAGAGTGCCAAGATTAACTAAAGCTGATGTGGACGTGGACTCTGAGCCCAGGGAGCATTTGCCTGGTGAATTGGAAAGATTTTGGAAATTGTTTTTCAACTCTGTCTTGACCAACAGTGCAGTCTCTCATTAAAGTGATAATTCTGTTCATGTGAAAACAATTCACAATGTGAAAGAAGATAAGGCACGGCTCTAATTAATTTGGTATGTGCAGGGGGAGGTGGAGCATGTTTTGAGTTCAGGCTGGCCACCTGGACAGAAAAACATGTGACCACAATTCTCACGCACAGTTTGTAATTTTCCTTAGCTCTGAAAATAAGTTCTAAGCCTAATAAAAAGGGAAGCCTTTTTTCAGAAAGCTAGAAGCTCACCTGTGGGCAAATGTGTCACGCAGGAACCTGCCTGGTTTACGAGACTCCTGTCTTCGCTGAAAAGGGGCTTCTCTCAGCTGATGCAAAAAAAGCCTTGATGTAGTGAAGCATTACCAGTGATGTGATGTATGTATATATATTATATTTCTTTATTATTGCTTCTTACCTGGTCAAGAGACTCCTGGCTTTGCTGATAAAAAAGCCTGGATGTAGTGATGTATGACCAGTGATTTGATGATTGTTTCTCTTCAACTATATATCTTAAATCGTTGTGTATATATATTAATCAATCATTGTGTATCTTAGACAATAATTAATTATACACTCTCCGTTAAAAGTCTCATTTACCTAATACGAATCCAAAAGAATCCGCAGTAATTGTTCAGAAGTCTGTGTTAGTGAGCAGGCAGGCTGTAAGCACAGAACAAAACACCTGGAGAAACACAGCAGACTTTAGAGAATACAACAGTGTGGGCAAATTCACCTTATGATGCTAGGGAAGCAAAATTTCAGATACCTATTGCTTTCCCATTAAAGCCAGGAATAAAATCTATAAATACAGCACAGTATAAATATCCTCCAGCAGCAGAAAGGGGTGTAGCTCCTATAATACAAGGATTACTGGAATCAGGAGTTATTAAGGAAAGGGCGTCCCCTTTTAATTCACTTATCTTTCCCATAATCAAGGCTGATGGTGTAAATTTTAGGCTACCTGTAGATTTTAGAAAGATAAATATGGCGCTCCAATTGCAGTGATGGCATAGGACATATTGTCATAATTAAGACCAGAACATTCTGTGTTTACTATCACAGATATTTCACATTGAGGGGCATTTTCGACAGAAACGTCTTTGTAGAACGTCCAAATTCGAAGGCGGGGAAAAGGTCATTTTCGAAAAAAGGTGGACATCCGTCTTTGTGTTCGAAAATACCTTGGACATCCTTGGATTTGGACGTCTTTGATTTTCAGCCATTTTTGAAACCAAAGACGTCAAAGTCTAAAACGTCCAAATTCAAGCCATTTGGATGTGGGAGGAGCCAGCATTTTTAGTACATTGCCCCCCCCCCCCAGACATGCCAGGACAGCAATCGGGCACCCTAGGGGGCACTGCAGCGGACATCATAAACTGCTCCCAAGTACACAGCTCCCTTACCTTGTCTGTTGAGCCCCCCAAAATACACTACCCCCAACTGTACACCACTACCATAGCCCTTACAGGTGAAGGGGGCACCTATATGTGGGTACAGAGGGTTTCTGGTGGGTTTTGGAGGGCTCGCTGTTTCCTCCACAAACGTAACAGGTAGGAGGGGATGGGCCTGGGTCCACCTGCCTGAAGTGCACTGCACCCACTAAAACTGCTCCAGGGACCTGCATACTGCTGTGATGGACATGAGTATGATATTTTTTGAGGGTGGGAGGGGGTCAGTGACCACTGGGGGAGTAAGGTGAGGTCATCCCCGATTCCCTCCAGTGGTCATCTGGTCATTCTGGGCACCTTTTTGTGCCTTATTCGTAATAAAAACAGGTCTGGGTGAAAACATCCAAGTTTTAGTCCTGGACGTCTTTGCTTTTTTTCCATTATGGCTCAAATACATCCAAGTCTTTGGAACGCCTAAGTCCCACTTTGACCACGCCTCCGATACGCCCCCTTGAGATTTGGACGTCTTTGCGACGGACTTCAGGGAAAGCCGTCCAAAATCAAGTTTCGATTATACCAATTTGGACATCTCTGTGAGATGGACGTCCAAGTGCCAATTTATGTCACTTTTTGGTCATCCATCTCTTTCGAAAATGAGCCTTATTGTTTCTTTGCAATTAAAGTTTCTGAGCAAACCGAAGAGACTACAGCATTCTCTCATAAATCCAGACAGTCTGTTTTTACACATCTCCTTCAAGCTCTGAAACATAGTCCAACCACATCTCATCAGGTAGTGGGAGCAACCCTAGAGGGACTGGACAGTGAGAAGACACGTGTCTTTCACTATGAGGATGACATTATGATTGCAGGATCCACAGAGAAGGAAGTGATTGACAAGTCATTGGAGACTTTACAGCATTTGCAGAAATCACATTTAAGGTAATCCCTAAAGAAGTACAATTAGTGAAAGCTCAGTGCATATAAAAGGTTTCTTTCCAATCTGCATTATTTGGTGCATTTTCAGCTATGATGTAAAAGGTGTCTTTCTGCTGTGGTTTATGTAGTGGATTTTCAGATATGTTGAACGACTGAAACTTTTATTACACTCACTGCATGTAAAAGGCTTCTTTCCGTTGGGGATCATTTGATGAGTTTTCAGGTAGGATGAAGTGAAACTTTTATTACACTCAGTGCATGTAAAAGATTTCTTTACACTGTGGATCATTTGATGCCTCTTCAGCTGTGAAGGCTCACTGAAACATTTACCACACTCTATACATGCAAAAGGTTTCTTGCCATTGTTTGGTGTTTGGTGATTTTCAGGTGTGATGAACGAGTGTTAACTTTTTTTTTTTTTTTTAATACATTTTTCAATACCATACAGAGCCATTTACAACATTGTACAGTTCCATTTTGAATTTGTTGTAACCTATCAACCATAAACTTTAACTTGTACATTCAAAATCTTCATCTGCAATCAAATATAGAAACCCCGTCCTCTTTTCCTCCCCCCCCCCCCCCCAGGTCTGTGTGTCTGATTTATTCGTGGCCCTATTATTGGACAACCATGTAGTATACAAGTCCCAAATCTTATGGTATTGAGCAATTTGACCACTGCGAATTGCAGTGAGTTTAGACATTAGCTGAATGGATCTCAATTTTTCTATAACCACGGGTAATTCAGGTAGTCGTGGTTTTTTCCACGACGCCACTAGGACCATCTTTCCCGATACAAACACCTGGGTGGCAAACCAATGGATATGGTTTTTAGTTCCTGGCGGCTTGAAGTGTAACAGACAGGTGTATTCTATGTCTGTCACTCTATGCACCAAGTCCATTATTTTTTCCCAATACCTTTGTGCATATTTACATGTCCACCATATGTGATACATATCTCCCACCGCCCCACAATGTCGCCAACAGAGATCAGAGCCCGATTTAAACATACTGACCAGGCGGCTAGGGGTGTAGTACCAATTATATAAGATCTTGTGCCCATTCTCCATCATTGCACTGGATACCGATACTCTTAATAGGGATCTAAAAGCTTGTGCCCACTGTTTAGGTTCATAAGTGACCCCCATTGCCTTTTCCCATTTTTTTGTGTAGTGTTCCACCGGTTGGGAGTGGGCCAGTAAGGCTCTATATATCCTTGATATACTACCCCTGTCTCCACCTCCCATTAACCCTTTTTCCAGTGTTGTTTCAACTAAACTAAGCTCCTCCCTTGCTTTACGGTGGATAAAGTCTCGCACCTGGTAGTATTGGAAGGCCTGAAGAGGAGAAAGCCCATATTCCTGACATAACACTCGGAAGGTAGGAACGTGCCCCTCCTCACACATTTGCCCCAATTCCCGCAAACCCATGGTTTCCCATTCCTCATAGGCTGTGTCCAGTGCTCCTGGTCCAAACTGAGGGGTATATCTAAGGAATGCATGTTTAAAGTATATCCTCCCTGGGAAAAACTTCTCCCTAACCTTATACCAGGTGTTCAGTGGCCACTGAATCAAAGATGGACTTTTTCCTATTATCTCTTTCAATTGTTGTTTCGGTAGCCATGGTATTGCCCCAAGTGGGAACGGTTCTAGCCAGCTCTGTTCTATACGGGCCCATATCTTCCCCTTATCCTGCAGCCAGATCACTAAGATTCGTAAGTGTGCTGCAGAATAATATTCCTGAAATGCAGGGACCCCCATGCCCCCCTTATCTCTCAGTTGGCACAACGTCTCCCACTGTACAGGGGGGTGTTAGTGATTTGTGCCCCTTGGATTACCTGCAAAGTTCTTCTTATGTTATCAAAAGTTTGGTGGTTCTGCACGAACCCAGCCTGGTCTTCGTGAGTAAGTAGGGGGAGATATTTCTGCAATCTAGTGGCCAAAATCTTGGTAAATATTTTGTAGTATACCCCCAGTAGCAAGATAGGTCTATAGGAGCTACATATGAGAGGGTCCTTGCCTGGTTTGGGCAACACTGTAATTGTTGCCATGTTCCAGGTTGGCGGCAGGCCTGTGACCTCATCTATGAAGTTGAAAACTTTCACCAGGAGGGGAGACAATATCTTCCTAAAGGTCTTATAAAACTTATTAGTGAACCCGTCTGGTCCCGGGGCTTTATTACGAGACAGTCCCTTGATTGTCTGCTCCACTTCCTCGGCCATAATGGGGCTGCCTAATATCTGATCAGCACCTTCTGGGAGTGTAGGGAGGTCTATCCCCGCTAAAAAATTGGCTGCCTCCTCGGGGTTCTGTTCTACTTCTGACATTTAAAGCTTTTTATAGAATCCCCGAAAGGCAGACTCCAAGAACTCATGATCAGAATGCACCTCCCTCATCCCGCAGCCCCCCAATCATATTTCTATTGGCATGTTGTTTTAATTTGTGGGCTAGTAATCTACTTGGCTTGCTGCCAAATTCAAAATATGACTGGCACACCCTTTGTAACTTTTCAGAAATATCCACTAGTTCAAGGTCGTGTAGTTGCGATCGAAGATCGTGAGCCTGAGTTGTAAGGTTCGCAGAGTCTGAACTCTGCAAGAGCGCCTCAGTCTTAGCCAATTGCTGACGAATGTCATTCTCCTTTGCACATCGAGCTTTCCACACCCGTGATCTTAGAGCTATTAAGTGGCCCCTTATTACTGCTTTAAGGCCTTCCCACAAAACAGTTGGAGAAACTTCTCCATTATCATTGAAATTAACATAGTCTTTAATGGACTGCTCCACTTGAGATAAGTTGCTTGGATCAGCCAATAACGCGTAATCAAGACGCCAGGTGCCTTTTGGGTTCCACTCCACGGAGCTGCAATATCACTGGGGAATGATCAGACCAGGTGCGAGGGAGTATTTGCGGGGAGTCAGCTCGGCCCAAGAGAGAGGCATCTCCTAGCCACATATCTATCCTAGATGAAGTGTGGTGCACTGATGAAAAGTATGTATAAGTGCGCTCCGTAGGGTTATCCCTACGCCAGTAATCTAACAACTGCCAGCGTGTAAGGAATTCCTGGAATTTCCGCCTATCTTGCCTAGCATAGGCTGTCCTGGTTGTGGAATTATCTAAACATGGGTTCACTGTGAGGTTAAAGTCCCCTCCCAATAGCAAGGATCCCTCAATGTTCCTAATGAGCAGTTGGTCTAGCTCTTTAAAGAATTCTTCATGGTGTACATTGGGTCCATAGATATTTACCACTGTGTAAACTTGGCCTGTTAATTTAAAGACTATGAGTAGGTATCTCCCGTTTTTATCTTTTATCACTTTCCTTATCCCCCAGGGCTTAGTACCACGGAACACAAGTAATACTCCCTTGCTTTTCGTATTGTCATTGCTAGATGCAAAGTGGATAATTAGGTATTGCCTATGACTGCACAGGTATTCATAACACGGTTTGAGGTGGGTCTCCTGTATAAAGCCAACATCTATCTGTAATCTCAACAGCTCCCGGAACAGCAACTGCCTTTTCCTGGGGATGTTCAGCCCTCTTACATTCAGTGACATACATCTGAAATCACCCATAATCTTATAGTGTTGGTGTGTCTTCTCTTATGTCCCTTTTTACCCATTGGTCATTTTTCCCTGATAAGTCCATTTCCCTTGTCACACAGAACTGTTTCCCACCCGCCCCCTCCCTCCCCTTAATAATCCCCACCCCCCCTCCCTGAGTGCCCCTAGCAAATATATAACACCCCATGGAGTACCAGCGGGTGTCTACATAGGGAAGAAGAAGCAGCCGCCCCGCTGTCTACTCACCCCACAGAGTTGTCTCAACTAGCGCTATCTTTATCCAGCTCTGGAGATTACCTTAACTTATGCAACTTATTCAACAACAGTAACCATAAATCCAACTTTTCTCCGACTTTTGAGTCTAAATGTTCTTAGGTGATTCGTGCAGCCGATTGCTGGTGTTGTAGTCTCCTAGGGCCTTTCCCCACTCTCTGCCATTTTGGTGGCAGGGACCGGGAGTTGTTTTTCTTCTCGGGGCCTGTATCTCTCCTCTCTTCCGGCTCTACTGTCTCCGGGCAAATAGCTCTTGCTTCCTCTATAGATTTTATCTGGTGCATAGTCCCGTCTTTATAAAAGGCTAATGCAAAAGAGTGTCTCCATCTGTATTGAATTTTGAGTTCTCTCAGATGTCTAGTGAATGGTTTCAGATCTGCCCTCCGCTTCAATGTCATGGCAGCCAGATCTTGATATACTTCGATAGCATAGGAGTCCCATTTAAAGTCTGGGGTCTGACGAGACATTTTTAGCACCTGTTCCTTAAGTTTGAAGCTGGAGAAGCAGGCAATAATATCTTTTGGTTTGTTATTGCGCGCTGCTCCCAAAGCTCTATGCGCTCTCTCCAACTGTATTTGTTTCGGCCTCCACATTATCTCCATTCACTGAGAGCAACGCACTAACCAGTTTTTGGACCACGTGCTCACAGTCCTGATAAGTGGACGTTTCTGGCAGGCCCCGGAAACTGAGGTTGTTGCGACGACCCCGGTTTTCCAAATCCTCTATTTTGTCTAGCAGCTGGTGCTGGTCTCCCTGTAACTCATTTATCTGCTGATCCATGGCTCCAATTGCTTCACTGTGCGCTTCAACCTGTGTCTCCGTTTCCTCTAGGCGAGAGCCCAATTCCCGGATCTCTCCTCTCAGATCTTCTTTAAGCGTCGCCACTTCAGCCCGTAGGGCTTTCAAGTCGGAGCGTAAGTCGTGAAGCCAGGCCTCTAGGTTCGGGGGAACCCCTCTCTCTGGATCCGTTTCGGTTCGCTGTTCTGGCGGGCTTTCCGTAGGCCTTACTTTCCCTCCGTTCGCCGTCTCCTTTGCCTTCCGCGCGTCCGCCATTTTGGTCCTTAGTGCCGCGGCTCCTTCTGAGAAGGCAAAACATGAGAGGTCCACCATCTTCGGATTTATTTATGGGCGATGCTGCTGCTTTTGCGCCGTTGCTGATTGCGAACGCTATTTTATTTCTCCAGCTGCGATTTGGTCGCTTTTATTGCCTATTTCCTCCATGGGGCTGTAGGAGCTCAGCTCTTAAGCGGCCATGCTGCTTGGTGACGTCACTTCCTCGAACGAGTGTTAATTTTTATTAAACTCAGTGTATGTAAAAGGTTTCTTTCTACTGTGGATCATTTGATGTCTTTTCAGATGTACTAACTGAATAAAATGTTTACCGCACTCAATACATGTAAAAGGTTTGTTTCCACTGTGAATGTTTTGGTGCATTTTAAGACTTGATGACGAAGTGAAACTTTTATTACACTCAGAACATGTAAAAGGTTTCTTTCCACTGTGGATCATTAGATGAGTTTTCAGGTATGATGAACAAGTGAAACTTTTATTACATTCAACACATGTAAAAGGTTTGTTTCCACTGTGAATGTTTTGGTGCATTTTAAGACTTGATGACGAAGTGAAACTTTTATTACACTCAGAACATGAAAAAGGTTTCTTTCCACTATGGATCATTTGATGAGTTTTCAGGTATGATAAAGAAGTGAAATTTTTATTACACTCAGTGCACATAAAAGGTTTCTTTCCACTATGGATCATTTGATGAGTTTTCAGGTATGACAAAGAACTGAAACTTTTATTACACTCAGAACATGAAAAAGGTTTCTTTCCACTATGGATCATTTGATGAGTTTTTAGGTATGATAAATGAGTGAAAATTTTATTGCACTTAGTGCATGTAAAAGGTTTCTTTACACTGTGAATCATTTGATGAGTTTTCAGGTATGATAAATGAGTGAAACTTTTATTGCACTCAGTGCAAATATAAGGTTTCATTCCACTGTGAATCAGTTGATGTTTTTTCAGGTCTACTAGCTGAATGAAACATTTACTGCATTCAACACATGTTAAAAGTCTCTTTCTACTGTGATTGTTTTGGTGAATTTTAAGACTAGATGACCAACTGAAACTTTTATTACATTCAGTGCATGTAAAAGGTTTCTTTCCACTGTGGATCATTTGATGAATTTTAAAGCGTGATGAACGAGAGAAACTTTTATTACACTCAGGGCATGTAAAAGGTTTCTTTCCACTGTGGACCATTTGATGAGTTTTCAGGTATGGCAAAGAAATGAAACTTTTATTACACTCAGTGCATGTAAAAGGTTTCTTTACACTGTGAATGAGTTGATGAGTTTTCAGGTATGATGAATGAGTGAAACTTTTATTACACTCAGTACACATAAAAGGTTTCTTTCCACTGTGAATATTTTGGTGTATTTTAAGATTTGATAACCCGGTGAAACTTTTATTGCACTCAGAACATGTAAACGGGTTTTTTCCACTGTGGATCACTTGATGAGTTTTTAGGTATGAAGAAGAAATGAAACTTTTATTACACTCAGCGCATGTAAAAGGTTTCTTTCCACTGTGGATGATGTGATGCCTCTTCAGCTGTGATGGCTCACGGAAATATTCACCACATTCTATACATGGAAAAGATTTCTTGCCATTGTGGAGTGTTTGATGGATTTTCAGATGTGATGAACGAGTGAAACTTTTATTACACTCAGTGCATGTAAAAGGTTTCATTCCACTGTGGATCAGTTGATGAGTTTTCAAGTATGATGAATGAGTGAAACTTTTATTACACTCAGTGCATGTAAAAGGTTTCTTTCCACTGTGGATCATTAGATGAGTTTTCAAGTATGATGAAGAAGTGAAACTTTTATTACACTCAGTGCATGTAAATGGTTTCTGTCCACTGTGGATTTCTTGGTGCCTTTTCAGAATTGAGGACAAACCAAAACTTTTACCACACTCGGTACATGTAAAAGGTGTCCTTCCGCTGTGGATGACCTGGTGCACTTTCAGATATGATGAAGTACTGAAACTCTTATTACACTCAGTACATGTATGACGTTTCTTTCTGATGTGCTTCATGTTTCCAGTATGTGTCCTTTGGTGTGTAATTAATGATTCCCGATTACAAAGACTTTTCCTACATTTATTATATGAAAATGGTTTAAATTCAGCATGAATTTTCAGGTTTAACTTCAAATTTATCTCCTGTTTTAAACTCTTTTCACAGTGAGAGCATGAAAAGGATCTCTCCCTACTGTTGGTTCTCTTATCCAGTAAGAAATGATCATTCATATTGAAGATTGTTCCACAGCTGTCACACACAAAGGATTCTTTCTCTGTCCTCTCTTCTTGGGGGAGTTTAGAAGGCTCTGGATCACTGTTACTGTCTTGGAAGGGACTCTCTGCTCTCAAGTGTCTCTGGTGCTCAGGGATGTTTGTGAGCTCCCTGTCACTTCTCTCACACTCAGTAATTCCACAAGGTGTTTCTCCGGCAGGGTCTCTCTGCTCCTTCTCCAACTCCTGCTGAAGATTCCTTGCGTGTCTCCTCTCGATCCCTTGGAAAATATTCTCACAGACATTTTTTGACTGTCTTGGTATTCGTTCCATTTTGACAGGAGTTTCTTCGTAATTTTGCTCTTGCTTGAGCTCCTGTACAGCCTCATTATCTGCTGGATATGAAACGAAGATATTAGTTATGTATTATTTATATGGAAAACTATTATTGATCAAGGAACAGAATCTTCTGGGCAGGGCAATTCTATGATATAGTGGCAAGTGCGTCAGAGGCACCAAAATTGGCAGATATGTGCGAACATTCACCAGGCATCATACTAAAAGGTAGCATCTAAGAGCTATAGCTTGTAAATACAAGAGGGGGTGTAAACCTAGGTGGAACACAGGAGTGTCTCCAACTTATACATGTAACTTATAGAAAACTATAAATTATGTGCCGAGACACCGATATCAATTCTGTAACTATACGCCAATGGTTACGTGCCCCTGGCACACATTAAATGAAAGATAATTTGCACTTACCCACGTATGCGCCTTAAGCACTCTTCTATAAATGTGCGTACAAATATTATAGTGTGTAATTGCCAGGGGGCATTACACATGGTCAGAGCATGGGCGAGGCTCCCAGCTATGTGTGTAACTTACAGTTGCAGTCATATTTAGGTCTAACTGTAGCTGCTTATACATTAAGGCACGATGATATAAAGTTACGCTAGTATTTACATAACGACACCTGGGTGACCTCCAAAGAGCTGCTGGTGTGGAGAATACCAACTTATTGGTAAACACAGATGTTTCATACTCAATATTGTGGAAGACTTGCTCTATAAATACTGAAAAGAGCAGGAACAAAGACTGATCCTTGTCATGATCTGGTACCCTCTTCTCTAACAAACACACGGAAACAGCAGTTAATGATGATTTCTTAAATTACTCTTATCACGTGTTGATCCTAGAGACAATTCTGCAGCTTCACAGTGTCAAAAGCTGAGGAAATGATCAATGAACACAGCAACACACTTTTGACTGGTCTCAGCAGCTACTTTGTTACATCCAAATACTGAGAATTTGTGATGCTCCGCACCTTATTTTCAATCTTGATACAAGAACTAGAGGAAAATCTCTCGCCGATTGGAAGAGGAGGAAACTTGTAGGACACATAGGAAGGTCTTAAAATAACAGTGTGAAGATCGGGACTGAGGCACCCTAAGACAGTCAGCAGAGCTGAGACACATTCTGATTAAATCAGACATTGTTCCTCTTAAGAAAATGCACACAAAGCAATTCTTACCTAGGGAGATCAGGGTCTCATAATTCTCCTTCATCACCTCCCTGTAAAGCTCCTTCTGCCCTTCATCTAAATACTCCCACTCCTCCTGGGAGAAAGAGACAGCGATGTCCTCAAACGTCACCCGCATCTGAAAACAAACCAGAAGCACACTCAGGAAAATGTGGGGGTGCTCAGAAAGCATTAGTTTCAGCTAGCGTTAGTCATCTAATATTTTGGGAATGATTTTAGAATGTAGATACCCTGTGCAGGTGGAAGACACCCAATTGCATGTGTAAATCAGCAAACAAGGATAAGCAGTCATTTTAGGAAAGGCGGCTACTTCTTCAAGGAAATGGCAGCACAGGGATATGTTAAAGAGATATGTTCTGGGTGTGGTTTGGGTGATCCCTCACAGTATGTGAGTATTTTGTATTATATAATAGCAATACATAATAGCCCTGAAGGATGCTGCTCTTTTTCAGAATGTGTGCTTTTGGAAAATGACTTTGTCTAATGTGTGTCTCAGAAACTACACACATCTTATTTTCACAGTGCTATACAGATCAATAGATCTGTGTGTGCAAAACTGTAGTGCTATTTTTTATAAGCTAGCCAGTCAAGTTTTCAAGAGAGAAATTTCGACGTAATGGAGGCGTCTTGTTTCAAATCTCTCTTATGCATATACATTCTGGAAATCCTGAAAACCCGACCCATGCAGAATCCCAGAGTAGCAGGATTCTATGTAGAATCTCAAACAGTACACTACAAATATCAAAACTGGTGTGGTAACACAAAATTATACTACACTCGGAGAAATGTCCCACTTACGAAAGAAAATATAGAATTACTGTTAACTTGTAATCAAAAAGGAAGGAAAAGCCTCAAAGAGCTCTAAGTCCATTCAAGTTATAGAGCTACAGTGATCAAAAATGATCTACTCTTCATCATTGGCAAAAACCTTCCTTAAGGCATCACTCTATCAGTGTTCATAGTTCCATACTGTGTGCAAAAACAAACATATATCTTCCACAGTGACACATCTTAAAATGCGTCTCAGCCAGCTTCTGAGCGGAATTGAGTAAGATTAGTAAGATTCTATGTAGAGTAGCGAGATTCTATGTAGAATCTCCAAGAGAAGCGAGATTCTAAATAGAATCTCCAAGAGAAGCGAGATTCTATGTAGAATCTCCAAGAGAAGCGAGATTCTATGTAGAATCTCCAAGAGAAGCGAGATTCTATGTAGAATCTCCAAGAGAAGCGAGATTCTACGTAGAGTAGCAAGATTCCGTTCAGAATCTCAAAGATTAGTAAGATCCTATACAAAATCTCCAAGAGAAGCAAGATTCTATGTAGAGTATCAAGATTCCACACAGAATCCCAAAGAGTAGCAACACGCCATGCAGAATTCATTCAAGTATTTATATACTGCTTAGAACTAAGCGGTTTACAGTTTCATTTTACAAGTACTGGGTCTGTCCTTAGTGGCTTCACAGTTTAAGTAGTACATTGTACTACTGTTGTACCTGAGGCAATGGAGGGTTAAGTAACTTGCCAAGGGTCACATTAAGCTGCAGAGGGAATTGAACCTGGTTCTCCAGGATCTCAACTCACTGCTGACCATCTGGCAGCAGCGGGAATCAAACACAGTTCCCCAGGTCCACAACCTACTACACTATGTACTACACTATTGTACTATGGGAGCCCTCCAAACCCCAAAGAGTGGCAAGATTCCACACAGAATCCATTAGAGTCAAAAGTAAATACATTTTGAGAAATAAAATACATTGTATTACAAGAGATCAGTAAAACTTTTCTTTTATTAGAGCTGAATAACATATCTTGTTAACAAAGAAGGAAGACTGGGAGAGAAACCTCTCTGCTTCCAAGTCCCCCTAAAGTTTGGCAATCCAAACGCTCACATTTATACCCTCAGCCACATATGAGGTAATTGACCCATCTACACAGAATTCCACAGCAGCAGCAAAGCATCTTTTTAGAATTCTGAACTTAATTTAAGCAAATATGCTAAAAGTCTAAAGTATAACGGCATAGTACAATGGAAAAAGCCAATTACACAGTATTTCTCATCTAGATTTAATAGAATAAAATGTATAATCTGTTCTCTTTAGTTAAACATAGAGTATGATTTACTTTTCTATCCTAAATACTGGTCAGTTTCAGACCTTCTTTAACCTCTCTTAATTAAAGGCCTTTCTTTGTCAATATAGATAAAGAGGTCTGCAGTAGACAATGACTTATATTTGTACATTCTGCCCTTCTTTCACAATATAAGGTGGAATCTGCTAAACTAGCATTTGTCAGTAACTCACTTAATACTATTTCTTACATTTTCTCCCCAGACAAAATGTTAACTCTAACTTTTCCAGTTCCACAATAGCAAGATTCCATGCAGAATCCCAAAGAGAAGCGAGTCCAGGTTATGAATCCCAGGGGCAGCAGTGGCTTCCCTCATGTCTATCTCAATAGCAGACTGTGGACTTTTCTTCCAGGAACTTGTCTAAACCTTTCTTAGACCCAGATATTCTAACTTCTGTTATGATCTGAAGCAACGAAGTTAACCAAATTACTATTAGAAAGACAAGAGGGAAATCATGTGACCAGTACCATGATGGCTGCTTAGGACCTCTGCGCCCATTGGTGTTCATAGTATTTTTATTTATTTATTAGGATTTATTAACTGCCTTTATGAAGAGATTCACCCAAGGTGGTGTACGGCAGGTACAGTTTAACATAAAACTTACAATTTTGTTAACAGTATAACAATAGTAAAATAACCAAGAATAAACATAATTACAATAAATGAGGTAAACTTAAAACAGTAAATTGAAACCTAATAATAGAACTACCATGAGACAGTATAAAAAATATACACATGTAACAGCACTGGAATTCAAATACCAGAGATATAATACAATGTTAGCAAAATACTAACGATACACCTAATAAGCATGCATTAGAACATTCAACTAACTCAACTAACACAAGGGTATGTTTACTAAGGCATGTTAGTGTTTTTAATGCGTCTTTAAAGTTAAGGCACGTTAAATGCTAATGCACCTATACATTCCTATGGGCGCATTAGCGTTTAACGCGCGCTTAGTAAACATACCCCATAGATAGGATGCTAAAGATTTTCTACAATACAGCTTACCATATAGGCTGAGGGACCACTTTTGCTTTCACGATTTTTTGTTAGTTGCTACTTCCCACTTAAACTGTGGCACACAGATCTTTAAAAGCTGAGAACGCCTCGCTGTCCCAATCTGCTTCTAAAAGATTAAAAGTGAGCTCAGCTCTCCTGAATAGGCCTCTCTGACGCCATTACTGTTGGAACACGCAGACTCCACAGCTGATAACCTACAATCTAAACATAGTAACATAGTAGATGACGGCAGAAAAAGACCTCCATGGTCCATCCAGTCTGCCCAACAACTACTACTTAGCATTTCTATAGCGCTGCCAGGGTTACGCAGCGCTGTACAAGTTTAACACGGGGAAGGACCGTCCCTGCTCAAAAGAGCTTACAATCTAAAGGTTACAAACTATGTAAACTAACAAGATAAACTCATATGTGTATACCTTACCTTGATTTGTACCTGCCTTTTTCAGGGCACAGACCGTACAAGCATAGGCGTAGACTGGGGGGGGCGAGGGGGGGAAATGCCCCCCCAAACGACGATGAGGCGCCGCCGCGCCATTAGTTTAAAAAAAAAAAAAAAACACATGCACGCACGCGCTCCTCTCCATCCGCTTGGCTTCCCTGCTCTCTCTGTCTGCGTCCCGCCTTCCTCTGACGTCAGAGGAAGGCGGGACGCAGACAGAGAGGGCAGGGAAGCCAAGCGGAGTAGCGGACGGAGAGGAGCGTGTCCGTCTACCCCTCTCTCTTCCTGCCTCCCTCCCTCCGCCGCAGGCAGCAGTCTTTTCCAGCGTTCCTGGCAGCGGTAGCGTTGTACATGCTGCCTTCGGTCTGCCCTGAAGCCTTCTCTTCAAGTTCCTGTTCCCGCATAGGTGGGAACAGGAACTTGAAGAGAAGACTTCCGGGGCAGACCGAAGGCAGCGTGTACATCGCTACCGCTGCCAGAAACGCTGAAAAAGCTGAAGACTGTTGCCTGCACCGGAGGGAGGGAGGGAGGGAGGAAGAGAGGGGGTAAACGGAGTCACCATCTTGGACCTCGCGGGGGGGGGGGGGGGGAGCAGAGGGAAGATGGATGGGACTGGGAGGGGTGGGGAGCAGAGGGAAGGAGCAACAGATGGATGGGACTGGGAGGGGTGGGAAGCAGAGGGAAGGAGCAGGAGATGAATGGGACTGGGAGGGGTGGGAAGCAGAGGGAAGGAGCAACAGATGGATGGGACTGGGAGGGGTGGGAACCAGAAGGAAGGAGCAGGAGATGAATGGGACTGGGAGGGGTGGGAAGCAGAGGGAAGGAGCAGGAGATGGATGGGACTGGGAGGGGTGGGAAGCAGAGAGAAGGAGCAGGAGATGGATGGGACTGGGCGGGGTGGGAAGCAGAGGGAAGGAGCAAGAGATGGATGGGACTGCGAGGGGTGGGGAGCAGAAGGAAGGAGCAAGAGATGGATGGGACTGCGAGGGGTGGGGAGCAGAGGGAAGCCTACTGGAAAGAAGACACTGAATAAAACAGAAGACACTGGGACCAAAGCGAATAGAAAAACTAAATGATCAGACAACAAAGGTAGATAAAAGTATTTTATTCATAATTTATTAATTGAAATGTGTCAGCTTTTTGAAATGTGCATCTGTGATATTTTGCCTGTAAATTCAATTCCTTCCTCCACATTAGCATATTCATTTGCATATGTATATATGCAAATGATATGCTAATATGCTCCGCCCATTCTTTGCCCCCCCAAATGAAACAGTCAAACTACGCCTATGCGTACAAGTTTGCCCAGCTGTCCCGTTCCGGGCCCTTACCTGGCACTCCGCGGGCCGGAGCGGGAGGATGGGGCGCCCGGGGAACGCGGGTCGACGGGCAGAAGCTGCCAGGGGGATCGCCGCGGCTACAAGTTGCTCCGAGGCCGGCGATCCAGGAGAACTAACGCCGGCCTCGGAGAAGGGTATCCGCCGGCCAAGATGGCGGCGCCGGTGGCGGCGTCCTCCTCGCTGCAACAGGATCAGCGAGGAGGCTCCGCCCACACGCGCCGGATTGGCGCATCCCCTTAGGAACTCCGCCCATTGGACGGAGGAACCAATCCGGTTCCCGCTGCTGGCTGGGGCGCAGGGGATTGGCCACAGCTGTTCTCCAGTCAGGAGGAGCGGGGGATTTAAACGGAAGCATGGAGGGGAACCAGTGCTTCCGTTTTCTTGTTTGAAGCCATCCAGGGAGACCTTCCAAGCCTGTGTTTGTTCCTCGTGACTGCTAGCCGTCCTGCTAGCGAATTCCAAGCCTGTGTTTGTTCCTCGTGACTGCTAGCCGTCCTGGTAGCGAATTCCAAGCCTATGTTTGTTCCTCGTGATTGCTAGCCGTCCTGCTAGCGATTTCCAAGTCCGTGTCAGTTCCTCGTGACTGCTAGCCGTCCTGCTAGCTATTTCCAAGACTGTGTCTGTCCCTCGTGATTGCTAGCCGTCCTGCTAGCTATTTCCAAGACTGTATTTGTTTCTCATGCCAGCTAGCCGTCCCGCTAGTTATTGCCACTTCAGCGTACGTCCCAGTTGTCAGCTAGCCGCCCGGCTAGGCCACGTTACCAAGGACTCTGTATCCACTTCCAGCCAGGCCAGCCGTCACCCCGTGGTTCCAGCAGTCCTGCTGGCCGCCCGCAGCTGAGGGCTCAACCCTCGGTGAACGGCGGTCGCCGCGGGTGAAGAGTCGGGGTGCTCGGTTATCTCCTGGGACTAGTGAAGCTCGGGAGAACTCAAGAGCTCACCTACACCAAAGTGGCATCAGGGCCGCGACAGAAAACGGAAGCCATGAGCTCGCCGACGCAACCTGATCTACGGGACCTGGCCAAGGTTCTCCAGCAGCAACAGGAACAGCTTAATGCCCTGTCTGGGGCCCTCCAGAATGTATGTTCTCAACTTTCCACGCTTCAGGTACAGAACCAGGCCGCTGCGGTCCAAGAGGCCGCAGCAGCTCCCCGTATGGGAGGGTTCCGTGTGGGACCTCGGTTCCCTGAGCCAGCACGATACGATGGGAACCCGGAGGGTTGTCGAGGGTTCCTTCATCAGTGTAATCTGGCCTTCCGGATGCAGCCGGAGGCCTTTGCTTCAGATCAAAGTAAGGTAGGCTACGTTATGGGCCTGTGTACGGGAAAGGCCCGGGACTGGGTGGTCCCTCTGGACGAACAACATGATCCCATTTTGGGGGATTATAGCGAATTTCAGCGCCGCTTCCGGATGGTGTTTGACATTCCGGGAAGACCCTCCTCCGTGGCATCGGAGCTGCTCCGGATTCATCAAGGAGAGGGTACAGTGGCCGACTATGCCATTCGGTTTCGTACCTTAGCCGCGGAGCTGCGGTGGGATCCGGAGTCCTTGACGGCCATTTTTAGGGAGGGATTACACGAACGAATCAAGGATGAATTAGCGGGACAAGAAATTCCCGGACCTTTGGATGCCCTCATCTCACTCTGTATCCGGGTGGACACTCGATTCCAAGAGCGAGCCAGAGACCGGATGGAGCGGCAGAAGTGGGTACGAGGGGCCTCCAAGACGAGCAAAGGGCCGTCGTCTCGCCAGGTGAACCGGGACTCTACGGAGCCCGGGGAGGAGCCCATGGTAATGGGTCGGCAACGGTTGACCCCCGCCGAGAGACAGCAACGACAGGCTAAGGGACTGTGTTTCTATTGTGGGCAGGCTGGGCATTTCCTCCGGCCGGGAAATGCGCTCCCCAAGGCACCCTGAGGGGAGGGTTCTTGGGGCACTCCGCTCCCCTACAGGAGACCTTGCTCATCCTATCAGTGACCTTACGGTGGCAAGAGGCCACGGTTCAGACCCGAGCCCTGGTGGACTCGGGCTCTGGGGGCAACTTTATTGGGCTCGAACTGCTGCAGCAAATGGGCTGGCCCACGCTTCCCCGGAAACCCACGCTGCGGATAACCTCCATCCAGGGAACTACCCTTCCCCAGCCGGTTACTGAGATTACACCGATGTTGGGTCTGCAAGTGGGGGAGGGTCATCGGGAGGAGGCCGAGTTCTTAGTATTACCCCGGACCATCCACCCGGTGGTTCTGGGATTGCCATGGCTACGATACCACAACCCAGTTATCGACTGGACCGGGGGAAAGATTCAAGCTTGGGGCAACTCCTGTCAAGAGACCTGTTGTAAGGATCGGGCTGGCAGCTGTCCGGCCTTAAATACCTTGCCCAGGGAGGGACCCAGTGAACTGGGCTCCCTGCCTAGGGATTATAGAGACTTTGCCGATGTGTTTAGTCCCAAGGAGGCGGAGGTATTACCGCCGCATAGGCCTTTTGACTGTGCTATTAATCTGAAGACAGATACGGTACCTCCACGGGGCCGCCCGTACAAACTGTCCCGAGGAGAAGTCAAGGCTATGCGAGAGTATATCCATGAGAATCTACGGAAAGGGTTCATTCAGCCGTCTACATCTCCCGCCGGGGCGGGGTTTTTTTTTGTTACCAAGAAGGATGGAACTTTGAGACCGTGTATTGACTATCGGGGATTAAATGCCATCACCGTGAAGGATCGGTTCCCGTTACCACTCATTCCCGAGCTCTTGGACAGACTGCAGGGAGCTCAGATCTTCACGAAGCTGGATTTGCGGGGAGCCTACAATCTAGTACAAATCCGCTCAGGGGACGAATGGAAGACGGCCTTCAATACCCATGAGGGGCATTTTGAATATCGGGTAATGCCATTCGGTCTCTGTAATGCCCCTGCGGTGTTTCAACGGCTCATCAATAGTGTACTAGAAGAATTACTCAATTCCACGGTGATTGTATATCTGGACGACATCCTGATTTACTCTAAGGACCCCAGGGAGCATCCGGGCCATGTACGTGCGGTGCTGGACCGCCTACGCCAAGCCCATCTATTTGCGAAGCTGAGTAAGTGCGCCTTCCATCAGCGCTCGTTACCCTTTTTGGGGCATATCCTGCTTCCCGGGGGGTTACAGATGGAACCAGACAAACTCCAAGCCATTCGAGAGTGGCCTCAACCGAAGGGTCTGAAGGCCTTACAACGATTCCTGGGCTTCGCCAATTATTATCGCCAATTTATTCCACAGTATTCCCGGTTGACCACCCCGTTGACGGAGCTCACCCATAAGGACGCCAGGGTCAGGGACTGGCCGCCAGAGGCGCAAGCGGCGTTCCAGCAGGTCAAAGAGGCTTTTGAGTCCGCGCCTATTCTGCTGACCCCCGATCCTGAGAAGCCCTTCACGGTAGAGGTGGACGCATCCGCTCTAGGGGCCGGGGCAGTCATTTCTCAGATTAACCCCGAGGGCCGGCGCCAACCGTGCTCCTTCTTTTCACGCAAATTCTCTCCAGCCGAGCGGAATTATACGGTTGGGGATAGAGAACTCTTGGCCTTGAAACTCGCACTGCAAGAGTGGAGACACTTACTGGAAGGAGCGGAACACCGGTTCACGGTCATCACGGATCATAAGAACCTCCTCTACCTCCAGGAGGTCCAGCGGCTGAATCCCCGACAGGCCCGGTGGTCATTATTCTTTTCTAGGTTCCATTTTCAACTAGTGTTCCGAGCGGCCTCCCAGAATACCCCGGCAGATGCGCTCTCCCGGGCCTTTGAAGTACCAGAAGAAACTAAGGAGACTCATCCTATGCTAGACCCCGCTTGCCTCAGTGCGGCCACAGGGGAGGTTGCCCAAGTCCCGAGATTCGTGGCGGTCGCTGACCGGAAGAGGGTTCTGCAATGGGGACACTCGTCTAGGTGGGCGGGGCACTTCGGGTACCAAAAGACCCTCCGGTTCATCTCGAGACAGTATCGATGGCCACAGATGAGACGAGATATCCTCCAGTTTGTTACCTCGTGCCCAGTATGTGCCCGAACCAAGCCAGTAGGAGGACCCCCCGTGGGAGACCTACAACCTTTGCCCATACCGACCAGTCCTTGGTCGGAGATATCCATGGATTTTATCACGGAGTTACCTCGTTCCCAGGGGCATACTGTGATCTGGGTGGTGATAGATCGATTCTCTAAAATGGCTCACTTTGTTCCCTTCACAGGCATTCCGACAGCAGCATCTCTAGCTCAAGCGTTCATTCACCACATTTTTCGACTACATGGACTGCCCATTCGGGTCATTAGTGACCGAGGACCCCAATTCACCTCTCGCTTCTGGAGGGGTTTATGCAAGGCCTTGGGGATGGAGAATCATTTTTCATCCGCTTACCATCCTCAAACCAATGGCATGGTTGAGAGGTTAAACCAAACCCTGAAAAACTTCTTAAGAGCCTTTGTCAACCAACGACAAGATAACTGGGTTTCTCTACTTCCATGGGCCGAGTTCGCCTATAACCAAAGTGACCACTCATCCTCAGGACAGTCCCCGTTCTTCCTGGTATATGGACGACATCCGCGGCTTCCAGGGCCGTTCCCGACTACCGCCGCGACCCCGGCTGGGGACCAAGTAGTAGCCGACCTACAAAGGGTTTGGAGGATGGCTAGGGAACAATTACAGAAAACCGCGACCAAGGACAAGCTCTTTGCGGACCGCCACCGGCGGCCCGCCCCCGTGCTCCAACCAGGACAAAGGGTATGGTTAAGCACGAAACACCTGAGACTCCGAGGATCCTCCCGAAGACTGGGACAGCGTTACGCGGGACCCTATGCAATCCAAGAACGAATTGGGCCAGTAACATATCGATTGCGGCTACCCGCCACCCTACGAGTGCATAACGCCTTCCACCTCTCGCTACTGAAGAGGTTCCGGGAGTCCAGGTGGCACCCGCCTCCAGCCCAGGAGAAGGATCTCCAGGTGGCTCCAGACCCGGAGTACGAGGTAGGAGAGATTCTCGACTCCAAGTGGCGGCGGGGAAGACTGTATTATTTGCTATCCTGGAAATCGTTTGGCCCCGAGGATAATTCCTGGGAATCCGTGGCTAATGTTCATGCTCCAGAACTGGTCAAAGCCTTCCACGCCCAATATCCGTCCAAACCCGGGCCCCGGAGGAGGGGGTCTTCCGGGGAGGATACTGTCCCGTTCCGGGCCCTTACCTGGCACTCCGCGGGCCGGAGCGGGAGGATGGGGCGCCCGGGGAACGCGGGTCGACGGGCAGAAGCTGCCAGGGGGATCGCCGCGGCTACAAGTTGCTCCGAGGCCGGCGATCCAGGAGAACTAACGCCGGCCTCGGAGAAGGGTATCCGCCGGCCAAGATGGCGGCGCCGGCGGCGGCGTCCTCCTCGCTGCAACAGGATCAGCGAGGAGGCTCCGCCCACACGCGCCGGATTGGCGCATCCCCTTAGGAACTCCGCCCATTGGACGGAGGAACCAATCCGGTTCCCGCTGCCGGCTGGGGCGCAGGGGATTGGCCACAGCTGTTCTCCAGTCAGGAGGAGCGGGGGATTTAAACGGAAGCATGGAGGGGAACCAGTGCTTCCGTTTTCTTGTTTGAAGCCATCCAGGGAGACCTTCCAAGCCTGTGTTTGTTCCTCGTGACTGCTAGCTGTCCTGCTAGCGAATTCCAAGCCTGTGTTTGTTCCTCGTGACTGCTAGCCGTACTGCTAGCGAATTCCAAGCCTGTGTTTGTTCCTCGTGACTGCTAGCTGTCCTGCTAGCGAATTCCAAGCCTGTGTTTGTTCCTCGGGACTGCTAGCCGTCCTGCTAGCGAATTCCAAGCCTGTGTTTGTTCCTCGTGACTGCTAGCCGTCCTGCTAGCGAATTCCAAGCCTATGTTTGTTCCTCGTGATTGCTAGCCGTCCTGCTAGCGATTTCCAAGTCCGTGTCAGTTCCTCGTGACTGCTAGCCGTCCTGCTAGCTATTTCCAAGACTGTGTCTGTCCCTCGTGATTGCTAGCCGTCCTGCTAGCTATTTCCAAGACTGTATTTGTTTCTCATGCCAGCTAGCCGTCCCGCTAGTTATTGCCACTTCAGCGTACGTCCCAGTTGTCAGCTAGCCGCCCGGCTAGGCCACGTTACCAAGGACTCTGTATCCACTTCCAGCCAGGCCAGCCGTCACCCCGTGGTTCCAGCAGTCCTGCTGGCCGCCCGCAGCTGAGGGCTCAACCCTCGGTGAACGGCGGTCGCCGCGGGTGAATAGTCGGGGTGCTCGGTTATCTCCTGGGACTAGTGAAGCTCGGGAGAACTCAAGAGCTCACCTACACCAAAGTGGCATCAGGGCCGCGACACCAGCAGTATTTCCTGCCTCCCAACCACCAGTCCCGCCTCCCATCACTGGCTCTGGCACAGACCGTATAAGTCTGCCCTCCACTATTCTCGCCTCCCAACCACCAACCTCTCTTCACCCACCTGCTCCGCCACCCAATTTTGGCTAAGCTTCTGAGGATCCATTCCTACTGCATAGGATTCCTTTATGCATATCCCACCCATGTTTGAATTCCGTTACTGTTTTCATCTCCACCACCTCCCGCGGGAGGGCATTCCAAGCATCCACCACCTTCGAGACCTTGTGAAGTAAAACCTACAGACATCATCGGAAATTAAATCCGAACTTGCCTCATGTCTCTTCAGCTCACTCAATACAACTTCAGGCAAGAATTTGTGGAGGAACGAATGTCAGCCCAAGATGAACAACTCACTGGTATGCAGTGCAACTTAATAAAATTAATGTGATGCAGCATGACGTAGAAGACCTTGGAAACCGCATGCGATGAAACATTCGATTATTGGGTCTTCAAGAAACAACTGAAGGTTATAGCTTTTCTACAATTTTTCTTACCTACACTGGTAAACATTCCTCATAATGTATCCATCTACATTGAGTGCAGTCACAGGATCGCTACTCACTCTCTTCCAGGTAAATCTTCCAGGTAAAACAACATAGAGGGGCATAATCGAACGCGGCCGGCCATCTCTAAGTGCGGTCATCTCAGAGAACGGCGCTGCAAAGGAGCGGGACGAACCGTATTATCGAAAAAGATGGGCGGCCATCTTTTGTTTCAATTATACGGTTGGGGCCGGCCAAATGTCAAAGATCACCGGGTTTGAGATGGCCGACTTCGTTTTTCAGCGATAATGGAAACTAATGGCGGCCATCTCAAACCCGGCCAAATCCAAGGCATTTGGTCGTTGAAGGAGCCAGGATTTGTAGTGCACTGGTCCCCCTCACATGCCAGGACACCAACCTCCTGGCGGAGTACCCTAGGGGGCACTGCAGTGGCCTTCACAAATTGCTCCCAGGTACATAGCTCCCTTACCTTCAGTGCTGATCCCCCCAAACCTCCCCCCAAAACCCACTCCCCACAACTATCCACCACTACCATAGCCCTTATGGGTGAAGGGGGCACCTACATGTGGATACAGTGGGTTTTGGGGGGGGGGGGATTGGAGGGCTCCCATTTACCACCACAAGTGTAACAGGTAGGGGGGATGGGCCTGGGTCCACCTGTCTGAAGTGCACTGCACCCACTAAAAACTGCTCCAGGGACCTGCATACTGTTGTCATGGAGCTGTGTATGACATTTGAGGCTGGCATAGAGGCTGGCAAAAAAAAATGTTCTAAAGTTTTGTTTTTTTTTAGGGTGGGAGGGGGTTGGTGACCACTGGGGGAGTACGGGGAGGTCATTCCCGATTCCTTCCGGTGGTCATCTGGTCAGTTTGGGCACCTTTTTGAGGCTTGGTCGTGAATAAAAAGGGACCAAGTGAAGCCGGCGAAATGCTCATCGTCGGTTCTCTTTTTTCCATTATCAGCTGAAGCCGGCCATCTCGTAAGCATGCCCACGTCCTGCCTTCGCTACCCAGCCAACACGCCCCCTTGAAGTTTGGCCGCCTCTGCGACAGAATGCCGGCGAGTGTGTCAAAAAATCGGCTTTCGATTATACCGACTTGGCCGGCTTTAGGAGATGGGTGGCCATCTCCCGATTTGTGTCGGAAGATGGCCGGCCTTCTCTTTCGAAAATGAGCTGGATAGTAACATAGTAGATGATGGCAGAGAAAGACATGTACGGTCCATCCAGTGTGCCCAACAAGATAAACTCATATGTGCTACTTTTTGTGTATACCTGACCTTGATTTGTATCTACCATTTTCAGACCATAGAAGTCTGCCCAGTACTAGCCCCGCCTCCCAACCACCAGCCCCGCCTCCCCCCACCGGCTCTGCCACCTAATCTCCGCTAAGCTTCTGAGGATCCATTCCTTTTGAACAGGATTCCCTTATGTTTACCCCACGCATTTTTAAATACCGTTACCGTTTTCAATTCCACCACCTCCTGCGGGAGGGCATTCCAAGTATACACCACTCTCTCCGTAAAAAAATACTTCCTGACATTTTTCTTTAGTCTGCCCCCCTTCAATCTCATTTCATGTCCTCTCATTGTACCGCCTTCCCATCTATGGAAAAGGTTTGTTTGCGGATTAATATCTTTCAAATATTTCAACGTCTGTAT
The DNA here is from genome assembly GCF_901765095.1 of Microcaecilia unicolor. Classification (NCBI taxonomy): domain Eukaryota; kingdom Metazoa; phylum Chordata; class Amphibia; order Gymnophiona; family Siphonopidae; genus Microcaecilia; species Microcaecilia unicolor. The sequence goes on along the minus strand of NC_044031.1, from coordinate 18,863,612 downwards.
CATATCACCCCTGTTTCTCCTTTCCTCCAGGGTATACATGTTCAGGTCAGCAAGTCTCTCCTCATACGTCTTGTAACGCAAATCCCATACCATTCTCATAGCTTTCTTTGCACTGCTTCAATTCTTTTTACATCCTTAGCAAGATACAGCCTCCAAAACTGAACACAATACTCCAGGTGAGGCCTCAACAACGACTTATACAGGGGCATCAACACCTCCTTTCTTCTGCTGGTCACACCTCTCTCTATACAGCCTAGAAACCTTCTAGCTACGGCCACTGCCTTGTCACACTGTTTCATCACCTTCAGATCCTCAGATATTATCACCCCAAGATCCCTCTCCCCGTCCGTACATATCAGACTCTCCTCTCCCTAAGTGCATCACTTTGCATTTCTTTGCATTGAATTTTAATTGCCAAACCTTAGACCATTCCTCTAACTTCCGCAGATCCTTTTTCATGTTTTCCATTCCCTCCCGGGTGTCCAATCTGTTACAAATCTTAGTATCGTCCACAAAAAGGCAAACTTTACCTTCTAACCCTTCGGCAATGTCATTCACAAATATATTGAACAGAATCAGCCTCAGCACCGATCCCTGAGGCACTCCACTACTCACCTTTCCCTCCTCCGAGCGAACTCCATTTACCACCACCCTCTGTCGTCTGTCCGTCAACCAGTTCCTAATCCAGTTCACCACTTCGGGACCTATCTTCAGCCCATCGAGTTTATTTAAAAGCCTCCTGTGGGGAACCGTGTCAAAAGCTTTGCTAAAATCTAAGTAGATTACGTCTATAGCATGTCAATGATTCAATTCTCCAGTTACCCAATCAAAGATTTCAATGAGCTTCGTTTGGCACAATTTCCCTCTGGTAAAACCATGTTGTCTCGGATCTTGCAACTTATTGGCTTCCAGGAAATTCACTATCCTTTCCTTCAGCATCGCTTCCATTACTTTTCCAATAACTGAAGTGAGACTTACTGGCCTGTACTTTCCAGCTTCTTCCCTATCACCACTTTTGTGAAGAGGGACCACCTCCGCCGTTCTCCAATCCCATGGAACCTCTCCCATCTCCAAGGATTTATTAAACAAATCTTTAAGAGGACCCGCCAGAACCTCTCTGAGCTCCCTCAATATCCTGGGGTGGATCCCATCCAGTCCCATGGCTTTGTCCACCTTTAGGTTTCCTAGTTGTTCATACACACACATCCTTTTCAACAACCATTAATGCATGCAAATAACTAACAAGCTTTATCTCGTACCAGACCTCTTAGATTACTTCGGAATCAGTGGCAACACTCTCAATTGGATCAAGGGTTTTTAAACCACCAGAACATACCAAGTGAAATCAAGCACAAACATATCGTCACCCTGGAAACCAGATTGCGGAGTACCGCAAGGATCACAACTATCACCGATCCTTTTCAACCTCATGATGGTCCCACTAGCCAAGGCCTTATCCACCCAAGGCCTTAACCCATTTATCTACGCTGATGACGTTACATTATACATGTACATCCCCTACAAACATGATCTGACAGAAATCACCAATGAAATCAAGCTCAGCCTAGACATCATGAACTCATGGGCAAATGCATTCCAACTAAAACTCAACACAGAAAAAACACACTGTCTCATCATCTCATCCCAACACACACAAACCCACAAACATTAACACCCCAGAATTCACCCTCCCTATATCAGACAGCCTGAAAATCCTTGGAGTAACAATCGACCGAAACCTCTCACTAGAGACCCAAGCTAAATCCACCATACAGAAAATGTTTCTCTCAATGTGGAAACTCAAACGCGTGAGGCCATTCTTCCCGAGGGAACTATTTTGCAACCTGATACAGTCAATGGTACTAAGCCACACAGACACAGACTACTGCAATGGAATCTATACGGGATGCAAAGAACAAATTATGAAGAAACTTCACACCGCCCAAAACACAGCAGCTAGGCTTATATTTGGAAAAACGCGTTTTGACAGCACCAAACCACTCCGAGAAAAATTGCACTGGCTTCCAATTAAGGAACGTATCGCTTTCAAAATCTGCACGACAGTTCACAAATATCTATGGCGAAGCACCGGGGTACATTACAGATCTCATCGACCTGCCAACCAGAAACACCAAAAAATCAGCACGATCATACCTAAACCTCCACTACCCAAGCATCAAGGACTCAAATACAAATCCACTTATGCATCTAGCTTTTCCTACTTAAGCGCACAACTATGGAATGCACTACCAAAAGCAGTAAAATCTAAGCTCGACCACCCAAATTTCTGGAAAGTACTAAAGACAGACCTGTTCAGAAAAGCATACCCCACCGACCCAACATAAAAAAAACCTGGATACCTGCGACACAACGTAACCAAAGACCGTAATGGACATATCCTAACTCTTCCTGTTCCTCTCTAAATTCCTCCAACTGTATTTACCATACATGTAACCCATTCTACCACAATTTCACCTTGTATTGTTCATACCTGTATTTGTTCAAACTGGAATCGGCTAACGCCATTTACGGTACTATGTAAGCCACATTGAGCCTGCAAAAAGGTGGGAAAATGTGGGATACAAATGCAATAAATAAATTCCACCGCAAAAAAAAACGCAAAATGTTGCTGGACACTTGGCAAAAGCTCAAGGCATTAGGGGCTTAATATGGCCTTTTTTTATCCTGCATTTTAATGATCCACTAGAGCTCTAAAACCTTTTGACTGATCAATCTATCCAAGGATCTTGATTTTTCTATGCACCTTTATTTCTGCATACCACACTTATGTATTACTAGTAAAAAAAGGCCCGTTTCTGACACAAATGAAACGGGCGCTAGCAAGGTTTTCCTCGGAGTGTGTATGTTTGGGAGAGTGTATGTGAGAGTGACTGTTTGAGAGTCAGAGTGAAAGTGTGAGTGTGTGTGTGTGAGAGAGAGAGTGAGTCTGGGTGTGAGTGTGTTTGTGAGAGAGTGTGTGTGTGAGAATGAGAGTGTGTGCAAGTGTGTATGTGAGAGAGTGTGTGTGTGAGAATGAGAGTGTGTGCAAGTGTGTATGTGAGACACAGTGTGAGAGAGAGTGTGTGTGTGTGTGGGCGAGAGAGAGAGTGTGTGTGAGACACAGATTCTCTGTGAGAGTGAGTGTATGAGACCAAGCGAGTGTGTGAGTGACTGTGTGGCACATAGAGAGTGAATGTGATACAGTGTGAGACAGAGTGTGTGAGAGTGAGAAAGACATTGTATATGAGAGAGAGTGTGAGCCCTGCCCTCCCAATCCATGCCCATCTGTCCCCTGCCCCCTCCATTTATCCTTTTCCAGCAATTCCCCTCTCTCACTGAGCCCTGCCCTCCCAATCCATGCCCATCCATGCTCCTCTGTCACCTGCCCCCTCCATTCTTCCCTATCCAGCAATTCCCCTCTCTCCCTGAGCCCTGCCCTGCAATCCATATCCATCCATGCCCATCTGTCCCCTCCATTCATCCCTATCCAGCAATTCCCCTCTCTCCCTGAGCCCTGCCCTCCCAATCCATGCCCATCCATGCTCCTCTGTCCCCTGCCCCCTCCATTCATCCCTTTCCAGCAATTCCCCTCTCTCCCTGAGCCCTGCCCTCCCAATCCATGCCCATCCATGCTCCTCTGTCCCCTGCCGCCTCCATTCATCCTTTTCCAGCAAGTCCCCTCTCTCCCTTCCATGACCCCCCCTCGCATCCATGCTCCTCTCTCTCCCATGTCCCAGCCTGGCCCGCCCTCTTCCCCCCCCCCCCCTTCGCATCCATGCTGTCGTTTCTCCCATGCCCTCCCGCTCCCATTGTTCAACTTTACTGCCCACCCTCTTCTCTCCCCCCAACATCCCTTTTTTTTTCTTTCTTCTTTTTAAATTTACCTCCGTGGCGGTTCCGGCAGCGCAGCGTCAGGGAAGGAGGCGGCGCTCCCGACATCTAGCCTTCCCTTCGCTGTGTTCCGCCTTCTTCTGACGTCATCCTTGACGTCAGAAGAAGGCGGAACACAGCGAAGGGAAGGCTAGAGACGTCGGGAGCGCCGCCTCCTTCCCTGAAGCTGCGCTGCCGGAATTGTTTTTTTTCCGCCCTCGACGTCATGACGTTTGACGCGAGGGCGGGGCAGAGACGGCTGGCTGGCTTCACACCACGAATCCACGAACCCTACAGGGAGTGTTTGAGTGGCTTCAGAACGTTGTCTTCAGAACGTTCACGGTGCGTTTTATTATATTAGATATTTGACCTGGCTGTGTAGCCTTGGCTCTGATTTTTCATAAGTCATACCTAGTCATACCTAGCCGACAGTTGAGCTCTCATCCCGCCATCAGGATGAACATGACACCAATCATCCTGTTCCTTATTGTTAATTTTATGATCTTTGTTTAGTTTTTGCTCCACAATGTTCTTCAGCAGCCTCTCATGAGCAGTGCAGCACTGGTTTCTCTATTTTTACTGTTGTTGTCAACAATCAATGCATGCAGACCGAGATTCCATTCAACCCATCCCACCCCATGAGCAAGATACGCCTCACAACTTTAAATGTTAAAGGCATGTCTCATCTAATTAAGCGCAAGAAAATTTTACTATCATCTCAAAAAACTGAAATCAGAAATTTGTTCTGTTCAAGAGTCAGACTAAACTGAAGCCTCAAAGATATCAGGAGAATGGTTTGATCAACTATATGCAGCTCCTGCTAAAGGAAAGAAAAATGGTGTAATAACACTCATCTGCAAATCTTTTTCTTTCCAATTTTTCTCCTACACCTTTAATCCTGATGGCCGTTGGTCTTGGTTGGAAGGTACCATTAATGAGAAACCAATAATTCTCCACAATATATGCTCCGAATACGGATGATCCTAATTTCTTCCATACTACATGAGGAAGCTCTGCGTTATTTATTTGTTGCATTTGTACCCCACATTTTCCCACCTATTTGTAGGCTCAATGTGGCTTACATAGTACCGTCAACGGCGTTTGCACAGTCGGTTGATAACAAATACAAGGTTGTATAGTAATCGAATGAGGTATATGTGGAGGGTCGGAAGGGGTAAAGATTGTGTGTTGTCCAATACGATCATTAGTCATGCTGTGTTTCTGGGTGAAAAGGTTTATGTAGGGTCGTTGGGGTAGGCCTTTTGAAGAGGTTAGTTTTTAGTGATTTCCTGACGCTCAGGTGGTCATGGATTGTTTTCACAGCTTTTGGGAGGCCATTCCATAGTTGTGCGCTTATGCAGGAGAAGCCGGATGCATAAGTTGTTTTGTATTTCAGTCCTTTCCAATTAGGGTAATGTAGGCTTAGGTATGATCTTGATGATCCAACTCTATTTCTTATTGGTAGATCTATATCTGCACATGCAATTCTTGGGGGTGACTTTAATTTCCCCCTCGATCCCCTTCTGGGTCTGCATTAACCTCACTGATGCATGTCAACGGCTGGACAGACTTGTGGCACCTTATGAACCCCATTTCAAGGGATTATTCTTTCTATTCTGATGCACACCAGTCTTACTCTAGACTCGACTACTTCTTTGGATCTAAAAATATTATTCCTCTTCTTAAATCAGCTACAATACACACAATCTCACAATCTGGTCACTAGATCAACACTGATCCAGCATATGGCATCTTAATTATATTCTCTTGTCTGATAAATCTTTCTTCCAGCATATATTACAGAAGTCTACAGAATTTTTTGAACTGAATTATGACCCGTCACTTTCCTTTGTTACTCTATGGGAATCCTATAAAGCTTGGTTACGTGACACTGCTATCAATTACTCAGCCCATACTACTACTACTACTAATAATAATCATTTATATAGCACTACAAGATGTACACAGCAATGTGCACATTATATGCAGGTACTTTCTCTGTCCCTAGAGGGTTCACAATCTAAGTCTTTGTACCTGGGGCAATGGAAGGTTAAGTGATTTGCCCAAGGTCACAAGTAACTGCCGAGGGAATCGTACCCAGGTTGCCAGGATCAAAGCCCGCTGCACTAACCATTAGGCTACTCCTCCACTCCAGCCCATCTTTGGAAAAAGCCACAACGCCTCTCTAGACTTGAAACAAATTGTAGTTGCAAGGGGAGGCTGGGAGAAAATCCAGTCCCCGGAAACAGGTGCTGTCTGCATACAGCCAGAGCTAATTATTCTCTGATGCAGCCAGGATGGCGAAACACGGCGCTATTTTTCTGTGATGGTGATTTGCAGCTACCAGATATTCAAGAGATTGAAGCTGAAGAATAAGCTTGAAGATAAGTACTTATTTGATTGACAGCTGAAAGTTCAAATCAAATCTTTTAAACCGCTAATATCCCCTTTTCAAGGTTCAGTGTGGTTTACATTCTAGATGAGACAAAAGCCGATAATGTTAGTGTGAGGTACGAGAACAATTAGAGACCACTGGTGTAATGCATGAGACCAAACACATTATAGGAAAGGATAATGGATGATACTATCAGGTAGAAGTCAATGGACTGTTATGAAGCAGTCTTTGGGAAGAGAAAGGTTCTTAGCCTCTTCCTGAAGCTAAGGTAGCTGTTTTCTGTTCTGGTGGCAATAGGTAGAATTCCATATTTTAACTCCAAGTACAGAGAATAGAGAGCTGAAAATTTTCTGATTTTGAATTGTCTTTTGATGCTAGCATCATTTGTTCTTTCAGTCTGTTAGACTGGACCAAACATATTGAAGTGGTCTTGGTCAGCAGTTCAGAAGTGAAACCCTGTAAGATTTGAAAAAACTAAACAAGCAACTTTGAACTCGAGTGTTTCTGCTACGGGAAGCCAGTGCATTTTGTTAAGATGAGCTGAAACACTAGTATATCTATTCAATCTGAATATTAGTCTAGCAGCTGTATTCTGTATGATTTGCAGTTTTTTCTGATATTAATACCAATAAATAGAACGTTACAGTAATCCATGTGAGGTAGGACTAACATTTGTGAGGTAGGACTAACATTTGGACTAGTAGTGCAAGGCTTTTTGGTCGAAGAATGATCTGACTAGATGCAGCTGTCTGATTCTGAATAGTGTTTTCTTCCCTAGCTAGTTAATATGGGAAGAGAAGGTGAGTGAAGAATCAAGCAAGAACCCTAATACTCTGGTTTCAGACTCGACTGCAAAGCTTTGACCACTGGAAAAAGATATTGATGCTGGGACCTCAACTCCATGATTTCGGAACCACAGGACCTTGGTTTTTTGCGCATTCAATTTCAGTTTATTGGTCAGGGCCCAGGCGCTGACAGCAGTCAAGCCATTCTCTACAGACTGAGCTGGGTCTTTATTTGATGCTGTCACTGGTAAGAGAAGCAGGATGTCATCCACGTAGGATAACAGTAGTTCATTAAGTCCCAGGTGGATTGAGGCAAGGGATGACATAAAGAGATTGAACAGGATAGGTAAGCGGGGAAATCCCTGCAGGACCCCGGAGTTAGAAGACTAGTAGTTGGAAAATTGGTTGTTTTGCTTGACAGAATAGCTTCAATTTGAAAGGAATTCACTGAACCATTTGATCACAGTCTCTGTTCTTCCTATCTGGTCCAGGCGTCGAGTAGCAATGTGTGGTCAACTGCATTGAATACTGCCGATATATTGAACTGGAGAAGAATTTCTTGGTTTTTGTGTATACCCTACCTTGATTTGTACCTGTCCTCTTTAGGGCATAGACCGTATAAGTCTGCCCAGCACTATCCCCGCCTCCCAACCACCAGCCACGTCTCCCACCACCAGCTCTGGTACAAACCGTATAAGTCTGCCCAGCACTATCCCCGCCTCCCAACCACCAGCCCCGGTAAAGACCGTATAAGTCTGCCCAGCATTATCCCTGCCTCCCAACCACCAGCCCTGGCACAGACCGTATAAGTCTGCCCAGCACTATCCCCGCCTCCCACCACCGGTTCTGCCCCTGAGGATCCATTCCTTTTGAACAGGATTCCTTTATGTTTATCCCACGCACGTTTGAATTCCGTTACCGTTTTCATTTCCACCACCTCCCACGGGAGGGCATTCCAAGCATCCACCACTCTCTCCACGAAGAAATACTTCCTGACATTTTTCTTGCCCTTGGTTGTTTGATATACGTGATTAGAACTAGCAGCAACGTTTCCGTACTATGTGAAGCCAAATTGTGACCAGAAAATGTTTCCAATTAAACTATACATATATAGATATATAAATTTTGAACATTGAAGTTAAAATATATTAGGAAGAATTTCTTTTAAAAAAAAACAAACAAACCATTTTGCTTAAAAATGGGACTGATGAGGAAAAATGGTGTAGCGGGCTGATGTATGTTGTATTTACATGCGCAGGAAAAACTAAAGAAATTGAAAAAAGCCCACCTTGTGATGGTCCTATAAAAAGCTACTACTGAAAAAGGTGTGAGCAACCCCAAATAAATACATTTATATATTACTAGTAAAAAAAGGCCCGTTTCTGGAGCCAATGAAACGGGCGCTAGCAAGGCTTTCCTGTGGCTCCCCCCCCCCCCCCACCCATCGTCGATGTGGGTGAATTGCTCCGCCTCCGCCCTCAACGTCATAAGGTTTGACGCGAGGGCGGTGATTTGCTCTGCCTCCGCCGTCAACGTTATAACGTTAGACGCGAGGGCGGGGCCCAGAGACTGTGATTTTCGAGGCTTCAGAGCTTCGAACATACGAACCTTGGCTTCAGTGACGTCAGCAGCCAATAGAACGTTGAGGGTGAGTTTTATATATATAGATTTTGTTTTATTTTGGAACCCCTTATATATGTGTGGATTTAGGTTTAGCACAGTTTTTGGATTAATCTGACCATGTCTGGTGTTTCAATTATTGAAAATTTAATAAACACACAGACTTAAGAAACAAACAAACAAAAATCCAACACAAATGACTTGGGCATTTTTTTTTTTTTGAGAAGGTGAAGAACCCAGTGCTGTGAGAATGCGCCAGTACAAAAGGTTGGGCACCACTGCACTATGGAACGGAGACCCACTGTACTCACAATGGTTACGTTGTTTTATTTTAAGCAGTCTGTCAGCTTTGGGCTTCTACACTTAAGGTAGAGAGGTGTGGTAGCCGTGTTAGTCCACTTTTAAAGGTAATCAATAGAAATAAAACATGGAAAAGAAAATAAGATGATACCTTTTTTATTGGACATAACTTAATACATTTCTTGATTTGCTTTTGAGATCTGACGAAAAAGGGCAACCTTCGAAAGCTGATTAAGAAATGTATTAAGAGTTATGTCCAATAAAAAAGGTATCATCTTATTTTCTTTTCCATGTTTTATTTTGTTTTACTTCTATTGATTACATTTCAGGTCGAATTAATTATGGCCCAGGGGCAGCTCTTTTTGGGAGTGGGGGCTTTTTTACTGAGTTCAATCAGCACCTCTAATCTTTTTCAAATAGTGGGTCTGAGGGTCCCTGAGGTTTCAGAAAGGGAAATGGGACTTGATATACAGCCTTTCTGTGGCTTTTTGCCAAAGTGGTTTACATAGTATATAGAGGTACTTATTTGTACCTGGGCAATGGAGGGTTAAGTGACTTGCCCTAACCACTAGGCTACTCCTCCACTAGCAACATTCCATGTAGAACCTCAAATAGTAGCAACAGAACCTCAACATTCCATGTAGAACCTCAAATAGTAGCAACATTCCAGAATCTTGTTAATGGGACTTGATATAATGAAGGGTTAAGTGACTTGCCCTAACCACTAGGCTACTGGCTCTGTGACAATCTGTCCATCAGCAGCGCACACAACACAGATACAGACATAAAGCCAATTAAACTTAGACATAAAGGAAATCCAGGTGTCCTTACGGTCTTTGAAACGTCTGGAACCAGCATCTCCCCAATCTCAACCCAGTGGTGCCAGTGGCAGCAGCACAAAGCCTCGGAAACAGAGGAAGAAGCAAACGGTGAAACCAGAATGAGGCTTGGAACACACTGAGAGCGGCTACTGCAGCATGAAAATGAGGCTTGGAAAGCACAGGGGAGGGGGCTAGACTACTTCCTTGTTTGAATAGCAAAAATACCAAGGAAGTTACGTTGAGAACAAGAGATGGCATGAGCCTATGGAGGTAGAAGAAAACAGGAGAGGGGGTGTTCCTTTCTAATCCATTATACCGGGCTGAAGCCAGTAGGCGGAGCTTTACTTCACCCAAAACAATAGCAAAAGATTATTAAAAAGAAATGGGTGCTCCATCTGTAAAAAGTCTAAAGCTGTTCCAGTTGGATGTGCAGCTGCAGCACTGCCTTAAAAGGTGGAGGACAAAGGATTTTTTTTTATTTATTTGAAAGCTTCCCATATATAGATATAAATATCATGAAATAAAACTTGTCTATCACTAAAACAGCTTTAAAAATTATTATAGCTGGTAGAAACCTCTGTGATTTGTGCTCATTTTCAACACTGTTCTATACAATACAGATGGTGAGATTTCAGTGAGGATATTCTGCTTCTTGATGGGTTCATCTTAACTGTTGTAATAATCTGCTTTGGGAAGCCTGGTGTCATACAGATGAAATATACTGAAATTAAATGGAAGTAAAATTAAACTCTTCTTTCATTTGGGGCACATGGAATCACATCTGCATCTGTTTTGTAGAAGTTTACATTTTAGATACACAAATGGATTATTCTGTTTTTAGACATGTGCCAGAGCCGGTGGTGGGAGGCGGGGATAGTGCTGGGTAGACTTATACGGTCTGTGCCCTGAAGAACACAGGTACCCACCTCTTCAATGCTGCGTTCGGCACCTAACTCTTTCAGGAAATCCAGACTGCCCCAATTTGACTGCCCCTATCAGACTGACTGTTCACATGTCCTTTAGATTGTAAGCTCTTTGAGCAGGGACTGTCCTTCTATGTTAAATTGTACAGCGCTGCATAACCCTACTAGCGCTTTAGAAATGTTAAGTAGTAGTAGTAGCCGGTGGTGGGAGGCGGGGCTAGTACTGGGCAGACTTATACGGTCTGTGCCAGAGCTGGTGGTTGGGAGGCGGGGATGGTGCTGGGCAGACTTATAAGGTCTGTGCCCTGAAGAACACAGGTACAAATCAAAGTAGGGTATACACAAAAGTAGCACATATGAGTTTATCTTGTTGGGCAGACTGGATGGACCCTGCAGGTCTTTTTCTGCCGTCATCTACTATGTTACTATGTTAAGTGAATTCAGGGAATTCAAACATGCGTGGGAACATAAAGGAATCCTGTTCAGAAGGAATGGATCCTCAGAAGCTTAGCCGAGATTGGGTGGCAGAGATGGTGGTGGGAGGCGGGGCTAGTGGGGGGGGGGGGGAGACTTCTACATGCTGTGCCCTGAAAATGGTAGATACAACTCAAAGTCAGTGTTATGATTCTGCAGGTTTGGCTGAGGGGGAGGGGGGACGTCTCTTCTGATTGGCTGCCAGGGGTTGTGCTGACGTCAGGGGATAGTACTTTAGCCTGCAGCTGAAGAGTTTCTCTGCTTTTGCGTTACTTATCTGGTGGTAACAGGAAAGCCTGATAGGTTTCTCTCAGAACGTGCTCTAGGTTCTGACAGGGATCTGTGTTGATTTAGAGTATTCTTTTCCTTCCCTCTGGGTTAGCTGCTGCTGTGTGTGTGTGTGTGTGCGTAGCTCTGTAATCAGGGTCAGCTGCTCGGTTGTTTAGTGGGGGCTGGGCATTGCTCAGCCTCCGGGGCTCTGGGCTGAGTGAGAGCGTTCTCCTTTGTTTGTTTGTTTTAAGGATTTCTCTTCCCAGTGTCCTGGCCTGCTGGCTCAGTGAGTTTAACCCTTTGTGTACGGTGTGTATTGTATTCCTGCCTCTGCCAGTGTGTTTGTTTGGATGGGCCCCACTCCCTCTCGGGAGGGGAAGCATTCTCTCTGATTGTTTGTTGATTTATGGCACTCTCTCTCTGCTGGCTCTACAAGCTTAACCCTTTATGTTCTGTGTGCCTCTGTCTACAGTGGGTTTGAGGCAAAGGCTTTCTGCCTTCCTTTGTGTTTGGTTCCTCTGGCTTCTGCCTGGGGCTCCTACCCTGGTGGGGAGGGGGTTGCTGTGTTAGTTCCCCTGTCCTGCGCTAGTCTCCTGCGTGGGCGTGGCCCGCTCTGGTCCTTTGTTTCCCCCTCTGCCCTATTGCTGGTGTTCAGCGCGTGTCTGGCATCTTGGGGCCCTCTGGGTTCTTTCACCCCTCCCTGTGTGTGATTGGGTTCCAGTTCAGCCGTGAGGCTCGCACGAGTGGCTCTGTCTGCGTGGGTTCCGGTTCGGCCGCGAGGCCCGCCTGTATGCCTATTTCCCTTCTTCCTGAGGGACTGGGGGGAGGGGTAGCTTAGGGGGTATTGTGTAGCTGGGGTGTGCGGTGGTGGGTCGGCGCCCTGCTGGCCTCGGCCAGGGCCCAAGGGCTCACGACCAACCCAACGGATTACAGAACGCAAAAGCCATGAGCTCGACCGATCCATCCCCCATGCAGCTGCTCCAGCAATTGCATGCTCAGCTACAACAGGTATCGGGAGTCGTGAACGCACTGTCTCAACGGGTAGACTCGCTGACTGTCACGGGGGCTGCGGAGGTCCCGCCAGCAGCTACTCCGCCTAGTTCCCACGCATGTGGCCGAGGGATTCGGGTGGCTACGCCCCCGAGGTACGAGGGCGACAGTAAGACCTGCCGGGGGTTCCTCAATCAATGCCAAATTGTCTTCGAGTTGCAGGCCCGGGATTTTCCTTCGGATCGGGCGAAGGTGGCTTATATTATCTCTCTGCTGGCAGGCCCCGCTCTGGCCTGGGCCTCGCCCTTATGGGAGAAGAAGGATCCCCTCCTGGATAATTTGGCAGAGTTTTTGAAACAATTTCGGCTCATCTTTGAGGAACCCGGGAAGCCCTCCTCGGCGGCGACTCAGCTGTTGAACCTACATCAGGGGCGACTCTCTCTGGGTGAGTACGCCATCCAGTTTCGGACTTTGGCCGCAGAGCTAGGTTGGGATAACCCAAGCCTGACTGCGGTATTTTGGCATGGTGTCTCGGCCAACATTAAGGACGAACTCACAGGCCGGGAGCTGCCCTCAGATCTGAATGACCTCATCCGTCTCTGTACCCAGGTGGACATCCGGTTCAGGGAGCGGGCCTGTGAACGTCGCGCTGGTCAGCAGGTTGCAGGGGCTAACTCGAGGAGCTCGCACAAGAGCCCTGCTTCCCCGTCGCTGGGTGTGCCCGATGGGTCTGAACCTATGCAGGTTGACCGGGCGGCCCAGGAGAGACAGCGGAGATGCTCTAAGGGGCTGTGCCTGCATTGTGGAGTGAAAGGGCACTTTGTCCGTGAGTGCCCGAAGAGAAAGAAGTCGGGAAACCAGCAGCCCTGATACCGGCTAGGGAGACCGGGTCAGGGCCAAAGTCCTTCTCCCCTTGGATGCAGGTTTTGGTGCCAGTTCTACTGGCGATTAAGGATACCCCTTGTTTTGAGGCGCTAGTTGACTCGGGGGCGGGAGGCAACTTTATCAGCGCGGACCTGGTGCGGGTTCATCAAATTCCTACGATGGAGTTACCTCAGCCCATCACCGTCTCAGCGGCTTGGGGACTGGTTCGGGGAGTTCTCCGCTCCAGAACCGTGCCTATGACCATACGGGTAGGAGTCTTACACAAAGAAGTTATCTCCTTCTACGTCCTTCCGTCGGCCACTGAGGCCATAATCCTGGGATTACCCTGGCTTCGCCTGCATAACCCTTGCATTGATTGGGCCCGGGGTGAATTGACGGCGTGGGGCCCGGGCTGCCAGAAGGTCTGTTTGGATAAGGTCTCGCCAGCCCCAGTGACGCTTCCTTTGGATCGAGCCAATGTTATGTTACCGGGGCCCTACAGATCCTTTGGAGATGTTTTTTCCAAACAGCAAGCAGAGATTCTGCCTCCTCATCGCTCCTATGACTGTGCCATAGAGCTACTACCTGGCACTGAACCTCCCCGTGGCCGCGTATACCCCCTATCCCGGCCAGAGACGGAAGCCATGTCCCAGTATATTCGAGAGAACCTAGCTCGAGGCTTCATCCGGCCCTCTAAATCACCCGCGGGGGCTGGATTCTTCTTCGTGGAGAAGAAGGATGGGGGGTTGCGCCCCTGTATTGACTACAGGGGACTCAATGCCATCACGCGGAAGGACAAATACCCCCTTCCCTTGATTTCTGAGATGTTTGACCGCCTCCAGGGGGCCCAGATCTTCTCCAAGCTCGATCTCAGGGGGGCCTACAACCTTGTGCGGATCAAGGAGGGGGATGAGTGGAAGACGGCGTTTAACACCCGCGACGGGCATTACGAATATCTGGTAATGCCCTTTGGACTTGCTAATGCTCCAGCCGTCTTCCAAGCCTTCATGAATGACATCTTCAGGGATCTCCTGTATAAGTTTGTGATGGTCTACTTGGACGATATGGTAAAATTATGTATAATCATACCTGATAATTTTCTTTCCATTAATCATAGCTGATCAATCCATAGACTGGTGGGTTGTGTCCATCTACCAGCAGGTGGAGATAGAGAGCAAACTTTTGCCTCCCTATATGTGGTCATGTGCTGCCGGAAACTCCTCAGTATGTCGATATCAAAGCTCCATCCGCAGGACTCAGCACTTAGAGAATTACACCCACGAAGGGACACTCTGCCCAGCTCACCACCGCCGAAACGGGGGAGGGGAATTAACCCAGCTCATCCCCACACAAGTGGGGGAGGGGAATCCGTCCAGCTCATCCCCGCGGAGCGGGGGAGGGACACCACACCCGCCGATGCAGGGGGATCTGGCTTACCCTGCAACCGCAACCGCGGGAGGAGCTGACTGACCCTAACACCGCCGAAGCGGGAGGGGTACAAAGCTGCCCTACAGCCGCACGAAGCGGGAGGGAGTGCCGGCAGAATTTATGTCTCAATCCAGCCCCGTAAAACGGGGGGGAGAGGAATGCAGCAGCTCACTGTAACACAAACTCGTCTCAACTCTTGAAGAATCCAAGTGAAAAAACTTGAACACGAAGTCTTTCTGAAGTAACTGAAGACTAAACTTGGACCTGAAATGCAACCAGAATAAAAACAGTACAGATATCTGGGAGGGGCTATGGATTGATCAGCTATGATTAATGGAAAGAAAATTATCAGGTATGATTATACATAATTTTACCTTCCATATCATCATGCTGATCAATCCATAGACTGGTGGGATGTACCGAAGCAGTACTCACCCAGGGCGGGACATTGAAATCCCTGACCGCAACACTGAAGCTCCAAACCGGGCCTCCGCCCGTGCAGCCACAGTCAAACGGTAATGCTTGGAGAATGTATGAGCCGAAGCCCAAGTTGCTGCCTTGCATATCTCTTCCAAGGAGACGGATCCGGCCTCTGCCATCGAGGCCGCCTGAGCTCTCGTGGAGTGAGCCTTCAGCTGGATAGGCGGCACCTTCCTTGCGGCCACATAAGCCGCTGCAATGGCTTCCTTGACCCATCTTGCCACTGTAGGCTTAGCAGCCTGCAGACCCTTACGAGGACCTGCAAACAGGACAAACAGATGATCCGATTTCCGAAAATCATCGGTCACCTCCAAGTATCTGATGATGCCTCGTCTCACATCCAGATATTTAAGAGCAGAGTACTCCTCTGGGTAGACCTCCCTACGGAAGGAAGGGAGACAGAGCTGCTGATTCACATGGAAGCGAGAAACAATCTTGGGCAGGAAGGAAGGCACTGTGCGAATAGTCACTCCTGCCTCAGTGAACTGCAGAAAAGGCTCTCGCCATGAGAGCGCCTGGAGCTCGGAAACTCTTCTGGCTGAAGTGATAGCCACCAAAAAGACTGCTTTCAACGTCAGGTCTTTCAGAGATGCCCTTGACAAGGGTTCAAAAGGCGGCTTCTGCAATGCTCTTAGCACCAGGTTGAGATTCCACGCAGGCACCACTGAGTGCAGAGGAGGGCGCAGGTGATTAACTCCCTTGAGAAAGCGCACCACATCTGGCTGCGAAGCCAGGGAAGCACCCTTCAGGCGGCCCCTGAAGCAAGCCAGAGCCGCTACCTGGATTTGAAGGGAACTGAGCGACAGGCCTTTCTCCAGACCCTCTTGCAGGAACGCCAACACTGAAGAAATTGGAGCAGTGAAGGGAGAAAGTGAGCCTGCTTCACACCACGCTGCAAAGATACGCCAAACCCTGGCGTAAGCAGTAGAAGTAGAGCGCTTCCTCGCTCTTAGCATAGTGGCGATGACCTTGTCTGAGAAGCCCTTCTTCCTCAGACGCTGCCGCTCAATAGCCAGGCCGTAAGACCAAAGGGGGAGGGATCCTCCATCACCACGGGACCCTGATGTAACAGGCCCTGCTCCACTGGCAGCCGCAGAGGATCGTCGACTGAGAGCCTGATCAAGTCCGCATACCAGGGACGTCTGGGCCAATCCGGACCCACCAGGATTACCCTGCCGGGATGCTTTGCCACCCGGTCTAGCACCCTGCCCAACATGGGCCAGGACGGGAACACATAGAGGAGCTCTTGTGTCGGCCACTGTTGGAGAAGAGCATCTACTCCCAGGGATCGAGGGTCCCGTCCTCTGCTGAAAAAGCGCGGCACTTGGCAATTGGCCGATGAAGCCATCAGAACTAGGCTCGGCTGGCCCCAGCGCTTCGTGATGTCCAAGAACGCCTGAGCAGATAGTTGCCAGTCTCCGGGCTCCAAGGTATGGCGACTGAAAAAGACCGCCTTGACATTCATGACTCCGGCAAGCTCCAGGTTCGCTTCCGCCCACTGGCAAAGAGTCATAGCCTCCTTGGCTAGAGGGGCGCTCTTGGTACCTCCCTGGCGGTTGACATAGACCACAGCCGTGGCATTGTCTGACAGGACCCGTACAGGCTTCAACACCAGTACCGGGATGAACTCCAAAAGCGCCAACCGAATGGCTCTGAGTTCCAGGAGGTTGATAGACCACTTTGCCTCTGCAGGAGACCAGAGCCCCTGCGCTGTCCTTCCCAAGTAGTGGGCTCCCCAGCCCGATAAAGAGGCGTCCGTCGTGACGACAATCCACTCTGGGGTCACCAGAGGCATTCCCGCAGACAACTTGTCTGTCTGCATCCACCAGCTCAGCGCCTTGCGCACTGCTGGGTCCAAGGGAAGGCGCACAGCATAATCCTCCGACATCGGAGTCCAGCGCCGCAGCAAAGATTGTTGAAGTGGTCTCATATGAGCCCTGGCCCAGGGCACTACTTCCATCATGGCCGTCATAGAGCCCAACAGCTGCACATAGTCCCAATCCCGAGGAGGAGAGGCTACTAGGAACTGGTCCACTTGAGCCTGAAGTTTGACAATTCGATTGTCTGGCAGGAACACTCTGCCCACTTGGGTGTCGAATCGAACTCCCAGGTACTCCAGGGACTGAGTCGGGCGCAGCTGGCTCTTCTCCCAGTTGATGATCCATCCCAGGGAGCTCAAAAGAGCAACTACCCGGTTCACAGCTTGCCGCACTCTGCATAAGAGGGGGCTCGGATCAACCAGTCGTCCAGATAAGGATGGACTTGTACCCCTTCCTTTCGTAGGAAGGCCGCGATGACCACCATTACTTTGGAAAAGGTCCGCGGAGCAGTAGCCAACCCGAATGGGAGGGCTCTGAACTGGAAGTGTCGTCCCAGGACTGCAAAACGCAGAAAGCGTTGAAGATGAGGCCAGATGGGAATATGCAGGTACGCTTCCTTGATGCCCAAGGATGCCAGGAACTCTCCTGCCTTCACTGCCGCTATAACAGAGCGGAGAGTCTCCATGCGAAAGTGCCGCACTTTCAAGGCCCGATTGACCCCTTGAGGTCGAGGATAGGCCGGACAGAACCTCCTTTCTTTGGTACCACAAAGGAAATGGAGTAACGTCCCTTGCCAAGCTGACTTTCTGGCACCGGAACGACCGCGCCCAGGCGGATCAGATTGTCCAAGGTCTGCTGCACTGCCACAGCTTTGACCGGAGACTTGCAGGGAGAGAGTACGAACCCGCTTTTAAGGGTCGGCAGAACTCTAGCTTGTAGCCGTCTCTGATGACTTCCAGCACCCACGCGTCTGAAGTTATTGTGGTCCACTCGCCCAGAAACGAGGACAGCCGTCCTCCAATCTGCACTGGGGCGTGGACCAAGGCCCCGTCATCGGGTACGAGACCCTGGGGGAGGACCGGAGGGAGCACCTCCGGGACGGCGGTCTCTGCGAAAAGAATGCTGCTTGGGGGAGAAATTCCTCTTGAAGGAAGAAGGGGCAGAGGAGCCCGCTTGCCCGGGCGGTACCGACGGGCTTCCTGCAACCGTCCTCTGGAGGTACCGGGACGAGTACTAGCTCGAGCCCTGACCTCTGGTAATTTCTTGCCCTTAGACGTGCCGAGAACGGTCACGATTTTGTCCAGCTCGACCCCAAAGAGCAGCTTGCCTTTAAAAGGCAATCTAGCCAGGCGGGCTTTAGAGGCGTGGTCAGCAGACCAATGTTTCAGCCAAAGCCACCGCCGCGCAGAGACTGTCTGAGCCATGCCTTTAGCTGAGGCTCTCAAGACATCATACAGCAAGTCTGCCAAATAGGCTAAGCCCGATTCCAGGGCCGGCCAATCAGCCCTCAAGGAAAGATCCGAGGGGGAAGCCCGCTGCACCATAGTCAGGCACGCCCTGGCCACATAGGAGCCGCAAACTGAGGCCTGCAAACTTAAAGCAGCTGCCTCAAAGGACGACCTTAAGGCCGCCTCCAATCTTCTGTCTTGGGCGTCCTTTAGGGCCGTGCCACCTTCCACCGGTAACGCCGTTTTCTTAGTCACCGCAGTGATTAAAGAATCCACGGTAGGCCACAGATAGGCCTCACGTTCACTCACAGCCAAAGGATAGAGGCGGGACATAGCCCTAGCCACTTTAAGGCTCGTTTCCGGGACATCCCATTGAGCCGAAATTAAGGTGTGCATGGCATCATGCACGTGGAAGGTTCTAGGCGGGCGCTACGTCCCCAGCATAATGGCAGAGCCAACAGGGGCTGAGGGAGAGACGTCCTTCGGAGAGGAAATCTTCAAAGTGTCCATGGCCTGTAACAACAGGTTGGGCAAATCCTCTGGGCTAAAAAGCCGCGCTGCAGAGGTCATCCGCTCCATCCGAGCGAGGATCCGTCTCCTCCAAGGAATCCGCAAAGGACCGTTGGGAGACCTCAGACACGCTGCCCTCATCTACATCGGGGGAGACAAGTCCTCCAAGGCCTGGAAATCAACCCGAGGGCGTTTACCTCTGGGAACCTCAACCTCTTTACCAGAAGAGGGAGCAGGGGCAGCGTTTTGCCTGAGGAAAGCCTGATGCAGCAGCAAAACAAACTCGGGGGAGAAACCCCCCAGACTGTGCACTTCCGCAGCCTGGGCAACAGCCCTAGACGCACTCTCAACCGGCGCTCGCAAGAGCGGGGGAGAGACATGCTGCGCATCCAAAATGGCGTCCGGCGCGACACTCCACGAAGGAGCCGCGCGGGAAGAACGGCGCTTAACTTTAGCCGCTTTTGTGCCGTCGCCCAAATTAAGGGCGTTCATGGCATTAATGTCTCCAACCTCAAGGGCGGCCCACGAAGAAGCCGTCCGAGCCGCGTGGCCGGCCAAGATGGCGGAGGCGAGGAGCGGGGGATGGGCGTTTATGGCGGGAAAAACCGCCACGCCGGAGGAAGGACCGGGACATTCATCGGTCACGAAACTGTCACCCAACAAGGGCGAATCAGGCTTTAATACCCCCGCATCCCCTCTAGAAGCGCTCCAGCGATCCGGGGAGCGACCCTTTGCGCCCTCGCCCTCCGACGCCATATGCCACGAGGAGAAGAATCGGGGAACCCCCTGCCCGCTATAAAAAGGTAAAATTACCTGCTTGCCGCTCCGAGCTGTAACGAACTGGTGTCCCAGTGAGTAGCTGCAATGAACGTTTAAATAAACGTCGAAATAAACGCCTTTAAAGACGTTTAAAATTTTTTTTTTTTTTAACGGAGCCAGCGGGAGGGGGGAGAAAAGGAGGGACCTGGCACCACCAGGTTTGCACTTGCTCAAAAGAGCCCTCAACCCCAGGCCTCAACAAAACCTAAGGATTAGGCTTGGAGGCCTAGCCAGAGCTGCTGCTGTGTGTGACCACCACCTGCTGAGATAGAGAACATACTGGGGAGTTTCCGGCAGCACATGACCACATATAGGGAGGCAAAAGTTTGCTCTCTATCTCCACCTGCTGGTAGATGGACACAACCCACCAGTCTATGGATTGATCAGCTTGATGATATGGAATTTGATTTTTTCAAGGGCTGAGGAAGAGCACCAGGAGCACCTGAAGACCGTATTGCAGCGGTTGAGGGAGAACCACCTCTATGTGAAATTGGAAAAATGTGAATTCCATCGCTCCGAACTGCTCTTCCTGGGGTACATCATTTCTAACCACGGGCTGCGTATGGACCCCAGTAAGCTGACAGCCATCCTGCACTGGCAGCAACCTACAGGGCGTAAGGCTCTACAGCGCTTCTTAGGTTTTGCCAACTACTATAGGCAGTTTATTTGGAATTACTCGTCCCTGACTGCCCCTCTTACTGCCTTGACTAAGAAGAACGCTGACGCTCGCAACTGGTCGCCTGAGGCGTGTCAGGCCTTTGAGAATCTGAAACAGGCATTTGTTGGAGCTCCAGTGTTGCGCCATCCCAACCCGACAAATAAATTTTTCGTGGAAGTGGATGCATCATCGGTTGGCGTAGGAGCAGTGCTGTCCCAGGCCCACCCCAGTGGGAAACTTCTCCCATGTGCATTCTTCTCTAAAAAGTATACCCCTGCCGAGAAGAATTATGCCATCGGGGATCAGGAGCTATTAGCCATTAAATTGGCCCTGGAAGAATGGCGTCATCTGCTGGAAGGGGCGCAGGAGCCCTTCACGGTGTTCACGGACCATAAAAACCTGACTTATTTACGAGAAGCGAGAAGGCTGAATCCTCGCCAGGCCCGGTGGGCACTATTCTTCTCCCGCTTTGACTTCATTCTGACCTATCGTCCAGCGGAGAAGAACATCAAGGCAGATGCCCTCTCCAGGTCCATGGAGGCTGACCTGGAGGAAGAACCCCTGCAGTATGTAATTAAACCTGATGTCATTGTGCCCGCGATGACGCTAGCAGTACCTGCAGGTATGACCTTTGTGCCACCCCGGCTGAGAGAAAAGACACTCCAATGCGGGCATGCCTCTCGAATGGCAGGACATCCCGGGATCCTGGGAACCAAGCGGTTCATCTCCCAGCAGTATTGGTGGCCTTCACTTGATCGGGATGTGCAGGAGTTTGTGGCTGCGTGTCCTGAGTGCGCCCAGCATAAGGCTGACCGTCGGAGACCCCAGGGGTTGCTGATGCCTTTACCGGTACCTGAGAGACCGTGGACCCACATTGCCATGGACTTTGTTACGGATCTGCCTAACTCTGAAGGGCACACAGTTGTCTTGGTAGTGGTGGACCGGTTTTCTAAAATGGCCCACTTCATACCCATGCCTACCCTTCCTTCGGCGGTGAAGCTGGCACAGTATTTCATCAGCTCTATTTTTCGTCTCCATGGTCTGCCAGAATCTATTACCTCTGATCGAGGAGTACAGTTTGTCTCAAAGTTCTGGAGAGCCCTGAATCGGGCCCTTGAAGTAAAGCTGAACTTTCGTCGGGATATCACCCACAATCCAATGGCCAAACAGAACGAGTGAACCAATGCTTGAAGCAGTTCCTACGGATGTATGTCAATGAGCACCACAACAACTGGAGTCAGCTGCTGCCTTGGGCAGAATTCGCTCATAACAACCGAGTGAGCTCGGCCACGGGCGCGTCGCCCTTTTACATCGTATATGGACGACACCCGCGGATACCAGCCCCCTTGAAAACCAACTTGGATGTCCCGGCAGCGGTTGCTGCGGTGACCTCGCTCCAAGCAATTTGGTCATCAGTTCAGAAAGCGCTGCGAGTGACCTCCACTCGTATGAAACGCCAAGCGGATCGGTCTCGCAGAGTGGAACCGCACTTCCAGCCTGGCGACTTGGTGTGGTTGTCCACGCGTAATCTTCGTCTGAAGATTCCCTCCTCCCGCTTTGCACCTCGATTTGTGGGCCCGTATCCCATTGTGAGGCAAGTGAATCGGGTCTGTTATCAGCTAAAGTTACCACCTACATTACGGGTACATAACACCTTTCATGTGTCCTTGCTGAAGCCTGTGATTCTGAGAAAAGGGGCTTTGCCCGCGTTGCCTGCTAGTCCAGCCATCTCAGCCTCCCAGGGGGAATACGAAGTCCGGGATGTCTTGGATGCAAGGCGCTTCCGGGGACATCTCCAGTATCTCATTGCGTGGATGGGATATGGACCGGCAGACAATTCCTGGGAGGACGCTACTCATGTCCACGCGCCAATCCTAGTCAGACGGTTCCATCGCCTTTTCCCTCACAAACCTAAACCTCGTGGACGGGGTAGGGGGGGCCCTTGAAGGGGGGGTGATGTTATGATTCTGCCGGTTTGGCTGAGGGGAAGGGGGGGACGTCTCTTCTGATTGGCTGCCAGGGGTTGTGCTGACGTCAGGAGATAGTACTTTAGCCTGCAGCTGAAGAGTTTCTCTGCTTTTGCGTTACTTATCTGGTGGTAACAGGAAAGCCTGATAGGTTTCTCTCAGAACGTGCTCTAGGTTCTGATAGGGATCTGTGTTGATTTAGAGTATTCTTTTCCTTCCCTCTGGGTTAGCTGCTGCTGTGTGTGTGTGTGTGTGTGCGTAGCTCTGTAATCAGGGTCAGCTGCTCGTTTGTTAGTGGGGGCTGGGCATTGCTCAGCCTCCGGGGCTCTGGGCTGAGTGAGAGCGTTCTCCTTTGTTTGTTTGTTTTAAGGATTTCTCTTCCCAGTGTCCTGGCCTGCTGGCTCAGTGAGTTTAACCCTTTGTGTATGGTGTGTATTGTATTCCTGCCTCTGCCAGTGTGTTTGTTTGGATGGGCCCCACTCCCTCTGGGGAGGGGAAGCATTCTCTCTGATTGTTTGTTGATTTATGGCACTCTCTCTCTGCTGGCTCTACAAGCTTAACCCTTTATGTTCTGTGTGCCTCTGTCTACAGTGGGTTTGAGGCAAAGGCTTTCTGCCTTCCTTTGTGTTTGGTTCCTCTGGCTTCTGCCTGGGGCTCCTACCCTGGTGGGGAGGGGGTTGCTGTGTTAGTTCCCCTGTCCTGCGCTAGTCCCCTGCGTGGGCGTGGCCCGCTCTGGTCCTTTGTTTCCCCCTCTGCCCTATTGCTGGTGTTCAGCGCGTGTCTGGCATCTTGGGGCCCTTTGGGTTCTTTCACCCCTCCCTGTGTGTGATTGGGTTCCAGTTCAGCCGTGAGGCTCGCACGAGTGGCTCTGTCTGCGTGGGTTCCGGTTCGGCCGCGAGGCCCGCCTGTATGCCTATTTCCCTTCTTCCTGAGGGACTGGGGGGAGGGGTAGCTTAGGGGGTATTGTGTAGCTGGGGTGTGCGGTGGTGGGTTGGTCTCCCCTTGGCCTGGGTCGGCGCCCTGCTGGCCTCGGCCAGGGCCCAAGGGCTCACGACCAACCCAACGGATTACAGTCAGGTATACACAAAAAGTAGCACATATGAGTTTATCTTGTTCAGCAGACTGGATGGACCGTGCAGGTCTTTTTCTGCTGTCATCTACTGTTTTACTATGTTGTTGTTTTTTTTGTTACATGTAAAATTAGTTTATCTTGTTTGGCAGACTGGATGGACCATTCAGGTCTTTATCTGCCGTCATTTACTATGTTACTATCCAGCTCATAATCAAAAGTGATCGCCGGCCATTTCCCGACACAAATCGGGAGATGGCCGGCGATCTTGGAAAAGCGGTGAAATCGGTATAATTGAAAGCTGCTTTTTTTTACAGCATCGTCGCTTTCCCGTCGCCTCGCCGGCGAAAGTTCAAAGGGGCATGTCGGCGGCGAAGCGAAGGCGGGACATGGGCGTTATGGGCGTGGCTACCAGATAGCCAGCTTTCGCCGATAATGGAAAAAAAACGGCCTTAAGCAGTATTTCGCCGGGTTTACTTGGTCCTTTTATTTTCACGACCAAGCCTCAAAAAGGTGCCCCAACTCACCAGATGACCACTGGAGGGACTGGGGGATGACCTCCCCATACTCCCCCAGGTCACCAACCCCCTCCCATACTAAAAAAAATAAACATAAAAACCTTTTTTGCCAGCCTGTATGCCAGCCTCAAATGCCGTACCCACCTCCATGACAGCACAATGTGTTCTATCCTCTGACAGCCTTTCCCTGGTTGTGATTGGCTCTCGGGTGAGTGTGACACCTTTTCTGTTAGGTGCACTGCAGAGTCACATCATCAATGCACTGTGGTGGGTGTAGGGTAGTGGGCTCTACTCCCGTGGTGCTTTTCCCCCTGCTAACTGGGTCAGAGTGTCCCCCCTGTTGTGTTTCCTGTTGTAGTCCATGCGGTAGTGGCCATTTTTGTAAGCCAGTTTTAGTTCCCTTTCCTGTGTTACCCACGTTAGAGAACATAGTTCTTACCTTGAATGGTGCTGAAAGAGGGCATTGTACACCATTGTGCCAGCTCTGACCTACTGCTCATCTTAGTACCAGGGGACTCTTTGCCAGTGGGGCACAACCTCTGATCTGCAGTTAACTGTGAGTAAACGTGCTTATTCAAATAAAGGACTTTTTCAAAGAGATTAGTCTTCAGGTGTCAACTGGTGTGCCAAAGTTATACAGCAGCAATAAGTCCTAGAGGCTGATTGCAGGTCCCTGGAGCAGTTTTAGTGGGTGCAGTACATTTGTGGGTAGTGGGTTTTGGGGGGGGGGCTGGGGGGCTCAGCTCCCAAAGTAAGGGAGCTATGCACGTGGGAGCTTTTCTGAAGTCCACCGCAGTGACCCCTAGGGAGCCCGGTTGGTGTCCTGGCAGGGGGGCCAGTGCACTAAAAGTGCTGGCTCCTTCCACGGCCAAATGTCTTAAATTTGGCTGGGGTTTGAGATGGCCGACATAACTTTCCATTATCGCTAAAAAACGACGCCGGCCATCTCAAACCCCGGCCAAATCCAAGGCATTTGACTGGCTGGAACCGTATTATTGAAACAAAAGATGGCCGGCCATCTTTTTCGAAAATACGGGTCCGGCCAGCTGTTTGTGGCGCCGCCAAAATACATCGCCGGCCATGTATTTCGCCGGCGCCGTTCGATTATTCCCCTCTATGTTACTTGTACTGTGCCAAAACTGAAAACTCATCTCTTCTATCTGGGCGATAATAAAAGGAGCTCATTGTGAACACTATCCACCCTAAAATGTTTTCTGGATGTATATGAGGAATTGTGATATTGAATAAATACAAACAAGTGTATGTTTGTGTCCTTAGTCATAAGAACGTAACAGTTGCCATACTGGGTCAGACCAATGGTCTATCTAGCCCAGTATCCTGTTTCCAACAGTTGTCAAGCCAAGTCACAAGTACCTGGCAAAAATCCAAATCCTGGGTTAGGCATCCAAAGGTTACATAATCCTTGTAACATAGTAACATAGTAGATGACGGCAGAAAAAGACCTGTATGGTTCATCCAGTCTGCCCAAGACAAACTCATATGTGTATACCTTACCTTGAATTTGTACCCGTCCTTTTCAGGGCACAGACCATATAAGTCTGCCCAGCAGTATTTCCCGCCTCCCAACCACCAGTCCCGCCTCCCATCACCGGCTCTGGTACAGACCGTATAAGACCGCCCTCCCCTATCCTCGCCTTCCAACCACCACCCCCTCTTCCCCCCACCTGCTCCGCCACCCAATTTCAGCTAAGCTTCTGAGGATCCATTCCTTCTGCACAGGATTCCTCTATGCATATCCCACGCATGTTTGAACTCCGTTAACGTTTTCATCTCCACCACCTCCCGCGGGAGGGCATTCCAAGCGTCTACCACCCTCTCTGTGAAAAAATACTTCCTGACATCTTTCCTGAGTCTGCCCCCCTTCAATCTCATTTCATGTCCTCTCGTTCTACCGCCTTCCCATCTCCGTAAAAGATTCGTTTGCGGATTAATACCTTTCAAATATTTGAACGTCTGTATCATATCACCCCTGTTCCTCCTTTCCTCCAGGGTGTACATGTTCAGGTCAGCAAGCCTCTCTTCATACGTCTTGGAACGTAAATCCCATACCATCCTCGTAGCTTTTCTTTGCACCGCTTCCATTTTTTAAACATCCTTCGCAAGATACGGCCTCCAAACTGAACACAATACTCCAGGTGGGGCCTCACCAACGTCTTAAACAGGGGCATTAAAACCTCCTTTCTTCTGCTGGTCACTCCTCTCTCTATACAGCCTAGCAATCTTCTCGCTATGGCCACCGCCTTGTCGCACTGTTTCGTCGCCTTCAGGTCCTCAGATACTATCACCCCAAGATCCCTCTCCCCGTCCGTGCCTATCAGACTCTCCCCGCCTAACACATACGTCTCCCTTGGATTTCTACTCCCTAAGTGCATCACTTTGCATTTCTTCGCATTGAATTTTAATTGCCAAACGTTAGACCATTCTTCTAGCTTCTTCAGATCTTTTTTCATGTTTTCCACTCCCTCCGGGGTGTCCACTCTGTTGGAAATCTTGGTGTCATCCGCAAAAAGGCAAACTTTACTTTGTAACCCTTCGGCAATGTCACTCACAAATATATTGAACAGAATCGGCCCCAGCACCGATCCCTGAGGCACTCCACTACTCACCTTTCCCTCCTCCGAGCGAACTCCATTCACCACCACCCTCTGGCGTCTGTCCGTCAACCAGTTCCTAATCCAGTTCACCACTTCGGGTCCTATCTTCAGGCCGTCTAGTTTATTTAAGAGCCTCCTGTGGGGAACCGTGTCAAAAGCCTTGCTGAAATCTAAGTAGATGATGTCCATAGCACGTCCTTGATTTAATTCTCCCGTCACCCAGTCAAAGAATTCAATGAGATTCGTTTGGCACGATTTCCCTTTGGTGAAACCATGTTGTCTCGGATCTTGCAACTTATTGGCTTCCAGGAAATTCACTATCCTTTCCTTCAGCATGGCTTCCATTACTTTTCCAATAACCGAAGTGAGGCTTACCGGCCTATAGTTTCCAGCTTCTTCCCTATCCCCACTTTTGTGAAGAGGGACCACCTCCGCCGTTCTCCAATCCCTCGGAACCTCTCCCGTCTCCAAGGATTTATTAAACAAGTCTTTAAGAGGACCCGCCAGAACCTCTCTGAGCTCCCTCAGTATTCTGGGGTGGATCCCGTCCGGCCCCATGGCTTTGTCCACCTTTAGGTTTCCAAGTTGTTCATACACACTCTCTTCTGTGAACGGCGCTCTATCCACCTCATTCTCAGGTGTACTTTTGCCAGTCCCTCTCGGTCCTTCCCCAGGGTTTTCTTCAGTGAAAACAGAACAAAAGTATCTATTTAGCAAATTGGCTTTTTCTTCATCATTTTCTACATAGCGTTTTGTTGTATCTTTTAGTCTCACAATTCCCTTTATAGTCTTTCTCCTTTCACTAATATAGCTGAAGAAGTTTTTGTCTCCCCTCCTTACATTTCTAGCCATTTGTTCTTCCGCTTGCGCCTTCGCCAGACGTACCTCTCTCTTGGCTTCTTTCAGTTTCATCCGGTATTCCTCCCCGTGTTCCTCCTCTTGAGATTTTCTATATTTCTGGAACGCTAACTCTTTAACCTTTATTTTCTCAGCCACTTGCTTTGAGAACCATATCGGTTTCCTTTTTCTCTTGCTTTTATTTACTCTCCTTACATAAAGGCCTGTGGCCCTGTTTATTACTTCTTTTAGCCTGGACCACTGTCCTTCCACTTCTCGTATGTCCTCCCAGCCCATCAGCTCCTTCCTCAGGTATTCTTCCATTTTGTTAAAGTCAGCTCGCTTGAAATCCAGGACTGCCATCCACATGAGCCGTTACATCAAAACAAACCGTTTGATGGTCACTGTTTCCCAGGTGTGCAGCCACTCGGACATTTGACACACTATCCCCATTTGTGAGCACCAGATCCAATGTGGCTCCCTCCCTCGTGGGTTTGTTCACCATTTGTCTGAGCAGAGCACTTTGGAAAGCATCCACAATCTTTCTACTTCTTTCCAATTTTGCAGACGGAACCTTCCAATCTACATCCGGCAGATTAAAATCTCCCAACAACAGCACCTCTCTTTTCTTCCCCAACTTTTGAATATCAGCGATCAGATCTTTATCTAGTTCTTCCAATTGTGTCGGGGGTCTATAGACAACACCCACGGTTCTATCCTCTCTTTTTAAGGTGATCCATATCGCTTCTTCCTTTCCCCAGTTCCCTGTCATTTCAGTCGCTGCGATATCATTTCTCACATACAGAGCTACTCCTCCACCTATACATCCCTCTCTATCCTTCCTAAAAAGATTATAGCCTGGTATGTTTACATCCCATTCATGGGAACCATTGAGCCATGTCTCTGTGACTGCAACTATGTCCAAGTCAGCCTCCAAAATCAGGGCTTGAAGGTCATGAATTTTATTGCTTAGACTGTGAGCATTTGTGGTCATTGCTTTCCATGTACATTTCCTAGTATGTGTTATGGTTTTAGTGATTTGTGAGGGTGTTTTCTCTTTGGGTACCTTCTCATATTTTGTTCCCCCTTCCTTGCTTTTTCTTTTTTTTCCGCTTCAGTTTTATTTTCAGGAACATCACAGTGCTGTAGTGGAGCAAAAGAATTTTGTAGTGGCAACACTTGTGCGGGCGGATGCTTCTGTGTGACATGATGAAGTCTGCCTGAGCCTACTGTGAACCATCTGTTCTTATGTGGCCTTATTCTTTGAGGCAGTGGTGAGAAGTTATGATTCTGCACAGTCCTTTAAGTTGCTTTAATTGCATCTAATTCTTGCATTACTTTACAGAGCTCTTGTTTTAAAGTAGATAGCTGAAGACAGATAGGACAAGCTTTAAGTCTCCAGATGATTGGCCTTGAAACTAAAGCATCACAATTATTGCAGAGAATAAAAGTCATCCTGATTGGTTGAAATGGGTATGAACAGGTGTACTATGTTGGAGTAACAGCCTGCAAGACTGCCTGTGTATGACTGTGGAGTAAAGTTAATGAGGTTTGGTTTGTCTATAAATGAGTGGACAACCCTGGGGTTGGTGGGATTATAAGTCCCAATGGGTCAGCTAAGTGCTGCTATCTATCAAGGGAATTCTTTAACTGAATGGACCAAAATGGTAGTGTCTGATCCAGGACTTTACACTTTATTTTACTTTTTCAAACTGCCCTAGATATTAATAACTTTCCTTTTAAATAAATCTAGATATTGCCAATAATTATAGCAGTGTAGCAGCTATGTAAAAATGCCCCTCCCCTCTATCAGAGTTTGGCAGGAACAGAAAGAAAGACAGAAAGAGAGGTTTCCCAGTGCTAATTAAATTGATTAAGCAACAAGCCTTGTAAGATAGCCAGTTCATCGTTTAACTTATTAGTGGAACATAACCACAGAGGCATGATATGGTCTCATGTTCAATGTGGTAATACTAGGGAACAGGTTATTTTGAGTTAGTCTTCACTGGACCAAACTTGCTTTCATTGTACCATCACCGTCCAGCTAGATAGGCAGTGTCTTAAAAGGTGGAGGACAAATGATTGATTGATTGATTTTTACATTTATATCCCACATTATCCCAAGCAAACTCGGGTTCAATGTGGCTTACATTTGAAAATACAGTTAGACAGAATAATAGAATTCAGTTATGGGAGCAAGTGCATGGATATGTCTGAAACATTTAACAAAGATGAGATTACCATATATACCCAGCTGGGCATTGAAAAGTCTGTCCGTTAATGATGCCACATTGATGTCGTAAGTATAGACAGTAATTCAGTAATCATCATATCCATACACCAGAACAAGCATCCATACACACATTGCAAAAGTAAACAGCAACTGCTAAAGAGTACATTCAGAATTTAATTTTTATTTTCTCATTTCCATCTTCCAAAATTCCAGAAAGCAGATGTACAGATCAGCAAAACCCAAAGCAGTCCAAAACAAGTAAAAACATACAAACAACAACATAGTTTATACCTAATTGTTCAACCACCCTTAGGATTCACCTTTGGGTTTAAAAAGCAAAACTATTTGCATATAAGGACTAGATAAACAAATTAAAACAAAGTTTACAGTGATAGGAGTGTACTACCGTCCGCCTGTCCAGGATGAACAGACGGATGTAGAAATGTTAAAAGGAAATTAGGGACGCAAACAAACTGGGCAACACAATAATAATGGGTGATTTCAATTACCCCGATATTGACTGGGTAAATGTAACATCGGGGCACACTAGGGCGGTAAAATTCTTTGATGAAATCAAGGACAGTTTTAGGGAGCAGCTGGTACAGGAGCCGACGAGAGAAGGAAAAATTCTAGACCTAGTCCTTAGTGGAGCGCATGATCTGGTGCGGGAGGTAATGGTGCTGGGGCCACTTGATAACAGTGATCATAATATGATCGGATTTGATATTAGCTTTGAAGTAAGTATACATAGGAAATCAAATACGTTAGTGTTTAACTTTAAAAAAAGAGACTATGATAAAATGAGAACGGTGAAAACAAAAAAACTTAGAGGAGCGACTGCGAGGGTCAAAAATTTACATCAGGCATGGATGCTGTTCAAAAACACCATCCTGGAAGCCCAGGCCAAATTTATTCCGCGTATTAAAAAAGGAGGACGGAAGACCAAATGACAGCCGGCGTGGTTAAAAAGTGAGGTGAAGGAAGCTATTAGAGCTAAAAGAAAATCCTTCAGAAAATGGAAGAAGGAACCAACTCAAAATAATAAGAAACAGCATAAGGAATGTCAAGTCAAATGCAAACCGCTGATAAGGAAGGCTAAGATGGACTTCGAAAAAAAGATTGCATTGGAGGCAAAAACACATAGTAAACATTTTTTTAGGTTTATTAAAAGCAGGAAGCCGGCAAAAGAATCGGTTGGACTGCTAGATGACCGAGGAGCAAAAGGGGCAATCAGGGAAGACAACGTCGTAGCGGAGAGATTAAATGAATTCTTTGCTTCGGTCTTCACCGAGGAAGATTTGGGTGGGATACCAGTGCCAGAAATGGTATTCGAAGCTAACGAGCTAGAGAAACTTAATGAATTCTCTGTAAACCTGGAGGATGTAATGGGGGCAGTTCTACAAACTAAAGAGTAGCAAATCTCCTGGACCAGATGGTATTCATCCCAGAGTACTGATAGAACTGAAAAATGAACTTGTGGAGCTATTGTTAGAAATATGTAATTTATCCTTAAAATCGAGCGTGGTACCAGAAGATTGGAGGGTGGCCAATGTAACACCGATTTTTAAAAAAGGTTCCAGAGGAGATCCGGGAAATTATAGACCGGTGAGTCTGACGTCGGTGCCGGGCAAAATGGTAGAGACTATTATTAAGAACAAAATTACAGAGCATATTCAAAAGCATGGATTAATGAGACAAAGTCAACATGGATTTAGTGAAGGGAAATCTTGCCTCACCAATCTACTACATTTCTTTGAAGGGGTGAGCAAACGTGGATAAAGGTGAGCCGGTTGATATTGTGTATCTGGATTTTCAGAAGGTGTTTGACAAAGTATCTCATGAAAGACTCCAGAGGAAATTGGAGAGTCATGGAATAGGAGGTAGTGTTCTACTATGAATTGAAAACTGGTTAAAAGATAGAAAACAGAGAGTAGGGTTAAATGGTCAGTATTCTCAATGGAGAAGGGTAGTTAGTGGGGTTCCCCAGGAGTCTGTGCTGGGACCGCTGCTTTTTAACATATTTATAAATTATCTAGAGATGGGAGTAACTAGTGAAGTAATTAAATTTGCTGACGACACAAAGTTATTCAAAGTCATTAAATCGCGGAAGGATTGTGAAAAATTATAAGAGGATCTTACGAGACTGGGAGACTGGGCATCTAAATGCCAGATGACGTTTAATGTGAGCAAGTGCAAAGTGATGCATGTGGGAAAGAGGAACCCGAATTATAGCTATGTCATGCAAGGTTCCACGTAAGGAGTCACGGACCAAGAAAGGGATCTAGGTGTCGTCGTTGAAGATACGTTGAAACCTTCTGCTCAGTGTGCTGCTGCAGCTAAGAAAGCAAATAGAATGTTAGGTATTATTAGGAAAGGAATGGAAAACAAAATTGAGGATGTTATAATGCCTTTGTATCGCTCCATGGTGCGACCGCACCTCAAAAAAGATATACTGGTGAATACCCAGCGGACCGAACCTGGTCAAACTTCGCTCTCCTCACCGCGGAAACAGTCACGCAGGCGATTAATAGGTTCTCCAACTCTCACTGTAAATTGGATACCTGCCCCAGCTACCTAATAAAATACGTCCCCCCCCCCCCCCCGCTTCATAGCAGACCTTACATCCCACTTAAACTGCATACTTCAACAAGGTCTCTTCCCTAAGGCAAATAGCAACATCCTACTCACCCCAATACCAAAAGATCCCAAGAAAAAATCAAACAAAATCACTAACTACCGCCCAGTAGCATCAATCCCACTGGTGGTCAAACTGATGGAAAGCATGGTAACCAAACAACTTACTGATTATATAAACAAATTTACAATATTACATGAATCACAATCAGGATTTTGCCCCCATAGCACTGAAACAGTACTAATTACCCTCCTAGCCAAATTCAAGCAGGAAATAGCAACAGGCAAAAGCATACTTCTCCTCCAATTTGACATGTCCAGTGTGTTTGATATGGTAAACCATAAAATACTACTAAGACTCTTAGATTACTTCGGGATTGGTGGACACATACTTAGTTGGATCAAGGGTTTCCTAACCACTAGAACATATCAAGTGAAATCAAGCTCAAACATATCACCACCGTGGAAAGCAGAATGCGGAGTACCTCAAGGATCACCACTATCACCAATCCTTTTCAATCTAATGACCTCACTAGCCAAATCCTTATCCAACCAAGGCCTTAACCCTTCCATCTATGCAGATGATGTCACAATATACATTCCTTACAAACGTGATCTGACAGAAATCACCAATGAAATCAAGCTCAGCTTGAATATCATGGACTCATGGGCAAACGCATTTCAACTAAAACTCAACACAGAAAAAACACTGTCTCATCCTCTCATCCCAATACAATACGAACAAACCCACAAACATAAACACCCCAGATTATACCCTCCCTATCTCAGACAGCCTGAAAATTCTCGGTGTTACAATCAACCATAACCTCACACTAGAGAACCAAGTGAAATCCACAACAAAGAAAATGTTCCACTCAATGTGGAAACTCAAACACATGAAACCATTCTTCCCAAGGGAAACATTTCGCAACTTGATACAATCAATGGTACTCAGCCATGTAGACTACTGCAACGGAATTTATGCGGGATGCAAAGAACAAATTATAAAGAAACTTCAGACTGCTCAGAACACGGCAGCCAGGCTTATATTTGGAAAAACGCGATTCGAAAGCGCCAACCCCCTCCTAGAAAAACTGCACTGGCTCCCAATCAAAGAATGTTTTGCTTTCAAAATCTGCACCCTGGTTCATAAAATTATCTACGGCGAAGCCCCGGGATACATGACAGACCTCATAGACCTACCAACCAGAAACACAACAGGATCAACACGAACATACCTAAATTTCCACTACCCAAGCTACAAAGGACTCAAATACAAACCTATGCATCCAGCTTTTCCTACATAAGCACACAACTATGGAACACATTATCAAAAGCCGTGAAAACAACTTATGGTCACCTAAACTTTCAGAAATCATTAAAACGAACCTGTTCAAAAAGGCATACCCTACCGACCCAACTTAAATGCCTGTACCCTGCAACACAACGAAACCAAAGCTCATAATGGACATATAATAACTCTTCTTCTCTACGATTCCCTAATGTGTCTGTACACACGAACCTTATTCTACCACAACATTACTGTATTTGTTCATACCGGAATTGGTGAATGCCTTTATGGTATTATGTAAGCCACATTGAGTGGAATTGGAAAAGGTGCAGAGAAGGGCGACGAAAATGATAAAGGGGATGGGATGACTTCCCTATGAGGAAAAGCTAAAGTGGCTAGGGCTCTTCAGCTTGGAGAAAAGGCGGCTGAGGGGTGATATGATAGAGGTCTATAAAATAATGAGTGGAGTTGAACGGGTAGATGTGAAGCGTCTGTTTACACTTTCCAAAAATACTAGGACTAGGGGCATGCAATGAAGCTACAATGTAGTAAATTTAAAACGAATCTTAGAATATTTTCTTCACTCAACGTGTAATTAAACTCTGGAATTTGTTGCCAGAGAATGTGGTAAAGGCGGTTAGCTTAGCAGAATTTTTAAAAGGTTTGGATGGTCCATAGACCGTGTGATAAAGTGACATCCAGGATAGTTGGGTTAAGGCAGTGTCAGTTTGAAATACAAGTCCTAGAAAGCACTGCAGGCAAGGAGCCAGGGGGTGAGATGAGTAACCCGACTGGACTCCTAGCTGCAATGGGAGAAGACATGGGTGTAAGCTGGCAGGATGTGTAGATTGGCTGCCACTAGGGGGAAAGAGAGATAGGAAACCCTGTGTGCAGGAGCTTATCATTAGGCTAATGCTTAACTCAGCTGGTATGGGTGTGGTGGAAGCTAATGGAAGGAGAATGATTGGTTGTAAGAGCAGAGGCCAGGGATTGATTAGGGAGGTGGAAAGGAGTCCCAGGGGAGTTCAGTTCAGGAGGAGAGAAGCAGTTGCAGGCTGAAAATCCTTGGGCAAGAGACGACCCTAAAGTACTGAAGCAGGCTGAAATCCCTTGGGTGTGAGGAAGTCCCTAAAGTATTGAAACCTCCTGAAAGTAAAGGCTGCTTTGTGATTGAACTGGGATGATGAACTGATTGAACTGTTTGTCTTGGGAATTGAACTACTGTTTATTGTGCACTGGATAAACAGCCCAGACTGAAGCTGGCTGTGAGCCTGCAGTGAATCCTGGTAGGTGCTGGTAGTCTACTGCTTAAAGGGGACTATTTGCCACACACTTTCAGGTGGCTTACATGTGCTTAAGATTAAAGGTGAATGCTGCTTTTGAAACCGTGTATCAGGTCTACTAGAAACCTGCATGGAATAAAAGCCTTAAAATTGAAGTTGCTGGTGGACATTTGTTTTCTTGACTGTACCAGGAGCCTGTGGCTGAAGGAGATTGTTCTATCCTTGGCTGCACCTAGAGGTACCTGCTTACAACGGTTATTAAATGGACGGGGAAAATCCACTATTTCTGGGATAAGCAGTATAAAATGTTTTGTACTTTTTTGGGATCTTGCCTGGTCTTTGTGACCTGGATTGGACACTGTTGGAAACAGGATGCTGGGCTTGATGGATCTTTGGTCTTTCCCAGTATGGCAACACTTATGTACTTATGTACAGCAAATCCCCTAATTGGTATCAATAATGAAACAGTGATGGAATATTCACATAGCAAGCGGTCTGAGACAACAGATTTATTTTCTATTGAACATAATTATGAACTTGGCAGCTAATAGTTTGCTGAACTGGATGGACAATGTTGGCACATTTAGACTGCCTCTGGACAGAACTTCTGCATGAAGGAAGCCCCTACCTCATTAGGTAATAAATACGTACAAAAGCACTGCCACGCTGGGAAAAGACCAAAGGTCCATCAAGCCCAGCACTCTGTCTCCGACAGCGGCCAATCCAGGCCCCAAGAAACTGACAAAACCCCAAAATTTAATAACGATCAATGGACTTTTCCTTCAGGAATCTGTCCAGACCCCCTTTAAACTCAGCAAGGCCAGCTGCCGTCACTACCTTCTCCGGCAATGAGTTCCAGAGTCTAACCACGTGCTGTAGTAATAAAAAAAGAAAGTGTGTTTTTAATAATATACCACTGCATTCCACAAGACAAAAAGGAGCGCGTTCCCACAGGCCATCTTTTTCTTTTGATGTTAGCACAGGAAACAAAGACGTTAAATGCTCCCAGTTTCAACCTAATTAATGTTTTCTTTAAATTGCACATATAAATAGTAAGTCTGATTGTTAAGAAGTGGAGGAGTGGCCTAATGGTTAGGGTGGTGGACTTTGGTCCTGGGGAACTGAGGAACTGAGTTCGATTCCCACTTCAGGCACAGGCAGCTCCTTGTGACTCTGGGCAAGTCACTTAACCCTCCATTGCCCCATGTAAGCCGCATTGAGCCTGCCATGAGTGGGAAAGCGCAGGGTACAAATGTAACAAAAATAAAATAGATACTATTGGAGATTCTACATGGATTGTGCTACTATTGGAGATTCTACATGGAATGTTGCTATTCCACTAGCAACATTCCATGTAGAAGGCTGCGCAGGCTTCTGTTTCTGTGAGTCTGACGTCCTGCACGTATGTGCAGGACGTCAGACTCACAGAAGCAGAAGCCTGCGCGGCCACATTGGTGATCTGCAAGGGCCGACTTCTACATGGAATAGCAACATTCCATGTAGAATCTCAAATAGTAGCAACAGTGGAGGAGTGGCCTAGTGGTTAGGGTGGTGGACTTTGGTCCTGGGGAACTGAGTTCGATTCCCACTTCAGGCACAGGCAGCTCCTTGTGACTCTGGGCAAGTCACTTAACCCTCCATTGCCCCATGTAAGCCGCATTGAGCCTGCCATGAGTGGGAAAGCACAGGGTACAAATTAACAAAAAAAAAAGCACCTGATTCTCATAACATGATGTCTGTTTTGGTGGCCCTTTACAGGGAGTCCCTCTAGCCAACCCCTCCCCCCCCCCAAATGACACAATAATTTAAAATGTAGAACAAATTAGTGCTCTAACCGATGAAACCAATACTTCTCTGTGTACAAGCCGACATGTTTGAAAATATAAGTGAGATTAAATAAAAATGCTACCAACAATAAAGAAAACCCTGGTAGAGTCATTGGGGGGTGTGACTGGGACATTGCTTATTGGGCTAAGCATGGACAGGAGCTTGTAAAAAATGTATATAGCCCTGCTAAAAGCATCTGTACATAATTCCAAGCAAGGAGAGTACAGTATTATTTTACAGAAAGGGTGGTGGAGGCGCGGAATGGCCTCACAGTGGAGGTCATGGAGTCAAAGACTGTGTCAGAATTTAAAAAGGCTTGGGATAAGCATATGGGATCACTTAGGAAAACGAAGAGTTAGGGGTTACAGAGGATGAGCAGACTGGATGGGCCATATGGCCTTTATCTGCTGTCATGTTTCTCTGTTTCTAGGAGTTCCCCTGGGGAATACTAGAAGGGTTGTGGGTTTAAAAGACTTGCATTCAAGGTCCAGGAGACATACAGTTGGATGTTCCTGCTTTTGAGAGTATAAAATATTCATTAAGACTGCCAATTCAACGTGTAATTAAACTCTGGAATTCATTGCCGGAGAATGTGGTAAAGGCGGTTAGCTTAGCAGAGTTTGAAAAAGGTTTGGACTGCTTCCTAAAGGAAAAGTCCATAGACCATTATTAAATTGGACTTGGGGAAAATCCACTATTTCTGGGATTAGCAGATCTTGCCAAGTATTTGTGACCTGGATTGACCACTGTTGGAAACAGGATGCTGGGCTTAATGGACCTTTGGTCTGTCCCAGTATGGCGATACTTATGTAATTTAAAAGCCAGTTTTATTCTCCACCGTTTGCAATTGGACTTGTTTTGGGGTTTCTTGGGAGAGAAGAGGGTCATCCAATCCACTAGCCTTTCTTTTACCGAGTGGAGGCACCACACACCAGGACAGTGAAGGGTCTGACAGAAACTGCCCTCAGGAGGGTCCAAGCAGGTCGGACCCTGAAGAACCCAGAAAACACCCAGGTCAGAGACGTTACATATTGAAATTAAATGGAAACAAAATTAAACTCTTCCTTCACTGGGGCACATGGGATCACATTTTCACCTCATCTCTTTTGTAGAAGTTGACAATTTAGATACACAAATGGATTACTCTGTTTTGAGCATGTTTCAGGGACAAGTGGTTTTATAATTCCAAATAATAAAAATAATTATTAGGTTTAATGCAGATCTCTCATTTGTTGAAACATCACTAAATGGGCTAGAAGCCCCTAATGCAATCCATTGGTTTTCTTATATTTTGTTCTTGTGATGACTTATACTGTTCACAATAACAAATGTTACTACCCCTAAATAATCCAAACAGCATATAACAGAACAATTTTAAAGTGGGAGAAAAAGCCTCAAAGAGGTCCAGGCAGGGAAGCTAACTTTTTGCTGCTAGGTTTTGCTTACTACGGTTACAAATACCCCAACCTTGAAATAGCAAATGCGAAACACTGGCCAACGCTGGGGATGATTTAGATCAGTGTATTATCTTTGCCTGTAGCTCTTTGAGGCTTTTCCTCCCTCATGAAAATTGTTCTATTATATGCTGTTTGGATTATTTGAGGATAGTAAGATTTGTTATTGTGATCAGAATTCTTCTTCCTCAATGTATAACGTATCCTGTGCCAAAACTGAAAATATTTCTCTCTTCGATCTGGTCGATGGAGCTCATTGTGAACACTATCTACCCTAAAAAGTTTTTTTTCTGTCTGTACATGAGGAATTGTGATATTGCATATGTAAGTGTGTGTTTTTGTTTCTAGTCATGCATCCAAAGGTTATGTAATCCTTTCAAGAAAACCAGTTAATCGTTTAACTTATTAGTGGAACATAATCACAGAGGCATGGTATGGTCTCATTTTCAATATGGTAATACTAGGGCCCAGCTAAGGAACAGATTATTTTGAGTTAGTCTTCAATGGACCAAACTTGCACTCCTTATGCCATCACCATCCAGCAGGATAGGCAGTGTCTTAAAATGTGGAGGACAAAGGATTTTTTTTTTAATTGACATTTATATCCTACATTATCCCAAGCAAACTCGGGATCAATGTGGCTTACATTTGAAAGTACAGTGAGACAGAATAATAGAATTCAGTAATATCATTGGAAAAAGTTGATGGATATGTCTGAAAATTTTTAACAAAGATGAAATTACCATATATACCCAGCTAGGCATTTAAAAATCTGTCCTTTAATGATCTCAGCGCATGTTCAGAAATCATAGCCATAAGTATAGACAGTTATTCAAACATTATCACATGTATACACCAGAACAGGCATCCATGCACACACTGCAAAAGTAAACAACAACTTCTATAGCACAATACAGTTTATTCCAAATTGTTGAAGCACTCTTGGGTTTCATGTTTGGGTTTAACAAGCAATACCAAGTGGCATGTAAGGTTTGAATAAATGAATTAAAACAAAGTTTAAAGCAAATGTCCAAAATATGTAATACTTGGTAGCAATAATGAAACAGTGATGGAATAATCACCTAGCAGGCGGCCAACAGATTTATTTTCCACTGAACATAATTAACTTTGCATGAACTTGGCACCTAATAGTGTGGTGCTGGCTACTGTATTTTGGTGATGTATTGTTTGACTTCATAATAAAATCACACTCATTTATATACAAACTCATAGCTGGGAGACAGAAAAAAATGCCTTTCACAACCACATAGACTTAAAGAAGAAATAAATATATACAACAGAACTAGACAACGTTGGCACATTTAGACTGACTTTCGTCAGAACTTCTGAATGAAGGACGCTCTTCCCTCATTATTCAATAACTGTCTTTAAAATAGTAGTAATACAAACTGCATGCATTCAACAAAAGGAGCAAGTTCCTACTAGATACCATCTTTTTCTTTTGAAAAAGATGTTAAATGCTTCCAGGTTCCAACCTAATTAAGGTTTAAAAAACAAAACAAAAACCTTTGTACTTATAAATAGAAACACATTGAATGTTGAGCACCTGATATTCATAACGTGATTTATTTATTGCATTTGTATCCCACATTTTCCCACCTTTTTGCAGGCTCAGTGTTGACTGTTTTGGTGGCCCTTTACTAGGTGAAAACATCTATGCAAGAATACAACACCTGCTAGGCTATCCCTATAACCACACCCTCAACATGACACACTGATTACGATTTAGAACAAATTAGTACTCTAACCGATACTTCCTCTGTGTATGTGCCAGTGCCGTAGCGAGGGCTAATGACACCTGGGGCGGGTTGCCGCTGCGCACCCCATCCCCCGGGTGCAGCAAGGCGCGACCCCCCCCTCTGCGGTGCACCCCCCCCCCTCCGGAGCGAAACCCCCCCGGACCGCATTCTTACCTGCGGGAGGGCTGATCCGCCCCGGAGCTGCGTCGGCCCCGCTGGTTCCCTGCTCTCTCTGCCCCGGAACAGGAAGTAACCTGTTCCGGGGCAGAGGGAGCAGGCAACCAGCGGGGCCGGCACCCCCCGAGCGCATGCACCCGGGGCGGACCGTCTCTCCCCCCTTCCTATGCCACTGGTATGTGCTTATGCTGCACAAGCTTGCATTTTGAAAATATAAGTGAGATCAAATAAAAATGCTACCAACAATGAAGAAAGACAATGTGGATGCAGCAGCTCATAGCTAAGGGGTATGT
Source organism: Microcaecilia unicolor (assembly GCF_901765095.1). NCBI lineage: Eukaryota > Metazoa > Chordata > Amphibia > Gymnophiona > Siphonopidae > Microcaecilia > Microcaecilia unicolor. The sequence goes on along the minus strand of NC_044031.1, from coordinate 18,823,179 downwards.
TTACTAAGATGCGTTAGCGTTTTTAATGCACCTGTAAATTTAAGGCGCGTTAAACGCTAACACACCTATACATTTCTATGGGTGCATTAGCGTTTAACGCGCATACACCATTTACGCGGGTTAAACACTAACGTGTCCATAGCGCCGCTTAGTAAACATAGGCATTAGTTTGCTTTCTTTGGGATGTACGGAGATGATAGCTGAGTGGGGGAGGGGGAGGAGGCGGAGCTAAGCCAGCTCCAACTTTCTGATGTCATGTAGTCTCCTGTTCTCAATCTAACTTCATTGGAGGTTGGATTAACGAGGATACGGCTTGATGTCAAAAAGCTGAAGTTCTCTCCCTCGAAAAGTGGCCCTATCCGACTTGTGAAACTTACGGATGTACACAGAGGATGAATCACAATGGAATAACCTTTCATCAGCTAGAGTATTAATTTGTTTGAAATCGTAATCATTGTGTCATTTGGAAAGGACTGTTTATAGGGACACCTTGGCAGTTGTTGTATTCATGCAGAGATGTTTTCACCTAGTAAAGGGCCACTAAAACAGAAATCATGTTAAGAGACTCAGGTGCTCAACATTCAGAGTTCTTATTTCAAAGAACAAATGTCTTTGTTAAACGTTAATTAGGTTGAAAGCTGGGAGCATTTAAAATCCTTTTTTTTCAGTGCCTAGATCAAAAGAGAAAGATGGTATGTGGAGAACTTGCTCCTTTTGTTTTCTGGAATGTAGTGGTATATTAGAAAAATACATAATAATTTTATACACTGCACACAAGTTTTTATCTACTTCTAGTTGCTCAGCTCAGCCAGCAAAGAAAAGATGCAAAGTTATTACTGATTTATAACAGGGCTGTCTCTGGGACCTCAAGAGCTGAACTAGTTCAACAGTTCTCAACTGGACTCTCAAGTACCCTAAAACCAGTGAGTGTTCAGAATATGCACAATGAATTTGCATAAGATAAATATGCATTTGATAACAGCATTTACTCACTAACTACCCTACTACTAAGCATTTCTATATTGCTACTAGATGTATGCAGTGCTGTACACATTATAAGCAGATACTTTCTCTGTCCCTAGAGGGCTCACAATCTAAGTTTTTGTACCTGGGGTAATGGAAGGTTAAGTGATTTGACCTAAGTCATAGGAAGCTGCAGTGGGAATTGAACCCAGGTTGCCAGGATCAAAGCCCGCTGCACTAACTATTAGGCTACTCCTCCACTCCACCCAAATCTGAAGACAATTGTAATGTAAATTATACAGCCGGTGACTGCCTCTGATAGTTGTCTGGCTAAACCATTCACACAATAGTATCAGTTCACGATTTGGTAATTGTCACATGTTCTTTGCTTAGGTTTCCATCAGATCCCATTCTTCAACAGCGCTGGATTTCTGCAGTTTGATGTAAAACATTTGTTCTCTCAAAATATGCAGTTTTGTGCTCTAAAGACTTCAGGTAAGAGGACACTGACAGAACCAGCTTGTCTTGGGTTCGTTTGCGAGAAGGTGCTATGCCGAGCATCTTTGAGGCTTTTCCACCTCATCTTCAAACAGTCAAAAAGACCTGAAAGTGCCAATCTAACCCTCCATTGCCCCAGGTACAAACGAGTACCTGTATATACTATGTAAGCCGCATTGTGCCTGCTATGAGTGGGGAAAGTGCGGGGTACAAATGTAATAAAAAAAAATCATCTAATACACCACCCAAACCAAATCCTGATAACAAAATCTGGATCTAGTTGGCAGTCTTATGCTATTATCACTCCCTACCTGAACCTGCCACTACAGAGACAGGTCCGTTAAATAATCCAGCTACACTATCTCAAAAAAGATATAGTAGAATTGGAAAAGGTACAGCGAAGGGCGACGAAAATGATAGTGGGGATGGGACGACTTTCCTATGAAGAGAGGCTGAGAAGGCTAGGGCTTTTCAGCTTGGAGAAGAGACGGCTGAGGGGAGATATGATAGAAGTGTATAAAATAATGAGTGGAATGGATCGGGTGGATGTGAAGCGACTGTTCACGCTATCCAAAAATACTAGGACTAGAGGGCATGAGTTGAAGCTACAGTGTGGTAAATTTAAAACGAATCGGAGAAAATTTTTCTTCACCCAACGTGTAATTAGACTCTGGAATTCGTTGCCGGAGAACGTGGTACGGGCGGTTAGCTTGACGGAGTTTAAAAAGGGGTTAGATAGATTCCTAAAGGACAAGTCCATAGACCGCTATTAAATGGACTTGGAAAAATTCCGCATTTTTAGGTATAACTTGTCTGGAATGTTTTTACGTTTGGGGAGCGTGCCAGGTGCCCTTGACCTGGATTGGCCACTGTCGGTGACAGGATGCTGGGCTAGATGGACCTTTGGTCTTTCCCAGTATGGCACTACTTATGTACTTATGTACTATGAAAGAAAGCTCTGAAATGGGAATTTGAAAATGCAGAAACTAAACTTACATCATCACGGAAGAAAATAAAATTACTGCTACAAGCCAAATGTTGGTTACAGAAGAAAGCAGCTCACGAGAGCAGGCACATCTGACCTTAGAAAGCATGATATGTTCTCCAGTGATAGTCTGCAAATCCTCAAATACTTTGGTGGTGGCAATACAGGTTTACCTCAAAGACCGATTGCCAAGAAATCAGGCCAGTCACTTCCTGTCTCCTATTCCCCAGAGTTACAATTTTGCCTTGACCCTACATTTCTACTCTCCACATCTATCATTATGTCAGCAAAATGTTTCCAACACCTTCCTGCCACATCCTCGGACTCTTGAGAAGTAGGTGCAAAGTAGAGATGGAAAAACCAGGTGTGACAAAACAGTGGGTTTAAGTCTATAAATTGTATTGATTATTTCTTGAAGTGTATTCCTCTAGTTTGGCCAGCAGATGGTGCATGTTTATGTTTAAAGCTATTACAGAGAAATGACTGTTCCTTCTTTAGTTAGCACACAGAGAAGTTAACCCGCAGTGATGTGGCCAGCTACTTTTAAAATTTGTTCTGGGCTCTGATTGGCCCAGAAGCTCAATTCATCTAGGATGTACTGGCTTTTTTTCTCCAGTCAGCCAGGGAGAAAAGAGAGAAGGATCTCTTTGCTGAGGCCCTGTGAACAGTTATATTTGATAACCTGTGAGCAGCTATATGTCCTGATCTCCCCAGGTACTGTTTAGATCACTGAGGAACACCATGAGAGCGAGAGACTCGCCCAGAGGTGGTTGGGTCCCAATCGGTGGGAGGAGGGTGCTAGTGTAGAGCACAAGTGGCAGATGCAGGCGGACCTGAGCTGTGCTGGAGACAGATCCTCTAAGTGGCCGTGGGATAGCCCCAGGCTGGTGGCTAAGCGTTCCGTGACTTCAGGAATCCAGTGAACGGCACAGGATTCTCAGGCTTGGCTGGAACAGGAGTCACGATTCTCAAACAGGCTTGATTGGAACAGGATTCTGGAACAGGCTTGGCTTGACTGAAACCGGATTCTGGAACGGGCTTGGCTTGGCTGGAACTGGATTCTGGAATGGCTTGGCTGGAACCGGATTCTGGAACGGGCTTGGCTTGGCTAGAACCGGATACTGAAAGGGACTTGGCTTGGCTGGAACAGGATACTGAAAGGGATTGGCTTGGCTGGAGCAGGATACTGAAAGCGACTTGGCTTAGCAGGAAACTGGGATAGAACTAGCTCAAACACACACAGGGACAGAACTTGGCAGAAACAGCTCAAGAGCCAGGAAGCAAACATGGCAGGCAAAGGATTAAGCAGACTAAGTGAAGACAAACAAACAAAGAAGCAATGTGCTTACCAGCATCCACAGCTGGAAGGGAAAGGCCAGGCAGACTGAGAGACAGCAGACACACCTGCATAGCAGTGAGGTAATTAGGGACAATGCTGGCTTCTACAGACTCTCAGAATTAACAGACAAGAACTACACATACAGGAAACAGAACAGGGAAAACAGAAAACAAAGCTTGGCTAAACACAGAGCTTAACTATAGCAAGAGTCAAAAGCAGGGCTAGACTAAAAGCAGGAGCCAAGGTTAGAGTTAAACAGATACAGACACCAAGGGCAGGGTGTGGCTCTAGAGTCAGGCTTTCAGGATCAAGGTACAAAAGCAAACACACAGAAACAAAGCAAAGCATTGAAACACAAGACTCAAAGAAACACAGAACAGATCTTCAGGCGCAAGCCTCTCAGGAACAAAGCCAAGCAGAGATATGACCTATACAGGTAACACAGAGGCAAATTAAGAGACCTCTTGCAAAGGCAAAAAATGATAGTTCCCAGGTGTTTATAAAGGACTTGCTAATGATGTCACAAGTACGAAATGAAGCAGAAGCAAGGAGACCAAAGCGAGGCTTGGCTTACAGGAAGAACAACAACAAGAAATGAAGCAGAAGCAGGGAGACCAAAGCGAAGCTTGGCTTACAGGAAGAACAACAACAGGAAATGAAGCAGAAGCAGGGAGACCAAAGCGAGGCTTGGCTAACAGAAAGAACAATAGGGAAAAATGCAGACTGGAGAAGTCACAGAGCTAGATACCGAGAACATAAGGGCACGGCCATAACCGTGACAGCTTGAAAGGGTCTGCTTGAAGCAGTCCCCTTAGATTCAAAACTACCATATGTTTCGGACTACAAGACGCACCTAGGTTTTAGAGGAGGAAAATAGGAAAAAAAATCGAAGCAAAAAGTGTGGCGGAGATCTGCTGGAGGACCACAGGTTGTGCAACACTCTTGTATGGGGACAGCAGTTTTGCACAACCTATGTGGCTCTGCAGTGGAATTTGTCCTCTCCTGCCATCCATGTCCAATGATTCTCCTCTCTCCCCTGCCCTCCCCTCCATGTCCAGCAATTCTCCTCCCTTCCCCATGTCCAGCGATTCGTTGAAACCCCCGCCCACCTGCCCGCCCGCCTGCCTGTCCGCCCTCAGCTCCCCAACTTTCCATTCGTGCAACCATGCTCCCTGCCTTGAAATCTTTAATTTACATACCCGAAGTCGCAGCGAACCAGCAGTAAGTAAAAGCAGCAGGCAGGCAGGCTCGCCTCATCGTCGCTTCCCTTCCCTCTCAGCGCATCCCGCCCTCGTGGAAAGGAAGTTACATCAGAGGAAGGCAGGGGCCCCTTTGAGTGTGAGGCCCTATGTGGTCGCAACACTCGCCTCAGCCTAAGACCGGCCCTGGCCGTCCCCCCCCCCCACACACACACACACAGCGAGCAGGTACACTACATTCGGACTATAAGATGCACCCACATTTTCCTCCCAAATATTTTTGGGAAAAAAGTGTGTCTTATAGTCCATAAAATATGGTATATAGAGGAAAGGTCCCACTTAACTTTCTTTCTGAGAAATTCTGAGAGGACACTTCTCTGGTAACTGAACATTATTTTGCTTTGGGAACTTAAAGATAGGGGTTTAAAGGAGGAAATGCAGAATAAAAATATAAAAAAATAAACTTTATCAACTAATCTCCATACTCTTTTCCCCCTAGTTTTAAAACTTGAACTTTGTACCACATCATTAACAGATAGACGCTAGCAGGCACAACAGAACCTAGTTTAGTCTTAAAAGGTGAAGTACCATTACAGCCAACAGATTGTCCTTCAAAGAATGGCAAAAGGACCCAAATGAAGAAAATAAGAAGCAACGTAAGCACTGGTTGTCAGATGCAAAGCATTAATAAAGGCAGCTTAAAGAGAATATGAAAAGAAACATGCTGCAGAGACTAAAACTCAAAGTAACAACTTTTTCAGGTACATAAGAAGCAGAAAGCTGCGAGGGAATCCATGGGACAGTTAGATCACGAAGGAGCAAAAGGGGTGCTCAGGGAGGACAAGGCCATAGCGGAGAAACTGAATGAATTCTTTGCTTCTGTCTTTATGGAAGATGTAAGAGATCTGCCTGTACCACAAATAGTTTTCAAGGGTGATAATGCTTAGGAACTGAAAGAAATCTCGGTGAACCTGGAAGATATACTGAGCCAAATTGACACATTAAAGAGCAGTAAATCACTTGGACTGGATGACATGCATCCAAGGGTACTGAAAGAATTCAAACATTTGGGTCCTTTTTCCATTCTTTGAAGGACATTCTGTTGGTTCTAATAGCCTCTTTCACTTCACCTTTTAACCAGGCTGGGTGTCACTTTCTCTTCTTTTCACCTTTGTAAATATGTGGAATGCATCTGGTCTGGGCTTCCAAAATGGTATTTTAAACAATGTCCACACCTGATTTAATGTCCTAACCTTTGCAGCTAATCCCTTTTAGTTTCTTTTTAACCATTTTCCTCATTTTATCATAGTCGCTCTTTTGAAATTTAAATGCTGCTACAGTACATTTCCTTTGTGGCTTCACTCCAGATAGTAGCTCAAACCTGATCATGTTATGATCACTGTTTCCCAGCAGATCCAACACCATTACCTCTCTTACTATGCCCTGCATTCCACTAAGGACTAAATCTAAAATGGCCCCCCCTCTTGTTGGGGCCTGGACCAGTTGCATACATTAAAAAAAATGGTTTGTGATCCAAGTTCTCTTACATGCCACAATCCACCATTATCAACAAATTAATTACTACAAAATGCACCAAACCTCAACAGCTCCCAGGAAAGTATATTAAACATTAACTCCTCACCTTTGGAGACGCCATTCTTTGGATTTTTACATAATAAACCGCCTATCTGGTAAAAAACAAACAAACAAAAAAACTCCATTCAATCACATGAGCTCTCCTTCCTGAAGCAGCTATAGACCCTTGTTAAAGGAACAGATCAGTGGGATTAACCTGAAACTATATACAAACTGAGAGAGAGAGTGCAGCCTGAGACAGAGTAAAACAGGCCTAGGAGGGTGGAGTTGAATTGTAGATCCCAAACAAATTCTGCAGTATTGTCTATCCAAACAGACTATCGCATTGGCTATCCTGCTCAAGGCAGTAGTGAGATGAGAATGTGTGGACAAGACCACGTTGCAACCTTGCAAATTTCTTCAATAGAGGCTGATCGCGTGGGCTACCAACACAGCCATGACTCTGACATTGTGAGCCTTCACATGACCCTCAAGGGTTAGCCTAGCCTGGGCATTAGTGAAAGAAATGCAATCTGCCAGCCAATTAGAGATTGTGCGTTTTCGATGGTGACCCCCATCCTTTTGAGATCAAAAGAAACAAAAAGCTGTGTGGTCTGTCTGTAGGGCCTAGTCCACTCCAAGTAAAAGGCCAATGCTCTCTTGCAGTCCAAGGTGTGCAACACGCTCTCGCCAGGATGGGCATGAGGTCAGGGAAAGAACATTTGGAAGAGAATTGAGTGGTTCAGATGGATCTCTCACACAACCTTACATTGGAACTTAGGGTGCGTGCGGAAGACGACTCTGTTGTGATGAAACTTGGTATAAGGTGCATCCACCATTAGGGCCTGAAGCTCAATGACTCTGCGAGCTGAAGTAACAGCCACCAAAATAATGACCTTTCAGGGCACGTACTTCAGGTGGTGGTAAAAATATAATACTGCGATCAGCGATATTTTCTCCTTATCCCTCCAGTAAACCAATGCTGGACAAGATGCTGCACACACACACATGGGGGGGGGGGGGGGGGGGGGACCGGTCGGCGCACGCCAACTACCTCTTACTACCAGAAAAGAGCAGAATTGTGGCAAACATTGAGAATGATGGGAGAGGATATCACTCAGTTAGACAGGAAGCCTACCAGTGTACTGATAAAGCATGAAATGCAGCTTATCAGAGAAGAAAATAAAGGGAAAAATGAAATGGCAGTGCTGATAGTGAGTACAATACTAGATATAGCAGAGATTAATCAGATTCAGAAACAGGAAGCAAGAGTTTCCTGTGACAGAAAGAAGCAGAGTTCTTTAGGTCAGGGAAAGCCTGATTAGGCAGTAGGCCGCAAGGTGGAGAGGCAGGCCTGTTCTTCCACTTCGCACAGACCCTCGTGACATATATGCCTGATTAGACGCTGGTGCTTCTGTAAGTGTAATTTCATTTGTACCTCATGGAGCTTTAGTAGGAAAAGAAATAAGTCTACAGGGATTTGAGGGATCTGAGAAGAAGGAACTGCAATTGAACATGGTGAGTGTAACATTACAGGACACAAACTGCGGTAAGAATTACTCTAAATATATGAACCCAACCGTATTCCCACATTAATTTTAGGGACGGACACTGAGAAAGCAGTGTTGGCTGTTAGATTTAGGGAATGCACGCTTGTGGTCTCATAATCTTCCACCACTTAGTTTTACAGAAGGTTTTGTAAAAAATTATTTCTTTCCAAATTCAGTATCCAATTGTTAATTTTATTATTTTACTCGCCGTTAAGCCAGTTAAAATGGGCGACTTTTTTGTTTTCCTATGGCCTCCCCCCGTCCACCAACCCTGCTCTCTCCCCTGCCCTCCCCCCATGTCCAGGAACCCTGCTCTCTCCCCTGCCCTTCCCCCATGTCCAGCAACCCTCCTCTTTCCTATGGCTTCCTCCCATGTCCAGCAACCCTCCTCTCTCCCCTACCGTACCCCCATGTCCAGCAACCCTCCTTTTTCCCTTGTCCTCCCCCCCCCCCCGTCCACCAACCCTGCTCTCTCCCCTGGCCTCCCCCCATGTCCAGCTACCCTCCTCGCCGCCGCTCCCGCCCCCCTCCGTGCCGGGCCCTCTGCAGTGATATGAAAGTGCCTCTCACCACTTTCACACGGAGGTGAGAGGCGCTTTCATATCACTGCAGGGGGCCCGGCATGGAGGGGGGCGGGAGCGGCGGCAACGTCGGGGAGTGGGCCCTTCATTCGTTGCTCCTTCCCCCTCTGATTTCGACGCCCCCTCAAATTCCCACGCCCCGTCCTTCACTTTCGTTCGGGCTGTTTGTGTACTCTCCGCCCCTCGCCTTCCATGCCCCCTCCTTCTCTCCACTTGCGTTCGGGCTGTTTGTGTACTCTCTGCCCCTCGCCCGCCTCTGACTCCTCCTCCTTTCTGATTCTGGAGCTGGTGGAGGTGGGGCTAGGACTTTTCCTGTGTCAACATTCGGGCTCTACTGCGCATTTGTGGGTGAGTCGGTCACTTGTCATTTGTATGTTTGACGACTACCTCTATTGTTGAGGTCTCTTGTGATCCACTTTGAATCCCATTTCGGAGTTTAGTTGAATATAAGATTGAACTAGAATAGATTAGAACAGAACACACTGTAACAGAGATTCAAGGCCAAGAAAAGCTGATGTGGAGATGGACTCTGAGCCCTGGAAGCATTTGCCTGATGAAACACAGCCGACTTTACAGAATATGACAGTGTTGGCAAATTCACCTTAATATGCTGGGGAAGTAGGAGGAGTGGCCTAGTGGTTAGGGTGGTGGACTTTGGTCCTGGGGAACTGAGGAACTGAGTTTGATTCCCACTTCAGCCACAGGCAGCTCCTTGTGACTCTGGGCAAGTCACTTAACCCTCCATTGCCCCATTGAGCCTGCCATGAGTGGGAAAGCGCAGGGTACAAATGTAACAAAAATAAAATAGATACTATTGGAGATTCTACATGGAATGTTGCTATTCCACTAGCAACATTCCATGTAGAAGGCTGCGCAGGCTTCTGTTTCTGTGAGTCTGACGTCCTGCACATACGTGCAGGACGTCAGACTCACAGAAGCAGAAGCCTGCGCGGCCACGTTGGTGATCTGCAAGGGCCGACTTCTAGTGGAATAGCAACATTCCACGTAGAATCTCAAATAGTAGCAACAGTGGAGGAGTGGCCTAGTGGATAGGGTGGTGGACTTTGGTCCTGAGGAAGTGAGTTTGATTCCCGCTTCAGGCACAGGCAGCTCCTTGTGACTCTGGGCAAGTCACTTAACCCTCCATTGCCCCATGTAAGCCGCATTGAGCCTGCCATGAGTGGGAAAGCACAAGGTACAAATGTAACAAAAATAAAATAAATTAAAACCAGGAATAAAACCTATATATGCAGCACAGTATAAATATTCTCCAGCTGCAGGAAGGGGTGTAGCTCCTGTAATACAAGGATTATTGGAAGCAGGAGTTATAAAGGAAAGGGTATCCCCTTTAAATTCACCTACTCTCCCATAATATAAATTTTAGGCTAGTCCAAGGTTTTAGAAAGATAAATTCTGTGCTAAAATTAATGGCTCCAATTGTAGTGATAGCGCAGGATATATTGTCACAATTGAGACCAGAACATTCTGTGTTTACTGTCATAGATATTTCAACTTGTTTCTTTGCGATTAAAATTTCTGAGCAAACCAAAGACACTACAGCAGTCTATATAATTCCAGACATCTCCCTCAAGGTCTGAAACATAATCCAATTGCATCTCATCGGGTAGTGGGTGCAACTTTAGAGGGACTGACATGTGTTCTCCACTATGTGGATGACATTATGATTGCGAGATCCACAGAGAAGGAGGTGATTGACAAGTCACTGGAGACTTTACAGCTCCTGCAGGAATCACATTGAAGGTAATTCCTAAACAAATACAATTAGTGAAACCTCAGTGCATGGAAAAGGTTTCTTTCCACTATGGATCATTTGATGCCTCTTCAGCTGTGACGGCTCACGGAAACATTTACCACACTCTATACATGGAAAAGGTTTCTTGCCATTGTGGAGTGTTTGGTGAATTTTCAGGCGTGATGAACGAGTGAAACTTTTATTACACTCAGTGCATGTAAAAGGTTTCTTTCCAATCTGCATTATTTAGTGCATTTTCAGCTATGATGCAAAAGTTGTCTTTCTGCTATGGCTTATTTGGTGGATTTTCAGATATGTCGAGCGACTGAAACTTTTATTACACTCAGTGCATGTAAAAGGTTTCTTACCACTATGGATCATTTGATGCCTCTTCAGCTGTGACGGCTCACGGAAACATTTACCACACTCTATACATGCAAAAGGTTTCTTGCCATTGTGGAGTGTTTGATGGATTTTCAGGTGTGATGAACGAGTGAAACTTTTATTACACTCAGTGCATGGAAAAGGTTTCTTTCCGCTATGGCTCTTTTGATGATATTTCAGGTATGATGAATGAGTGAAACTTTTATTACACTCAGAGCATGTAAAAGGTTTCACTCCACTGTGGATCAGTTGATGTTTTTTCAGATGTATTAGCTGAATGAAACTTCTACCACAATCAACACATGTAAAAGGTTTCTTTCCACTGTGAATGTTTTGGTGCATTTTAAGACTTGATGACCAAGTGAAACTTTTATTACACTCAGAACATGGAAAAGGTTTCTTTCCACTGTGGATCATTTGATGAGTTTTCAAGTAAGATGAACGAGTGAAACTTTTATTACACTCAGTGCATGTAAAAGGTTTCTCTCCACTGTGGCTCATTCGATGAGTTTTCAGGTTTGATAAAGAAGCAAAACATTTATTACACTCAGAACACGGAAAAGGTTTCTCTCCACTATGGCTCATTTGATGGGTTTTTAGGTATGACGAACGAGTGAAACTTTTATTACATTCAGTGCATGGAAAAGGTTTCTTTCCACTGTGGATCATTTGATGAGCTTTCAGGTATGATAAAGAAGTGAAACTTTTATTACACTCAGTGCACGTGAAAGGTTTCTTTACACTGTGAATCATTTGATGAGATTTCAAGTATGACGAACGAGTGAAACTTTTATGACATTCAGTGCATGTAAAAGGTTTTTTTCCACTGTGTATCAGTTGATGTTTTTTCAGATGTTCTAGCTGGATGAAACTTTTACTGCATTCAACACATGTAAAAGGTTTCTTTCCACTGTGAATGTTTTGGTGTATTTTAAGATTTGATGACCCTGTGAAACTTTTATTACACTCAGAACATGTAAAAGGTTTCTTTCCACTGTGAATCATTTGATGATTTTTCAGGTATGATGAAAGAGTGAAACTTTTGTTGCACTCAGTGCATGTAAAAGGTTTCTTTCCACTGTGGATCATTTGATGAGATTTCAGGTATGATAAAAGACTGAAACTTTTGTTGCACTCAGTGCATGTAAAAGGTTTCTTTCCACTGTGGATCATTTGATGAGTTTTCAGGTATGAAAAAGAAGTGAAACTTTTGTTACACTCATAACACATAAATGGCTTATTTCCATTGTGGATCATTTGATGCCTCTTCAGCTTTGACTGATCAATGAAACTTTTACCACACTCACTACATGGAAAAGGCTTCTGTCCACTGTGGATTACTTGGTGCCTTTTCAGAACTGAGGATGAACTAAAACTTTTACCACACTCAGTACATGTGAAGGGTTTCTTTCCACTGTGGATGATTTGGTGCACTTTCAGATATGATGAAGTAGTGAAACTCTTATTACACTCAGTACATATAAAATGTTTCCTTCTGATGTACTTCATGTTTTCAGTATGTGTACTTTGGTGTGTAATTAATGATTCCTGATGACAAACATATTTGCTATATTCATTACATGAAAATGGTTTAAATTTAGCATTTATTTTCTGTTTTAATTTCATATTTATCTCCTGTTTGAAAGTCTTTTCACACTGAGAACATGAAAAAGATCTCTCCTTACTGTCGGTTCTCTTATCCAATAAGAAATTATCATTCCTATTGAAGATTATTCCACATTTGTCACACACAAAGGGTTTGTTCTCTTTCCTCTCTCCTTGAAGAAGTTCAGAAGGCCCTTGATCACTGTTGCTAGTTTTGAAGGGACTCTCTGCTCTCAAGTGCTGAGGGATGTTTGTGAGCTCCCTGTCACTTCTCTCACACTCAGTAATTCCACAAGGTGTTTCTCCGGCAGGGTCTCTCTGCTCCTTCTCCAACTCCTGCTGATGATTCCTTACGAGTCTCATCTCCATTTCTTGGGAAATATTCTCACAGAAAGTTTTTGGTTGTCCTGGGATTTGTTCCATTTTGACAGGAGTTTTCTCTTGATTCTGCTCTCGCTTGAGCTCCAGTATGGCCTCATTATCTGCTGAATATTTAAAGAAAACATTAATCATGTATTACTTCTATGGCAAAACTACAATTGATTAAGGAAGAGAAATTTCTGGGCTCACAGGGAGGGAATTCCATGAGATGGCAGCAAGTGCATCAGAGGCTCTAACACAGGCAGGAATGTGCAAAAGTGCATCGTCCGCCGTTCTATAAGGTTTTATCCAAGCGCTATAGCGTGTAAATACAAGGGGGTGAAAACCTGAGAAGATCATGGGAGTGTCTCCAACTTACACATGCAACGTACAGAATACTATAAATTATGAGCTTTGTATCTGGGACTTAGGTACTTATTTACACCTGCCATAAAGTTTGCATAAATCGCTGAGCCTGAATTTTGGCAAGTCAATTCGGTTTTTTTGCTACTACTCTTCAATGACATCTTAGTACGCAGATGTCGTGACACACGGTGTCCGGGAAAAAAAAAAGGAGAACTCTTAATGAATGAAACCCCAGAATTCACTGAACCAACAGCTCAGCGGCATTGAAGCCATCATGAATGTGTCAAGGTTGAAGGAGGCCACTTTGAACACAAATTCTGAATTAACTAAGAAAAATACCATTCTACTAATGTATTTCTAAAGGTCATACTAAATGTTTAAACAATTGCAAAGTATTCTGAAAACAAGGGGTCCCTTTTTTTTCCAGACATCGTGTAGAACAGGCGCCCCTCACTGGAGGAGCCAAGTTATACAGTAGAACTGCCCCCCACATGCAATCTGTAATTTTCAGAAAATTCCAGAGGCCCTTTTAAAAAGCCACGTAAGCGCCTACGGGCACCCAACATGCGCAAATTCCAAGTTACCCCGTGGCCCTTGCGGTAATTTCATTTTTGGTGCCCGTCTGCTACGTGCGTCCGAAAAAAATGTCTTATTTTCTGGCGTAGGTCATTACTGCCCGGTTACTGCGTGAGACTTTACCACTAGGTCAATGGCTAGCGGTAAGGTCTCAGACCCAAAATGGACGCGCGGCAACTTTCATTTTGCTGCATGTCCATTTTCCGCAAAAAATTTTCTAAAAGCCCTTTTTTACAGGTGCGCTGAAAAGTGATTCTGCGCGCACCCAAAACCCACGCCTACACTACCGCAGGCCAATTTTCAGTGCACCTTAGTAAAAGGGCTCCCACAATGTGTAGCGCAGCTGTTCCTAAACTTTTCTCTGATTTGTTTTAAATTTACTACTTTGTAGCTTCATCGCATGCCCCCTAGTCCTAGTATTTTTGGAAAGAGTAAACAAACGATTCACTTCTACCCGTTCCACTCCACTCATTATTTTATAGATATATATATCTATTATATCTCCCCTCAGCCGTCTCGTCTCCAAACTGAAGAGCCCTAGCCGCTTTAGCCTTTCCTCATAGGGAAGTCATCCCACCCCCTTTATCATTTTCGTTGCCCTTCTCTGTACCTTTTCTAATTCCACTATACCTTTTTTCAGATGCGGTGACCAGAATTGAACACAATATTCAAGGTGCGGTCACACCATGGACAGATACCAAGGCATTATAAGATCCTCACTTTTGTTTTTTATTCCTTTCTTAATAAGACCCAACATTCTATTTACTTTCTTACCGCCGCAGCACATTGAACAGAGGGTTTCAACATATCATCAACGACGACGCTGAGGTCCCTTTCCTTTTTGGTGACCCCTAACGTGGATCCTTGCATTACATTGGATAGTGAACATTCCCAATGCCATATGCAGAAAGGTGCATAACATTCTCAGCTGTAAAAGACCTGCCTGGACGATACACAATACACACTTAACACTTGTTTAAAGTAAAACGGAGAACAGGTCCCAACACCTTAAATTTTATCCTTTGTTTCACGGGTAACCAATCTAACAAGAATCGGAGTTATATGATCAAACTTTGATGTAGCCACTATTACCTTGCAGCTGGACCACTTGCAATGCTTTCACCCCTGAAGTCATTAAGTCAACGTATAAAGCATTGCAGTAGTCTAGTCATGATATAACCAAAGCTTGAACCACATTTCTAAAGTCATACATAGATACCGTAGCATAGGTTTCACTGTACGCAAAAGATGTAGATGAGGAAATTATGCCCGGACAACATTAAGGTCACCCCACAACAGCTTCAACTCATCCTTAACTTGTAAAGAAACATCCCCAAAGGAAACAGTAGCAGGCCGAGTTTCAGTCACCTCCCTTCCCAAAATCATAACCCCAGTCTTAGATACATTTGGGAGAAGTCCGTTATTCATCATCCACTGTCCTACCTTTTCCGTACAAGAACCCATTGCAAATTCAAACCATTCCTCAAAGATATTACAGGGAAAAAGAACTGAACATCATCTGCAAAGAAACAATATTGAACTTCTAAGGACTACACACGTCACCCAAAGAGGCCATGTATATATTAAATAACAACTCTGAGAGAGCGGATCCTTGTGGTACCCCTCAATCTAACGTAACAGCAACAGATATTCGTATTCCACTACTTACAACCTTTGTTCTACCCACCAAGTATAACTCAAACCACTTAATAACCTGTCCTCCCACACCCAAACATCTTAGTTTACCAAACAAAAATGCTACGTCTACTGAATCAAAAGCGCCAGAAACATCAAAAGGAACAACACCATTAGTTTTGACAAACTCCTCTAACTGTTTCAAAACCACCTTTTCAATTACTTTCCCCCAGAAAAGGGATGGTAAAGATTGGATGACAATTTCCCAGAGGCTTACGCACCTGGTCTAACTTATCTATCTTCTTTGGTTCGGTAGAAATGCACCTATCAAAATGAGTGGAGGAGTAGCCTAGTGGTTAGGGTGGTGGACTTTGGTCCTGCGGAACTGAGGAATTGAGTTCGATTCCCGGCACAGGCAGTTCCTTGTGACTCTGGGCAAGTCACTTAACCCTCCATTGCCTGCCGCATTGAGCCTGCTATGAGTGGGAAAGCACGGGGTACAAATGTAACAAAAAAAAAAAAAATTTTTTTCCAAGACGGTTATCTTTGTTTCAAATGATGCCTATATTTGTAAAACAAGATTTTATTCTCTTTTCAGAACCCCGGCTTTAGATTTTTAGGGTAAAGTGACCCAGCGCATGTTTTCTGGTCAGCTGGCTCAAATGGTTACAGCTCAGGCCACTGCCTTCTCCTTTGCTACCTTTGAAAATCAGAAACATTTCACTGACGCTTAGAGGCTGAAGCCTTCAGGTGGCAGCTTAAGACTTTTTTCTTTGAACATGCAGAGGTGAAAAAATGTCAGATTTTCTAGGTTTTATGATCAGGTATGATGAGTTTTTATAAATGTCTACATGTGTGGTAATACCGAAGATGTTTATCTAATATTATTAAGGTTGATTAGGAATCTGCTTAAATTAGTTCTATATACTTAAGTGGAACATAAATATTTAAAATAAATCATTAATTATGTCTCTCAAAGTTACAAGATCAATTTTATTCACAGACACTCAGAGGAGGACTGGGAATTGGTAATCTGTTACTCTCTGTATTCCTTTACAATGTTTAATTCTCATCTGTACTTTTTGATGCTGCTTTTAACTCCTAACCCTTGTTCAGAACCCTTATTTTATCATCCTCACTTTAATATTCCCTTATCTGTTGTTTGTCCTGTTTGTCTGTCCTAATTAGATTGTAAGCTCTGTGGAGCAGGGACTGTCTCTTCATGCGTACGTCTAGTAGCGCTTTAGAAATGATAAGTAGTAGTAGTCTTTGGGATTTCGAAATGTTGCTACTCTTTGGGATTCTGCACAGAATGTATTTTTCAATTGGACTTTAAAAAATTGGGATTTGCTGCTATTGGAGCTGAGGCACAGCTCAGTTTTTCTTACATTTGATGCTGCTTTTAACTCCTAACCCTTACTCACTTGTTCAGAACCCTTATTTTATCATCCTCACTTTAATATTCCCTTATCTCTTGTTTGTCCTGTTTGTCTGTCCTAATTAGATTGTAAGCTCTGTTGAGCAGGGACTGTCTCTTCATGTTCAAGTGTACAGCGCTGCGTATGTCTAGTAGCGCTATAGAAATGATAAGTAGTAGTAGTAGTCTTTGGGATTGCGGAATCTTTCTACCCTTTGTCCTTATCCCTTATTTGTCCTGTTTGTCTGTCCTAATTAGATTGTAAGCTCTGTTGAGCAGGGACTGTCTCTTCATGTTCAAGTGTACAGCGCTGCGTACGTCTAGTAGCGCTATAGAAATGATAAGTAGTAGTACAGTATTATTTCTCAGCTGTACTCTGTAATAATTCCTCTTGCTTGGCTGTGCTCCGTGATACCTCCCTTTACTCAGTATAGTATTACTCACCAGTGCTCTGCCCCAGCTACCTAATAAAATCCGCCCCCGATCGCTTCACAACAGATCTCGCATCCCACCTAAACTTCATGCTTCAACAAGGTCTCTTCCCTAACAAAAATGGCAACCCATACCAAAAGATACCAAGAAAAAAAACAAACAAACTCACCAATTACCGCCCAGTAGCATCTATCCCACTAGCAGTCAAACTGATGGAAAGTATGGTAACCAAACAACTTACCGATCAGGATTTCGCCCCCGCCACAGCACCGAAACAGTGCTAACCACCCTCCTGGCCAAATTCAAGCAGGAAATAGCAACAGGTAAAAGCATACTCCTCCTCCAATTCGACATGTCCAGTGCATTCAACATGGTAAACCATAATATACTAAGACTCCTAGACTACTTCGGGATTGGTGGAAATATACTCAGTTGGATCAAGGGTTTCCTAACCACCAGAACATACCAAGTGAAATCAAACTCAAGGATCACCACTATCACCAATCCTTTTCAACCTAATGATGACCCCATTAGCCAAGTCCTTATCCACCCAAGGCCTCAACCCATTCATCTATGCAGACGACGTTACAATATACATCCCTTTCAAACATGATCTGACAGAAATCACCAACGAAAGCAACCTCGGCTTGTACACCATGAACTCATGAGCAAATGCATTCCAACTAAAACTCAATACAGAAAAAAACACACTGTTTCATCCTCTCATCCCAATACAATACGAACATACCCACAAACTTAGATACCCCAGATTACACCCTCCCTATCTCAGATAGCCTAAAATCCTCGGTGTTACAATCGACCGTAACCTTACACTTGAGAGCCAAGTTAACTCTATAATCAAGAAAATGTTCCACTCAATGTGGAAACTCAAACGCGTGAAACCATTCTTCCCGAGGGCAACATTCCGCAACCTGATACAATCAATGGTACTAAGCCATGCTGACTACTGCAATGGAATTTATGCGGGATGCAAAGAGCAACTCATAAAGAAACTTCAGACCGCTCAAAACACAGCAGCCAGGCTTATATTTGGAAAATTGCGATTTGAAAGTACCAAACCCCTTCGAGAAAAACTGCATTGGCTCCCAATCAAAGAACGTATTGCTTTCAAAATCTGCACCCTGGTCCACAAAATTATCTATGGCGAAGCCCCGGGATATATGACTGACCTCATAGACCTACCAACCAGAAACATAATAGGACCATCACCAACATACTTAAATCTTCACTACCCTAGCTGCAAAGGACTCAAGTACAAATCAATTTATGCATCCAGCTTCTCCTATATAAGCACGCAATTGTGGAATGCACTACCAAAAGCCGTGAAAACAACGTACGACCACCTTAACTTCTGGAAATCACTAAAGACCAACCTGTTCAAAAAGGCATACCCTACCGACCCAACTTAAGTGCCTGAACCCTGCAACACAACAAAACCAAAGCTCGTAATGAACACTATGTAACTCTTCTTCTCTACGATTCCCTAATGTGTCTGTAACACATGAATCTCATTCGACCATAACATCACTTTGTATTTGTTTCATCACCGGAGGTGGCTAACGCCTCACGGTACTATGTAAGCCACATTGAGCCTGCAAATAGGTGGGAAAATGTGGGGTACAAATGTAACAAATAAATAAAATAAATTACTCAATTATATTCTGTAATACCTACTCTTATTCTGTACAATATTATTACTCACCTGTGTATGGATGAGTAACTTCTCTCTCTCTTGTCTCCTGAGGATCCAAGGCATATGGCTCTTCCTCTTGTTTAATCCTTGATAATATATCAGAACCTTTCCTCTCAAAGCCTGTTTCCAGGAATAAAAAATAATAGTAGCTGTATTTTCCTTATATTCACAGAAAAATAGACAGCAGTAGATCGAGGGAGAAGCATAAGATAGATTTACTGCCACACATCATAAAGCAGAGGGATCGGTGGGGGGGGTTATTATACCTCGCTTCAAGTACTCTGGTAATGGAATAGGTCACAAGTTTTTTTTTTAATTTTAAAAATGGTCTAAAGAATCGAGGGAAGCTGTAATTGTTTGAAATTAGCCCAGTATATTTTCAACAAGCTGGAACATTATAAAATCCCTTAATATTAAGAACTGTTTAAGGGGAATCTATTGAGTTGCTTTAAAGGGTAACCGCTTAGCCCTTCAGCTACCTCACCCCTCAAATTCAGATCAACATTTTTACACTCCCTTCCCTACTGTCACGGTATGATATCATACGAGAATTAAAGAGGAGAGATACCCGCTGATGAAAGGGAAGGAGAGGTTTACTGTGGGAAAAGGCTCCTATCTCACTTCCCTCACTGACAGTCCTGATGCCAGGTAGGACACAGAGAACAATTCTGCAACTGCGCGCCTGCCACACATAAAGGGAAAGAAAATTAGCACTTACACATGTAGGCGAAGACGCGGATAAATGCTATAGCATGTAATTGCAAAGGAGCATTACACGTGGGCGGGGCTCCCAGTTACATATAAATTACAGCTGCAGTTGTATTTCGACACCTGCCAGGTTTAGGGCTAGGGTAACTAGCTGCCTAAACATTAAGGTACGATGATATAAGGTTATGCTAGTATTTTCATTTGACGACTCCTGGGTGCCCTCCAAAAGAGCTGCTGGTGTGGAGGATACCAACTCAAAAGCTGAGGAAAGACCAATGAACACAGCACCACACTTTTGATTGGTCTCAGCAGCTACTTTGACACACTCTGTTACATCCAGGTCCTGAGCATTTGTGCTGTTCTGCCTCGTATTTTCAGCCTTTATGCAAGAACTAGAGGAAAATCTGTCTAGGAGGGAACTTGTAGGACACACAGGAAGGTCTTAAGATGACAGTGTCAGGATCAAGACTGAGGCACCCTAAGAAGTCAGCAGAGCTGAGACAGATTCTGATCAGACTTGGAAATTTCAAAAGTGCAGAAGGTACAGAAAATGTGCCAAATTTCTTTTAAATCAGACGTTGTTCCTCTTAAGAAAATGCAGGCAAAGCAATTCTTACCTAGGGAGATCAGGGTCTCATAATTCTCCTTCATCACCTCCCTGTAAAGTTCCTTCTGCCCTTCATCTAAATACTCCCACTCCTCCTGGGAGAAAGAGACAGTGATGTCCTCAAACGTCACCCGCATCTGAAACACAAACCAGAAACACAATCAAGGACACAAGGAGGTGCTCAGAAAGCATTAGATTTCAGCTAGCTTTAGTCATCTAATATTTTGGGAATGATTTTAGAATGTAGATACCCTATGCAGGTGGAAGACACCCAACTGCATGTGTAAATCAGCAAACAAGGGTAGTAGTCATTTTAGGAAAGGCGGCTACTTCTCCAAGGAAGTGGAAGCACAGGGATCATAGGCGTAGTTTGACTGTTTCATTTGGGGGGGCAAAGGATGGGGCGGAGCATATTAGCTTATTCATTTGCATATATACATATGCAAATGAATATGGTAATACGGAGGAAGGAAGGAAGGGAAAAAAAGCTGGCTTTTTTTGGGAATAACCATAATGAATATGTATGAGATATCAAGCCAGCTCTTTCTCCCTTCCTTCTTTCCTTCTTCCACTCCAGTAGTATTTCCCCACCCCTTTTCCCATACCATGCCAGTGTTGACCTTAGAAATGCATAAGCTCTATATGTAGATCCTTCAAGAGGTAGTGTGTCATGATTTAGGCTCTACACCCTTTCTGATGTTTTGGTGCCACCTCAGTAAAGCCAACACACAATCTCTCCACTGCAACACACTGTACACAAACTTGTGCAAAAACACACTCATAACCTTACTAAACCATAACAGCACTAATTCCAAGGACAGGACGAGCTGCAACCTTATGCATGAAAAGGCAGAACTGTAATTACACCAGGCTCTAAAACACCAACACACTACCTCGTGAAAAACACA
The DNA here is from genome assembly GCF_901765095.1 of Microcaecilia unicolor. Lineage (NCBI taxonomy): Eukaryota > Metazoa > Chordata > Amphibia > Gymnophiona > Siphonopidae > Microcaecilia > Microcaecilia unicolor. Next base: position 18,802,024 of record NC_044031.1, on the reverse strand, counting down.
TGACACAAGGAACTAGAAAGCAGAAAATATGAAGGCAAAATACTGAACTGGAAAGTTAACTCAAGAAGTCAGACTCAGCATGCAGCAATACCAGAAAAATTGAAACTTACATGCAAAATTTCACAGAAAGCTGACATATTCCAATTAATAAATTCTGAATAAAATACTTTTTTCTACCTTTGTTGTCTGATCATTTAGTTTTTCTATTCGCTTTGGTCCCAGTGTCTTCTGTTTTATGCAGTGTCTTCTTTCCATTTGATATTCCATTTAATAGATTCAAAATAAAATACTTTTTTGTACCTTTGTTGTCTGGACATTTTACTGTTCAATCATGCTGGTTCCAGTTTCCTCTTTTCCTGTCTTTCTGCTAATTCTCCTTCAACTGCTTGCTGTCCATTTGTCTTTTCTCTTCTCTCCTGTCTTATTCCATTCCTTCACTACACCTACCTTTGACACATTATTTCTTTTTTAGCTGTTTCCTCTGTTTTTTTTTCTTTGCTGCCTCTCTGTTCACTTAAATTTCACCCTCGTCCTCATCCTTCTCCTTTTTAGTTTTCAGCTATCAAATTCCATTTCCTTCTCTCACCCACTAGCTGCCCCATTCCTCTTCTCAGTCCTTCCTCCAACCTTCCATTTCCTTTCATCTTTAATTAACTCTCCATTACCACATTTCTGCCCCCCCCCCCCATCACTATCATCCTCTCATTTGTTTCCTTCCCACCTCCCCTTTGGCCTCTCCCAAATAGTTCCACCATTTGCAGCATCTTCCTCCCTCCAACCTTCTAGCCCAGCACGCCTGCTCCCTTTCTCCCCTTGTAGCCTAATATCTCCCTGTCCCTTCCACACACACATCCACACCCCAGTATCTTCCAGCCCCCCCCTACCTGTGGTCCAGCATTTCTTCCTCTCTCTCTCCCCTCCCTCCAATTGTCCAGCATTTCTCCCTCACTCCCTTCTGTCCCTGGATCCACAATCTCCCTCTTTTTCCCTTTCCCCTCTAATGTATATCTATCCCTCCCTCTCATCCATCCCCATGTACAACCTCTCTTCCCTCCTTCTTCTCTCCCACTGCCCACATCACTCTCAGTATCTCCCTTCCTTGCACCCTGGGCCCAACATCTATCTCTTTCGTTCTCTTCCTTCCCCTTTTAGCATCTCTCCCATCCCCATACAGCATCTCTCTCTGTCTCCCTCCCTCCCACTTCCATGTTCCAACATTTCCCCTTTTCTCTTGCTGTCCCTCCCTCCTCCTCCACATCCAGTATTATTTCTCCCTCTCTCTCCCCCATGCATCTCCCCCCACCAACATTCCCCACCTCTCTCGCTCACCTCTACCTAGCATTACCCCATCACCTCAACAGTGCTCCTGTGACTGTCTCTCCCTGTCTCCCTGCCACCAGCCAGCATGCTGCCTCGCTCTTCCCCGCCGGCGCTGCCTCAGTCCCTGGCTCCCTGCAGCATTTTTGTCCGTCGCCGTCAGCGCTGCCATTCATTCTCACAGGCAGCCTCATTCCCGCTCCCCTTTGCCGCGTCCACTCCTCCGACCGGCTCTCTCTGATGCACTTCCTGTTAAACAGGAAGTGCATCAGAGAGAGCCGGAGGACGCGGCAAAGGGGAGCAGGAACGAGGCTGCCTGTGAGAGAATGAATGGCAGCGCTGACGGCGACGGGTACAGGAAAGGTGAAGACAAAAATGCTGCAGGGAGTCAGGGACCGAGGCAGCACCGGCGGGGAAGACACAATTAAGCCCCGCCAGTTCGCCGGTGCGACTCGTTTGGGGGGGCAATGCCCCCCCCCCCCCCCCCCCCCAATCTACGCCCATGACAGGGATACGTTACAGTGACATGTTCTGGGTGTGGTTTGGGTGATCCCTCACAGTACATGAGTAGTTTGCATTATATAATGACAATACATGTATACTGTCTACTGTGGAAAATTCCTACATCAGCATTTATATCTACATGTTGCCCTGAGGGATGCTGCTCTTTTTCAGAATGTGTACATTTGCAAAATGACTGTCTAATGTGTCCCAGAAAATTCACATATTTTATTTTCACTGTGCTAAATAGATCGATAGATCGGTGTGTATGTAAAACTGTAGTATTATCCTATATAATAATTTGCACCTCCGTCTGGGTTCGTAACACAGTTCCCACTGGTCCGCCCTGGGGATGACATCACAGGGCGGACCAATGGGAAGTGAAAGGGAAGGGAACCTAGCAGCAGCCACCGGAGGTGAGTAAAGAATCGCCCCCCCCCCCCCGAGTTCCATGACCCCCTACCTCCCTCCTTCCACTCCCATCCGTCCGAGTTCCACGGACCCACTCCAGTCCGACGGCCCCACTCCCGTCCAAGTTCAACGCCCCCCCTCCTCCGATTTCCGCCACCCAGCGCCTCCCTCTCTTTCTGTGGCCTCCGAGTGCAAGGAGGATGTGTGGGGGTGTCCCAGCCCTCAGGGCCGTGCCAACACGGTAAGTGGGGTAAGCACCACAGGGCAGGCGCTGACCTCTGGAGGGCACCGCCGCGGTGCTTACCCTCGCCGCTTACCTCAGCTCCGCGCCGCCCTGGGGGCTTTAAATCTTTTACGTCCGACGGTCACAGCAGCTAAGCAGCGTCAGTGAAAGCGCTGCCGACATCTCCAGCCTTCCCTTCGCGCTCGCTCGTTCGTTCCCTCAGTGTCCCACCCTTGCAATGAAATGACGTCAGAAGAAGGTGGGACACTGAGGGAACGAACGAGCGAGCGCGAAGGGAAGGCTGGAGACATCGGCAGCGCTTTCACTGACGCTGCACAGCTGCTGCGACCATCGGACATAAAAGATTTAAAGCCCCCAGGGCGGTGCGGAGCTGAGGTAAGGGAAGGGCAGAGAGGGACATGGATGGGAGGGCAGGGCCCAGGAAGAGGAGAAATTGCTGGATATGGAGGGGAGAGAGCAGAATTGCTGGATATGGATGGAGGAGGGAAGGGCAGAGAGGGAGAAGGATGGACATGGATGGGAGGGCAGGGCCCAGGGAGAGGAGAAATTGCTGGAAATGGAGGGGAGGGGGAGAGAGGAGAATTGCTGGATATGGATGGAGGAGGGAAGGGCAGAGAGGGACATGGATGGACATGGATGGGAGGGCAGGGCCCAGGGAGAGGAGAAATTGCTGGACATGGAGGGGAGGGGAGAGAGCAGAATTGCTGGATATGGATGGAGGAGGGAAGGGCAGAGAGGGAGAAGGATGGACATGGATGGGAGGGCAGGGCCCAGGGAGAGGAGAAATTGCTGGAAATGGAGGGGAGGGGGAGAGAGGAGAATTGCTGGATATGGATGGAGGAGGGAAGGGCAGAGAGGGACATGGTTGGGAGGGCAGGGCCCAGGGAGAGGAGAAATTGCTGGAAATGGAGGGGAGGGGAGAGAGGAGAATAGTTGGATATGGATGGGGGAGGGCAGGGCAGAGAGGGACATGGATGGAGGGGAAGGGAGAGAGAAGAAATGCTGGGCATGGATGGAGGGGAGGGAAGAGAGAGGAAGGAGATGAGATGAGGGAAAAGAAAGAGAGGAGAAAAACTGCACATGGATGGAAAAAATAGGTAGAAGCTGGATCCACTGGACAGTGAAGTCTGCGGAGGACCCAGCTTTTACTTATGGATATAGAGCAAGAAATGAAGAAGAAAGGAGGAAAGTAAAGAAATAAATGGAAAGGAAGCCCTGGAAATGGAGTTAAAAAGACAGATAGCAGCAGAATCAGATACTGGGCCAGCATGATCAGAAAAAGAAAGTCACCAGACAACAAAGGTAGAAAAAAAATCATTTTATTTTCATTTTAGTGTTTGGAATATGTCCACTTTGAGAATTTACATCTGCTATCTTATTTTGCAATGTATAGCAATTTGTTTCTAAGAATATTGCTGACAATTCCTGTCAGTGTGGCAAGTGGTGAGCGATCATTTTCACGATTAAAAATAATAAAAAATTATTTGCGATCAAGTATTTTGCAAGAAAGGCTTGTAAGCCTTGCCTTGCATCTTGTGCCACACGGGGGGGGGGGGGGGGCGCCAACTGATAGTCTGCAGGGGGGCACCAGAGACCCTAGGCATGGCCCTGCCAGCCCTTCCTAAGTGCCAGCTGTTGTTTAAAACGTTTTACCTCCTGCTCCGCCGGCAACAGTGAAGTCCAGCATGCACGGACGCCACTTCATACTGCCTTTGCTCTTCCGCAAACAGGAAATGAGGATGGGACCAGAGGAACAGCTGAAACAGAAGCGAAAGCAAAGGCAGTCTGAAGCGGCGTTCGTGCATGCTGGACTTCACTGTTGCCGGCGGAGCAGGAGGTAAAACGTTTTAAACAACAGCTGGCACTTAGGAAGGGCTGGGGCACCCGCACACGTCCTGTTTGCACTCGGAGGCCACAGAGAGAGAGGGAGGGAGGCCCTGGGTGGTGGAAATCGGAGGACGGGGGGGGGCGTAGAACTGGAGTGGGGAGGGGTCATGAGGGGGGGAGGGGTCATGAGGGGGGGAAGGGGTCCTGAGACGATAGAGGGGGGAGGGCGTCCTGAGACGAGAGAGGCGAGGGGGTCCTGAGACGAGAGACGGGGGGCGGGTCCTGGAACTTGAAAGAGAGGGAGGGAGGCAGTTAGGGGGGGTGTGGAACTCAGAGAGAGGGAGGCAGGTAGGGGGCATGGAACTCAGAGGACGAAGGGAGGGAGGTAGGGAGGGGGCCCTGGAACCTTGCTAGCGCCCGTTTCCTTTCTGTTGGAAACGGGCCTCTTTTCCTAGTTTTTTTATAAGACTCAGTAAACACTCCTGGAGGAACTCCTAGCTAGTCAGGTTTTCAAGAGAGAAATGTCAATGTAATAGAGGCCTCTTGTTTCAAATCTCTCTCATGCATAAGCATTCTGGAAATCCTTAAAACCCGACCCATTCAGAATCCCAAAGAGAAGCAAGATGCCATGCAGAATCTCAAAGAGCAGTGTGGAAAATAAATCAATAAAATACATTGTACTACAAGGTAAAATTATGTATAATCATACCTGATAATTTTCTTTCCATTAATCATAGCTGATCAATCCATAGACTGGTGGGTTGTGTCCATCTACCAGCAGGTGGAGATAGAGAGCAAACTTTTGCCTCCCTATATGTGGTCATGTGCTGCCGGAAACTCCTCAGTATGTCGATATCAAAGCTCCATCCGCAGGACTCAGCACTTAGAGAATTACACCCACGAAGGGACACTCTGCCCAGCTCACCACCGCCGAAACGGGGGAGGGGAATTAACCCAGCTCATCCCCACACAAGTGGGGGAGGGGAATCCGTCCAGCTCATCCCCGCGGAGCGGGGGAGGGACACCACACCCGCCGATGCAGGGGGATCTGGCTTATCCTGCAACCGCAACCGCGGGAGGAGCTGACTGACCCGAACACCGCCGAAGCGGGAGGGGTACAAAACTGCCCTACAGCCGCACGAAGCGGGAGGGAGTGCCGGCAGAATTATAAGTCTCAATCCAGCCCCGCAAAACGGAGGGGAGAGGAATGCAGCAGCTCACTGTAACACAAACTCGTCTTAACTCTTGAAGAATCCAAGTGAAAAAACTTGAACACGAAGTCTTTCTGAAGTAACTGAAGAGTAAACTTGAACCTGAAATGCAACCAGAATAAAACAATACAGATATCTGGGAGGGGCTATGGATTGATCAGCTATGATTAATGGAAAGAAAATTATCAGGTATGATTATACATAATTTTACCTTCCATATCATCAAGCTGATCAATCCATAGACTGGTGGGATGTACCGAAGCAGTACTCACCCAGGGCGGGACCTAGAAATCCCTGACCGCAACACTGAAGCTCCAAACCGGGCCTCCGCCCGAGCAGCCACAGTCAAGCGGTAATGCTTGGAGAATGTATGGGCCGAAGCCCAAGTTGCCGCCTTGCATATCTCTTCCAAGGAGACGGAACCGGCCTCTGCCATCGAGGCCGCCTGAGCTCTTGTGGAGTGAGCCTTCAGCTGGATAGGCGGCACCTTCCCTGCGGCCACATAAGCCGCTGCAATGGCTTCCTTGACCCATCTTGCCACTGTAGGCTTAGCAGCCTGCAGACCCCTACGAGGACCTGCAAACAGGACAAACAGATGATCCGATTTCCGGAAATCATTGGTCACTTCCAAGTATCTGATGATGACTCGTCTCACATCCAGATATTTAAGAGCAGAGTACTCCTCTGGGTAGTCCTCCCTACGAAAGGAAGGGAGACAGAGCTGCTGATTCACATGGAAGCGAGAAACAATCTTGGGCAGAAAGGAAGGCACTGTGCGAATAGTCACTCCTGCCTCAGTGAACTGCAGAAAAGGCTCTCGACATGAGAGCGCCTGGAGCTCGGAAACTCTTTTGGCTGAAGTGATAGCCACCAAAAAGACTGCTTTCAACGTCAGGTCTTTCAGAGATGCCCTCGACAAGGGTTCGAACGGCGGCTTCTGCAATGCTCTTAGCACCAGGTTGAGATTCCACGCAGGCACCACTGAGTGCAGAGGAGGGCGCAGGTGATTAACTCCCTTGAGAAAGCGCACCACATCTGGCTGGGAAGCCAGGGAAGCACCCTTCAGGCGGCCCCTGAAGCAAGCCAGAGCCGCTACCTGGACCTTAAGGGAACTGAGCGACAGGCCTTTGTCCAGACCTTCTTGCAGGAACGCCAACACTGAAGAAATTGGAGCAGTGAAGGGAGAAAGTGAGCCTGCTTCACACCACGCTGCAAAGATACGCCAAACCCTGGCGTAAGCAGTAGAAGTAGAGCGTTTCCTCGCTCTCAGCATAGTGGCGATGACCTTGTCTGAGAAGCCCTTCTTCCTCAGACGCTGCCGCTCAATAGCCAGGCCGTAAGACCAAAGGGGGAGGGATCCTCCATCACCACGGGACCCTGATGTAACAGGCCCTGCTCCACTGGCAGCCGCAGAGGATCGTCGATTGAGAGCCTGATCAAGTCCGCATACCAGGGACGTCTGGGCCAATCCGGACCCACCAGGATTATCCTGCCGGGATGTCTTGCCACCCGGTCTAGGACCCTGCCCAACATGGGCCAGGGTGGGAACACATAGAGAAGCTCTTGTGTCGGCCATTGTTGGAGAAGAGCATCTACTCCCAGGGATCGAGGGTCCCGTCCTCTGCTGAAGAAGCGCGGCACCTGGCAATTGGCCGATGACGCCATCAGATCTAGGCTCGGCTGGCCCCAGCGCTTCGTGATGTCCAAGAACGCCTGAGCAGATAGCTGCCACTCTCCGGGCTCCAAGGTATGGCGACTGAGAAAGTCCGCCTTGACATTCATGACTCCGGCAATGTGGGCCGCTGACAGCTGTTCCAGGTTCGCTTCCGCCCACTGGCATAGACTCATAGCCTCCTTGGCTAGAGGGGCGCTCTTGGTACCTCCCTGGCGGTTGACATAGGCCACAGCCGTGGCATTGTCCGACAGTACCCGTACAGGCTTCAGCACCAGTACCGGGATGAACTCCAAAAGCGCCAACCGAATGGCTCTGAGTTCCAGGAGGTTGATAGACCACTTCGCCTCTGCAGGAGACCAGAGCCCCTGCGCTGTCCTTCCCAAGCAGTGGGCTCCCCAGCCCGACAATGAGGCGTCCGTCGTGACGACAATCCACTCTGGGGTCACCAGAGGCATTCCTGCAGACAACTTGTCTGCCTGCATCCACCAGCTCAGCGCCTTGCGCACTGCTGGATCCAAGGGAAGACGCACCGCATAATCCTCCGACATCGGAGTCCAGCGCTGCAGCAGAGAGTGTTGTAGTGGTCTCATATGAGCCCTGGCCCAGGGCACTACTTCCATCGTGGCCGTCATAGAGCCCAACAGCTGCACATAGTCCCAAGCCCGAAGAGGAGAGGCTACCAGGAACTGGTCCACCTGAGCCTGAAGCTTGACAATCCGATTGTCTGGCAGGAACACTCTGCCCACTTGGGTGTCGAATCGAACTCCCAGATACTCCAGGGACTGAGTCGGGCGCAGCTGGCTCTTCTCCCAGTTGATGATCCATCCCAGGGAGCTCAAAAGAGCAACTACCCGGTCCACAGCTTTGCCGCACTCTGCATAAGAGGGGGCTCGGATCAACCAGTCGTCCAGATAAGGATGGACTTGTACTCCTTCCTTTCGCAGGAAGGCCGCTATGACCACCATTACTTTGGAAAAGGTCCGCGGAGCAGTAGCCAACCCGAACGGGAGGGCTCTGAACTGGAAGTGTCGGCCCAGGACTGCAAAACGCAGAAAGCGTTGATGAGGAGGCCAGATGGGAATATGCAGGTACGCTTCCTTGATGTCCAAGGAAGCCAGGTACTCCCCTGCCTTCACTGCCGCTATAACAGAGCGGAGAGTCTCCATGCGAAAGTGCCGCACTTTCAAGGCCCGATTGACCCCTTTGAGGTCGAGGATAGGCCGGACAGAACCTCCTTTCTTTGGTACCACAAAGTAAATGGAGTAACGCCCCTTGCCAAGCTGACTTTCTGGCACCGGAACGACCGCACCCAGGCGGATCAGATTGTCCAAAGTCTGCTGCACTGCCACAGCTTTGACCGGAGACTTGCAGGGAGAGAGTACAAACCCGTCTCTTAAGGGTCGGCAGAACTCTAGCTTGTAGCCGTCTCTGATGACTTCCAGCACCCAAGCGTCTGAAGTTATTGTGGTCCACTCGCCCAGAAACGAGGACAGCCGTCCTCCAATCTGCACTGGGGCGTGGACCAAGACCCCGTCATTGGGTACGAGACCCTGGGGGAGGACCGGAGGGAGCACCTCCGGGACGGCGGTCTCTGCGAAAGGAACGCTGCTTGGGGGAGAAATGCCTCTTAAAGGAAGAGGGGGCAGAAGAACCCGACCTGCCCGGGCGGTACCGACGGGCTTCCTGAAACCGTCCTCTGGAGGTACCGGGACGAGCACTAGCCCGAGCCCTGACCTCTGGTAACTTCTTGCCCTTAGACGTGCCGAGATCGGTCACGATTTTGTCCAGCTCGACCCCAAAGAGCAGCTTGCCTTTAAAAGGCAACCTAGCCAGGCGGGATTTAGAGGCGTGGTCAGCAGACCAATGTTTCAGCCAAAGCCACCGCCGCGCAGAGACTGTCTGAGCCATGCCTTTAGCTGAGGCTCTCAAGACATCATACAGCAAGTCTGCCAAATAGGCTAAGCCCGATTCCAGGGCTGGCCAATCATCCCTCAAGGAATGATCCGAGGGGAAAGCCCGCTGCACCATAGTCAGGCACGCCCTGGCCACATAGGATCCGCAAACTGAGGCCTGCAAACTTAAAGCAGCCGCCTCAAAGGACGACCTTAAGGCCGCCTCCAATCTCCTGTCTTGGGCGTCCTTTAGGGCCGTGCCACCTTCCACCGGCAATGCCGTTTTCTTAGTCACCGCAGTGATTAAAGAATCCACGGTAGGCCACAGATAGGCCTCACGTTCACTCACAGCCAAAGGATAGAGGCGGGACATAGCCCTAGCCACTTTAAGGCTCGCTTCTGGGACATCCCATTGAGCCGAAATTAAGGTGTGCATGGCATCATGCACGTGGAAGGTTCTAGGCGGGCGCTTCGTCCCCAGCATAATGGCAGAGCCAACAGGGGCTGAGGGAGAGACGTCCTCCGGAGAGGAAATCTTCAAAGTGTCCATGGCCTGTAACAACAGGTTGGGCAAATCCTCTGGGCGAAAAAGCCGCGCTGCAGAGGGGTCATCCGCTCCATCCGAGCGGGGATCCGTCTCCTCCAAGGAATCCGCAAAGGACCGTTGGGAGACCTCAGACACGCTGCCCTCATCTACATCGGAGGAGACAAATTCCTCCAAGGCCTGGGAATCAACCCGAGGGCGTTTACCTCTGGGAACCTCAACCTCTTTACCAGACGAGGGAGCGGGGGCAGCGTTGTGCATGAGGAAGGCCTGATGCAGCAGCAAAACAAACTCGGGGGAGAAACCCCCCAGACTGTGCACTTCCGCAGCCTGGGCAACAGCCCTAGGCGCACTCTCAACCGGCGCTCGCAACAGCGGGGGAGAGGCCTGCTGCGCATCCAAAATGGCGTCCGGCGCGAAACTCCGCGAAGGAGCCGCGCGGGAAGAACGGCTCTTAACTTTAGCCGCTTCTGTGCCGTCGCCCAAATTAAGGGCGTTCATGGCATTAATGTCTCCAACCTCAAGGGCGGCCCAAGAAGAAGCCGTCCGAGCCGCGTGGCCGGCCAAAATGGTGGAGGCGAGGAGCGGGGGATGGGCGTTTATGGCGGGAAAAACCGCCACGCCGGAGGAAGGACCGGGACATTCATCGGTCACGAAACTGCCACCCAACAAGGGCGAATCAGGCTTTAAGACCCCCGCATCCCCTCTAGAAGCGCTCAAGCGACCCGGGGAGCGACCCTTTGCGCCCTCGCCCTCCGACGCCATGTGCCACGAGGAGAAGAATCGGGGAACCCCCGCCCGCTATAAAAAGGTAAAAATTACCTGCTGTCCGCTCCGAGCTGTAACGAACTGGTGTCCCAGTGAGTAGCTGCAATGAACGTTTAAATAAACGTCGAAATAAACGCCTTTAAGGACGTTTAAAATTTTTTTTTTTTTTTTTTTTTTTTTTTTTTTAAACGGAGCCAGCGGGAGGGGGGAGAAAAGGAGGGACCTGGCACCACCAGGTTTGCACTTGCTCAAAAGAGCCCTCAACCCCAGGCACTCAACAAAACCTAAAAATTAGGCTTGGAGGCCTAGCCAGAGCTGCTGCTGCTGTGTGTGACCACCACCTGCTGAGATAGAGAACATACTGAGGAGTTTCCGGCAGCACATGACCACATATAGGGAGGCAAAAGTTTGCTCTCTATCTCCACCTGCTGGTAGATGGACACAACCCACCAGTCTATGGATTGATCAGCTTGATGATATGGAAGAGATCAGTAAAACGTTTCTTTTATTAGAGCTGCATAACATATCTTGTTAACAAAGAAGGAAGACTGGGAGAGAAACCTCTCTGCTTCCAAGTCCCCCTAAAGTCTGGCAATCCAAACGCTCACATTTATACCCTCAGCCACTTATGAGGTAATTGACCCATCTACACAGAATTCCACAGCAGCAGCAAAGCATCTTTTTTGAATTCTGAACTTAATGTAAGCCAATATTTATTTGTTTCATTTGTATCCCACATTTTCCCACCTATTTGCAGGCTCAATGTGGCTTACATAGTACCGCAGCGGCGTTCGCCAGTTGCGGTATGAACAAATACAGGTGTATTTGCTAAATATGCTAAAAAGTCTCAACTAGATTTAATAATAGACTAACATTTATAACCTGTTCTCTTTAGTTAAACACAGAATATGATTTACTTTTCCAAAAGGAGACACCTATCCCAATATAAAGAGAAATTTGATAAATTAGCATTTGTCAGTAACTCACTTAAGACAATTTCTTACATTTTTTTTCCACACAAAATGTTCCCTCTAGCTTTTCCAGTCCCACGGTTGCAAGATTCCATGCAGAGTCCCAAAGCCTAGCAGGAATCCAGGTTATGAATCCCAGGGAGAGCAGTGGCTTCCCCCACGTTTTTCTCAACAGCAGACTATGGACTTTTACTACTACTACTACTTAGCATTTCTATAGCGCTACAAGGCATACGCAGCGCTGCACAAACATAGAAGAAAGACAGTCCCTGCTCAAAGAGCTTACAATCTAATAGACAAAAAATAAAGTAAGCAAATCAAATCAATTAATGTGTACAGGAAGGAGGAGAGGAGGGTAGGTGGAGGCGAGTGGTTACGAGTCAAAAGCAATGTTAAACAGGTGGGCTTTCAGTCTAGATTTAAAGGTGGCCAAGGATGGGGCAAGACGTAGGGGCTCAGGAAATTTATTCCAGGCGTAGGGTGCAGCGAGACAGAAGGCGCAAAGTCTGGAGTTGGCAGTAGTGGAGAAGGGAACAGATAAGAAGGATTTATCCATGGAGCTGAGTGCACGGGAAGGGGTGTAGGGAAGGACGAGTGTGGAGAGATACTGGGGAGCAGCAGAGTGAGTACATTTATAGGTTAGTAGAAGAAGTTTGAACAGGATGCGAAAACGGATAAGGAGCCAGTGAAGCGACTTGAGGAGAGGGGTAGTATGAGTAAAGCGACCCTGGCGGAAGATGAGACGGGCAGCAGAGTTTTCCTCCAGGAACTCATCTAAACCTTTCTTAAACCCAGATATCCTAACTGCTATTATGAGCTGAAGCCACAAGATTAACCAAATTACTATTAGGAAGACAAAAGACTTGGGATTTTTGGGGGAAGGTGAGGAACCCAGTGCTGTGAGAATGCGCCAGTACAAAAGGTTGGGGGAGCCACTGCACTAAGGAATGGAAACCCGTACCAGTCGCACTGGTTACGTTGTTTTGTTTTAATCAGTCTATCAGCTTTGGGCTTCTACGTTTATGTTGAAACCAATTATCTAATCTAAGCCACAACTTATATTCCGCACCTATCCCAGCAGGTTTACAAATGAAAAACAGAACAAAAATAAATACATCATAATAAAAAAACATAAAAATCATCCATTAAATTTATCAACTAAAAAAGTTTTAAGCTTTTTTCCGTAACCGCATATAGTTTGACTGTATCCGAACTGGAGCATGTAAATTATTCCATACAGAGATGGCCTGAAAAGAAAACGTTGAACCGATTTGCCTCGTAAACTAAATATCCTTGAAAACCGGATATTTCAACTGCAAACTCTTACGAACTCGAACAGAATTGTAAAAACAATTAGAAAAAAATTGAATTAGGAGTTTAGATGCGCTCCCATGTATTACCTGAAAAACTAAGCGTACGAGTCTTAAAGGTAATTCATTAATAAACACTAAGCCAATGTAGTTCTTTCAAGTGACTTAAAACACTATCATACTTTCTCGATCAAAAAATTAGCCTTATTGTGGCATTCTGTAAAAGATGTAAATTAGCCAGCAACTTACTACTTAACCCTTTAGTGTCCAATTTTCCCTTAATAAGCCATATGGGAACAGATTGATGGGAACATTGGACACTAAAGGTTTTAAACCAACATACCGGGGGGGGGGGGGGAAGGGTTCCTTTTACAAAACCGCGGTAAAAAGTGGCCTGTGCATCTTTTGGGCACACGCTGGGCCATTTTTTTTTACCACGGCTGGGAAAAAGGCTACTTTTAATGGGCCAGGAAATGGGCCTGCGCTAATATTAAAACTAGAGTGTGCCTATTTTCGGCATGAGCCCTTACCGCCACCCACTGACCAAGTGGTAAGGGTTCACGCGCTGCCCACGCGGTAACCATACAGCATGCGCCAATGTGGGCGCACTGCAGTTACCGCTGGAAATGCCCCACCCCCAATTCAGCATGAACCAAAAACGGAATAACCGCAGAACGCATGTGCTACCCTGGCGGTAGTGCCGATTGCATCTTTGTAAAAGTGCCCCACAATGAATTACAATAATCCAAGCTGGATAGAACTAACATTTGAACCATCAAACCAAACCAAAGGCAAAATAAGGCCTTATCGGTTTCAACTGATGCAAACGGAAAAAAAAATATTTTTTTCCAGTCTTGATTAATCTGATCTTGAAAAGTTAAGGAAGAATCGAAAATGATGTCCAAAATCCTAGATTCTTTTTCTACATTTATACCTAACCCATTTGACAGAACTAGATTAGAAGGAATGTCTTTCTTATAATTCAGACCGCTCAAAACACGGCAGCTAGGCTTATATTTGGTAAAACGCGATTTGAAAGCACAAAACCCCTCTGCGAAAAACTACACTGGCTCCCAATCAAAGAACGCATCACCTTCAAAATCTGCACCCTGGTTCACAAAATCATCTACGGAGAAGCCCCGAGTTACATGACAGACTTGATCGACTTACCAATTAGAAATACATCCGAATCAACACGATCTGCACTACCCAAGCTGCAAAGGACTTAAATACAAAACAACTTAAGCATCTAGTTTTTCCTACATAAGCACACAACTGTGGAACGCATTACCAAAAGCCTTGAAAACGACATATGACCACCTAAACTTCCGGAAATCACTAAAAACCAACCTGTTTAAAAAGGCATACCCTACCGATGCAACTTAAATGCCTAATCTCTGCAACACAACCAAACCAAAGCGCGTAATGGACATAACACAACTCTTCCATTCTCCGATTCCCTAATGTGGCTGTGCGGAAAACAAACTGGCAGATCAATATAATATCCAAACCACTTTATTGAAGATACCATATGTAAGACAAATGCCCGACACAGGCCGTGTTTCGCCCCACAATAGGTCTGCGTCAGGGGCTAATCTGTATCTTCATTAAACGAGAGCGGTAGTAAATCATATACCAAGGCAAGGATAAAAGGAATTTCCTTTATAAAAAAAACAGCAAAAGCAGCTAAACCAGCGTGTTCTCTGTGACGCCAAACACTCGATGAGCAGTCGTACCACATCACCCTGTATTTGTTCACACCGGAGCCTGCAAAACCCTCTCTGGTACTATGTAAGCTACATTGAGCCTACAAATAGGTGGGAAAATGTGGGTACAAATGTAACAAATAAAATAAATAAATAAATAATTAGAGAACCATAAAAGTTTCGTTTTAGCCTGATGTAATTGTGGCATATGCTCATTGGCCCAGATGTAGCGCTTTTTGGGAGCGGGGGCTTTTCTATTGCACTCAATCAGCACCTCCAATCTTTTTCAAGTAATGAATCATATTTTTCTTGAAGTCTCTGAAAGTTACTACTACTACTATTTCGCATTTCTATAGCGCTACAAAGCATACGCAGCGTTGCACAAACATCGAAGAAAGCCAGTCCCTGCACAAAGAACTTACAATCTAATAGACAAAAAATAAAGCAAGTAAATCAATTAATGTGTAGAGGAAAGAGGAGAGGAGGGTAGGTGGAGGCGAGAGGTTACAAGTGGTTACTTGTTGTCCCACTGGCCCTTTCGTCTCCAGGCGAGGACTTTGTGTGGCTCTGTAGCAATCTATCCACCAGCACCGCACACAACACAGATCCAGACTTAAAGCCAATTAAACTTGTGCACAATACAAATCTATACACAAAGAATATCCAGGTTTCCTTACTGTCCTTGAAATGTCTGGAACAAGCATCTCTCCAGCCTCCAAACTCCACCTCGTAGGTGGCTGCACAAAGCCTCAGAAACACACAGGAAGAAGCAAATGGTGAAAACCAGAGTGAGGCTTGGAATACACTGAGAAAGGCTACTGGAGCACAAAAATGAGGCTTGGACCACGCTGAGAGAAACTATTGGAGCACCAGAATGAGGCTTAGGCTACTGGAGTATGAAAATGAGGCTTAGAACACACTGAGAGAGAGGCTATTGGAGCACCAGAATGAGGCTTGCAATGCCCTGAAAGCAAGGAGGTCTAATAGACTGTTAGAGGTTATCAATAGAAATCAAACAAAATAAACATGGAAAAGAAAATAAGATGATACCTTTTTTATTGGACATAACTTAATACATTTCTTGATTAGCTTTGGAAGGTTGCCCTTCTTCGTCAGATCGGAAAAACTGTTAAAAACCTCCCTGTCTGAGAGAGCATGAAAATGAGGCTTGAACTACATAGGGAGGGGGGGATGCAACGCTCATAACAAGGGCAGCAGTGACCATTGGCTAAGGAGGGTTGATTGAGAAGAGGAGACAACATGAGGTCAAATAGTTGAAGCCACTTGGGCTAATCTTTGTTTCTTCCCCGCTGCAGGGCTGTTGTTCTGCTTACAGTCAAAACAAAGCATACAAACCTATGACCTGCTGCATCCACTTTGTCATTCTTTATAGTTGAAAGCATTTTTATTTAATCTCATTTATATTTTCAAACATGCCCAGCTTGTGCAGCATACGGAAGTACACAGAGGAAGTATTTAACAAAATAACTTTTCAGAGCAGGGGCGTATCTGCGTGGGGCCACAGGGGCCTGGGCCCCCGCAGATTTCGCCCTGGCCCCCCTCCCCGCCGTCAACCCTCCCCCGCTGCTTACTTTTGCTGGCGCCGAGGTCCGACCCGCAATCTCCGTTTTTCGTCTTCCTCCGTGGTCTGACGTCAGACGCCGAACTGGATTCAACGAATCAGCACTGCAGCGTTACTTCCTGGAAGCATGGCCACGGAGGAAGACGAAAAACGGAGATTGCGGGTCGGACCTCGGCGCCAGCAAAAGTAAGCAGCGGGGGAGGGTTGACGGCGGGGAGGGGGTGGAGAGAGGCGGCGGCGGCGGCGGGGGGGGGGGGGGGGAGGGAGGCAAAAATGTGCCCCCCCTCTCTGGCTGTGGCCCCCCCTACCGCCGGATTCCAGATACGCCCCTGTTTCAGAGTAGTAATCTATATATATAAAAGGCAACCCCAACGTTCTGAAGCCTCCAGGGAAGTTGAGGCGCCCGAGATATCCGGTGTGCCCTGGAGTGTCTGCACCGCCCTCGCGTCAAAACGTCATGACGCGTCAAAACGTCATGACGTCGAGGGCGGAGCTATTGACACTCGAGGGCCGAAACGGCCCACAGCGAACAAGGCAAGTAGCTTCGAGGGACGGAGGGAGGGGGCCCCTTGCTAGCGCCCGTTTCATTCTGCTCAGAAACGGGCATTTTTTCCTAGTTTGTTATAAATCGTAATCAGTCTGCCATTTGGAGGGGCTGGTTATAGGGACACCACAGTATGTCTGTGCATAGATTTTTTTTCTCCTGGTAAAGGGCCACTAAAACAGACTTATGAGAATCAGGTGCTCAACATTCAGAGTTTCTATTTATTTATTTATTATTACCTTATTTATTTATGGCAGTTATATCCCACATTAAACATGAATTAGGATGAAACCTGGGAGCATTTATAACATAGTAACATAGTAAATGAATAAAGACCTGTACGGTCCATGTCTGCCCAACAAGATAAACTCATTTTACATGGTATGCGATACTTTATACCCGAGTTTTGATTTGTCCTTGCCATTTTTAGGGCACAGACCGTAGAAGTCAGCACTGTTCTCATAGACGGTCAGTAGCCAACTGTTTTGGGGAGGCTAAAGGGGGCGGAGCTTACCTCCGTGGTGACGTCAATGGCGTCGCGTCGCTGCCAAGGGGGCGGAGGGATGCAGCTTACCTCTGTAGCGACGTCAATGACGTTGCGTCACTGCCAAGAGGGCGGAGCTGACCTCTGTATTCTCCGTGGAAGCGACGTCAATGACGTCGCTACCACGGAACTAAAACAATTAAACCGCACGAGCGAGGGGAGCGGGTAGGGCGCAACATCCGGAAGTCGACCATTGGGCTGGGGAGGCTTAGCCTCCCCAAGCCTCTTATATGGGGCACCTATGACTGTTCTTGTACTAAAAGTTCTGAAGTTAACATCAAAGCCCTTTAAAATGTACACTCCAGCCCATCCATATCTATTCAGTCACGATCAGGGCACAGACCATAGAAGTCTGCCCAGCACTGATTTTGCTTCCCAATTACTGGTGTTGCCACCCAATCTCTGCTAAGATTACGTAGATCCATACCTTCTAAACAGGATTCCTTTGTTTTTATCCCACACATGTTTGAATTCCATTACCGTTTTCATCTCCACCACCTCCCGCGTGAGGGCATGCCATATATCCACCACCCTTTCCGTGAAAAAATACTTCCTGACATTGCTCCTGAGTTGGCCCCCCCTTTAACCTCGATTCATGTCCTCTAGTTCTACTGCCTTCCCGTATCTGGAAAAGGTCTGTTTGCAGATTAATAACTTTCAAATATTTTAACATCTGTATCATGTCACCCCTGATTCTCCTTTCCTCCAAGGTATACATGTTCAGATTGGCAAGTCTCTCCTCGTACAGTTTGCAACGCAAATCCCATACCATTTTTGTGGCTTTTCTTTGTACTGCTTCCAGTCTTTTTACATCTTTAGCAAGATATGGCCTCCAAAACTGAACACAATACTCCAAGTGGAGCCTCACCAACAACTTGTAAAGGGGCATCAACACCTCCTTTCTTCTGCTGGTTATACCCCTCTCTATGCAGCCCAGCATCCTTCTGGCCACGGCCGCCACCTTGTCACATTGTTTCTTCACCTTCAGATCCTCAGACACCAACACCCTACGGTCTGTCTCCTGAGTTGAGCTTACTAATCTCTCCCCTCTTATCCGGTATCTCTTTTTTGGGTTTCTGTATCCCAAGTACATCACTCTGCAGTTCTTGGCATTAAATTTTAACTTCCTATTTTTTATTTACCAGTCTTGATTTTTTAGATCCAATTGTAAAAGTTACTGAGAGGAGCGGCTGCAGAGCCAACAGCCCATGCTTGAAGGCTGCTGCGGCCCCGCGCTTTTTACATTTTTTTGTTGGCTCTTTTTTTTTTTGTCGCGGCCGCTGCTGCTCAACAGGAGAAGCAGCAGTGGCCAGGAAACGAATATCGGGTGGAAGGGGGAGTGGGAGGCAGGAGGTAGAATGGAGAGAGTTTGGAAGATGGGGAAAAAAGGAGGGGACATGGAGAAGGACTGGAAAAAGAGAGAAGCAGCTGAAGATAAGAACTACTACTACTACTACTTAACATTTCTAGAGCGCTACTAGGGTTACGCAGCGCTGTACAATTTAACAAAGAGAGACAGTCCCTGCTCAAAGAGCTTACAATCTAATAGACAAGTGAACGGTCGGTCCGATAGGGGCAGTCAAATTGGGGCAGTCTGGATTCACTGAACGGTAAGGGTTAGGTGCCGAACGCAGCATTGAAGAGGTGGGCTTTAAGCAAAGACTTGAAGACGGGCAGGGAGGGGGCTTGGCGTAAGGGCTCAGGAAGGTTGTTCCAAGCATAGGGTGAGGCGAGGCAGAATGAGCGGAGCCTGGAGTTGGCGGTGGTGGAGAAGGGTACTGAGAGGAGGGATTTATCCTGTGAACGGAGGTTACGGGCGGGAACGTAAGGGGAGATGAGGGTAGAAAGGTAGTGAGGGGCAGCAGACTGAGTGCATTTGTAGGTAAGAAGGAGAAGCTTGACTTGAATGCGGTATCTGATCGGAATCCAGTGAAGTGACCTGAGGAGAGGGGTGATATGAGTATATCGGTTCTGGCGGAATATGAGACGTGCAGCAGAGTTCTGAACAGATTGAAGGGGGGATAGATGGCTAAGTGGGAGGCCGGTGAGGAAGAATGGGGAGAAAGGGGGGTCCTGGTTGAGAGCAGAAAGAGGAAAGATGCTGGAAGGAAGGGTAGGGAGAGAAACAGGAGAGACATTGAAGGATGGGGAGAGAGGGGGGGGACATGATGAATGGAAAAGGGTAGAGAGAGAGAGACACACTGGATGGAAGGATCAGAAGAGGGGGTAGATGTTGGATAGAAGGATTGGGAGGGGGTAGATGGACGGAAGGATAAGGAAAGAAAGAGGGAATATGGATGGAAGGATGGGGAGAGAAAGACGCCAGATGGAGGATAGGAAGAGAAAGTGGGAAGACGCTGGATAAAAGGATAGGGAGAGAAAGAGGGGAGATGGATGAAAGGATGCAGAGAGAAAGGGGAGAGACTGGAACGATGTGGAGAGAGAGGGGGGGGACACTGAACAGAAAAGGGTAGAAAGATAGAGAGACGGATAGAAGGAGGGGGAGAAAGAGAGAGTCACTAGATGGAAGGATCAGGAGAGAGGGTAGATGGGTGGAAGGATGGGGAGAGAAAGAGGGAAGATGCTGGATGGAAGAGTAGGGAGAAAAAGAGAGGAGACATTGGATGGAAGGATGCAGAAAGAAAGAGGGGAGACACTAGAAGGATGGGGAGAGAAAGAGAGGAGCTGCTGGATGGAAAGGGGAAGAGGGCAGACTGGAGAATAAGAAGAAGGGGCATGGTGAGGAAAAGATGAAAAGCCATAAGTAGATGAAGTAAAAAGAAGGAAATTAAAGAATGGATAGTAAGAATGAATTAAATCTGGACAGAGAGAAAGGCAGAAAAATATTGAAGAAAACAAAGAAAAAGGAGAGAAAAATTACAAATGTACAAGAAACCCTGGCAAGAGAGTTAAGAGAAGACGAAGGAAAGCAGAATCAAGAGACTGGGAGCAACACAATTAGAACAAGTAAATGGCCAGACAACAAAGGTAAAGAAAATAATTTTATTTTAAATTTAGGATAAAGTACTGTAGCTGTGTTAATTAAGTTTAATAAATGCAAATAAAACACAAAATAGAAAATAAGGTGATACCCTCACTGATTTTAAAACATTTTTGATTAGCTTTCAGAGACCAACACTTCCTTCCTCAGCTCAGGAGAGGATACCGTAACAGCATTATACTGACCTGAGGCAGGAGGTTTTGGCCTCTGGAAGCTAATTGAAAAGGGTTTTAGGCTATTAAATAAAATATTTTCTGAAATGGCCATGGGCTTGAGATGTGTCAGGGAGCAGAGCCATATAGATTGGGTGGAGCCAATGCAAAGTGGGATGGGGCTGGGGGCATGTACTAAAATCTCCCTCTAAAAAATTGGGACCCCTTGGCAGCTCTGTGATCATGAAGTGTGCATTGTTACCATCCAGCATGGAAACACTTGTTAGGTGACACTTCTCAATAAAACATGATAGCACCTGAATCCTCCCTACCTACCATCTACTGGGCTGATTGCATGAACTCAACAATGTATCAAGTTCCGATTATTTCTGCTAAGTAAGACAAAGTGTAACTATACTTGTCACTTATCTTCTGGTTAGGCATGGGTGTAGACTGGGGGGGGAGGGCAAAGTGAATAGAAAAACTAAATGATCAGACAACAAAGGTAGAAAAAAGTATTTTATTCAGAATTTACTCACTGGAATATGTCAGCTTTTGGAAAGGTGCATCTGTGATATTTTGCATGTAAATTTCAATTTTTCTGGTATTGCTGCATGCTGAGTCTGACTTCTTGAGTTAACTTTCCAGTTCAGTATTTTGCCTTCATATTTTTTTATTTCTAGTTCCTTGTGTCATGTCTGTTATGTCATGTGTTTTTCATGTGTGATCAAGGTGCAGTATTCTGCTAGCGTGTAGTATTTGCAGCCCTTTTTGGTTTGCTTTTTTTTTCACGAGGTGGTGTATTGGTGTTTTAGAGCCTGGTGTAATTACAGTTCTGCCTTTTCACGCATAAGGTTGTAGCTCGTCCTGTCCTTGGAATTAGTGCTGTTATGGTTTAGTAAGGATATGAGTGTGTTTTTGCACAAGTTTGTGTATAGCGTTTTGCAGTGGAGAGATTGTGTGTTGGCCTTACTGAGGTGGCACCAAAACATCAGAAAGGGTGTAGAGCCTAAATAATGACACCCTACCTCTTGAAGGATCTACATATAGAGCCTATGCATTTCTAAGGTCAACACTGGCATGGTATGGGAAGGGGGGTGGGGAAATACTACTGGAGAGGGAGTGCTGGGTAAGGAGGAAGGAAGGAAGGAAGGAAGGAAGGGAGAAGGAAGGGAGAAAGAGCTGCCTTGATATCTCATACATATTCATTATGGTTATTCCCAAAAAAAGCCAGCTCTTTCTCCCTTCCTTCCTTCCTTCCTCCATATTAGCATATTATTAATTTGAATATATATATATATATATTGTAAAGTGGATCCTCTTCCCTCAGCGGTTGCAGCTCTCCACAACCTGAAGAACACCTTCCAGTACTGCTCCTTTTTTCCTCAGAACCATGAAGCTTTTATTGCCTAGGAGGGGCTTCCCTCCTTCCCTCAGTTGTGGCACCAAAACACAAAACAAAGCACAGTTATCATTCACCTTTCTCAATCCGGTTAGTTTCCCAGTCCAGGCTTCCACAGCTGCTTCCTCTCCCTCCCTCCTGGGGAAGAGTAGCAGCAAATAATAAAAGAAAAGAAAAAAATACCCTGTTCAGTGTAGCGGGGTTTTCCAAAACACAGTTCACTTTTAGCCAAGCCTTACCCCACTGCTCAGTTTAGCCAGGCTTTCAAAATACAGTTCAGTTCTAGCCAAGCTTTCCAAAACACAGCTCAATTGAGCCAGGCTTTCAAAAAACACAGTTCAGTTCTAGCCAAGCTTTCCAAAACACAGCTCAATTGAGCCAGGCTTTCAAAAAACACAGTTCAGTTCTAGCCAAGCTTTCAAAATACAGCTCAGTTTAGCCAGGCTTTCAAAACACAGTTCAGTTCTAGCCCAGCTTTCAAAACACAGCTCAATTTAGCCAGGCTTCCAAAAACACAGTTCAGTTCTAGCCAAGCTTTCCAAAACACAGCTCAATTTAGCCAGGCTTTCAAAACACAGTTCAGTTCTAGCCAAGCTTGCAAAACACAGCTCAGTTTAGCCAGGCTTTCAAAACACAGTTCAGGTCTAGCCAAGCTTTCAAAATACAGCTCAGTTTAGCCAGGCTTTCAAAACACAGTGGCTCTGCGCGGGCTCAAAGCCTAGGGTCCCACCCTCTTGGTCAGTCATACTCCTACCTGACCTCCTCCCGCATGACCCGGCTTGGCCCCGCTACTTCCTTGGCTTTCGCTGAGCCAGAGCCGAAAAGTCCATCGGCTCTTCCAGGGTGTTCTCCGGTTCAGTCAACTCCATAGGGCAAGGCTCACTCTCTCCCTCTCTCTCCTCAGGAGCCCAATCCATATTCTCCTCGCCCCGCCCTTCTCCCAGCTGCTCACCCTTTCTTTCATTAAAGCTCTTTGGTGGCTCTTCTTTCTCCACCCACCTGTTCCACCACCTCTTCCACCAGGTTGGAGAATCAGCCTTACTCCTTCCCCTGCGGCCCTCCTCTGGAGACTCCTGGGAATGCACATAGTTTCTCTTATCCCCGGTCTCCCTTGGGGCATGCTGGGAGTTGTAGTTCTTTATTTCTAGTTTTTTTCTGGGGAATGCCTGCCTATAACGGGGGTATTCTGGCCTATCCCAGGGTTCCTTTGGGGCCTGTCCTACATACTCTTTACATACCCCCCCCCCCTTAAATTTCCACCCCCGCATTCTTTTTCCTCCTCCTCCTCCACCCGGGACAGGGCATCAACATTTCCTAAACATCGCCCGGGAGGATGCTCCACAGCATATTGGAAAGGCTGCAATGCTAAGTACCATCGCATTAGTCTCCCATTATTATTCTTCATTACATTCAACCATTTCAGGGGAGCATGGTCCGTTACCAACTTAAATTTTCTCCCTTCTAAATAGACACTACACTCCTGCACTGCCCATCGTATGGCTAAACACTCCTTTTCTATGGTGGAGTAATGTTCCTCATGAGGCAGGAGCTTCCGGCTTAAATAAAGCACCGGGTGTTCCTCCCCTCCATGCTCTTGGGACAGCACTGCGCCTAACCCCCTCCCCGAAGCATCTGTTTGCAGGACAAAGGGCTTTTCAAAATCAACTGCTTTCAGCACAGGTTCCTGGCACAGGGCCCTCTGCATCTGTTCAAATGCCCTCAACTCCTCCCCTCCCCACCTCAAGTGGTCCGGATTCTTCCCTCTCAGCATGTCAGTCAAGGGAGTGGCCATTGCGGAAAAATGAGGGATGAACCGGCGGTAATACCCTACCATCCCCAGGAATCTACGCAATTGTTTCTTGGTGTTTGGTCTGGGAAACTCTTGGATGCTTTTAACCTTATTCAATAAGGGCCGGACCTCTCCCCTTCCCACATTATACCCTAAATACTTCACCCGGTACTGCGCAAAATAACATTTTTTTTGGGTTCAGGGTGAGACCTGCCTCCCTAAAAGCCTGCAGCACTGCCTCTACCTGGTTTAAATGGGTGTTCCAGTCTCCACTATGTATTACCACATCATCCATATATGCGGCGGCATATGCCTGATGTGGTCGTAGAACCCTGTCCAGCAACCTCTGGCAGCTTGCAGCTGCTGAATTAAGGCCAAAGGGCAATCTTTTGAACTGGTACAGGCCTATGGGCATACTAAAGGCGGTCTTAGCTTGTGCCCCTGACGTAAGGGGAATCTGCCAGTACCCTTTTGTCAAGTCCAGGGTGGTGAGATATTGTGCAGATCCTAGCCTGTCCACCAGCTCCTCAATATAGGGCATAGGATATGCATCTGCTTGCGAGATATTATTAAGCTGGCGGAAATCTATGCAGAATCTCCACTCCCCTTCGGGTTTTGGTACTAACACCACTGGGCTTGACCAGGGGCTATTTGACTCTTCGATCACCCCGAAGTCTAACATTTCCTGGACCTGTTTTATCACCTCCCTCCTTTTCATGGGGGACAGCCTATATGGCTTTTGCCGAACTACTTTACCCCTTTCCGTTATGATGTCATGCTCCACTAGGTGAGTATTTCCCGGGCAGGCCGTCAACACATCATCAAACCCTTTCAGGAGCCTTCCTATCTCTTTCTTTTGTACTTGTGTCAACCGGGGATTAACCCCTGGTTCACCGGGCTTGAAAATATCTCTTATTTGCGGTCCCAACTCTTCTCCCTCCTTTTCCTCTCCCCGGGTCTGAAAGCCTACCCTTGCTACCCAGGGTTTCATCAGGTTAACATGGAAGGTTTGGACCCGCCCCTTTTCGTTCGCCACCTCATATGTAAGAGGCCCAAGTCTCCTCCTCACCACCCAGGGACCCTTCCACCTAGAGGCAAACTTATGAGGATCCTCCGAGATTAGGATAAGGACCCTATCTCCTATTACAAACTCCCTCTCACGAGTACCCTTATCATAATATTCCTTTTGACGATTTTGGCTCTGTTCAAACCTATCCTGGGAATATTCCTGTAACTTACCTAATCTGGTCCTCAGATCCTGTAGGTATTCGACTACTGACTGATCGGAGGCGTCCGGGGGTACCCAGTGTTCTTGTAAAATATCCAAAATGCCCCTGGGCCTCCGTCCAAACATCAATTCATAAGGTGCAACTCCTAATGAGTCTTGCACCTTCTCCCTGTAGGCATATAGCACGAAGGGTAACAGTTGGTCCCAACCCGTCCTATCCTCGCCTAACGCTTTTTTTTAACATACCCTTTAAAGTTCTATTAAAACGTTCCACCATCCCATTAGTTTGAGGATGGTAGGCCGCTGTACGGATATGTTGTATCCCAAAAGCCTCCCACACTTGCCTTAAGGTACTTGACATAAAGTTGGACCCCCTGTCGGTCAAAACTTCTTGGGGGAATCCCACCTCACAAAAGATTTTTATCAGTTCCCTGGCAATGACCTTCGCTGATATGCTTCTCAAAGGAATGGCCCAGGGGTACCTAGTGGCCATATCCATAACCACTAAAACGTAGAGGAAGCCTCTCTGAGATTTTGTTACTGGGCCAATAATATCCATGGCTATTCTCCTCCCCGGTTGTTCCACTCTAGAAAGGGGTTTTAAAGGTGCCTTAGGCGGTAGCCGGTCTGCCACCTTCTGACAGTTGGGGCAGGACTTGCAATACCTCTCCACCTCCCCATAAACTCCTGGCCAATAAAACCGGCCCAATATCTGAGTCAGGGTAGCTTGGGAGCCCTTATGCCCCCCCCAAAGGGTGATCATGCGCGACGGAAAGCTTGGGGAACTACTAGCTGTCTCCCCGCTTCAGAGTTCTCCCAATTGGGTACCCTGCGATATAGAATGTCCCCCTCTATCATGAACCCCGGGGCTTCCTGGCCCTCCCCCTGTCGGGCCCGTTCCCAGGCATATTCTAAAGTAGGGTCCGAGGCCTGCTCCCTATGAAACTGGGGAAATTGCTCGCTCAATTCTTTCGGGGCCACTGGCAGATAACTTTCTTTTCTTGCCTGCTCCAAGGCCTCTCGTCTGCCCCTCTGCTCCTTTTTTTTCAAAGCTTTCCCCTTTCTCTCTTTTCCCGGCTCCCCTAAGACCTCTCCTTGAAAAGGAAAAATACCTCCTATTCCCTCTTCCTCAGCCTCAGGGTCTCGCCGAGCCTGAGAGCGGGTAGTAACCAACACTCTTTTTTCACTAATACACTCGGTAAAGGGGGGCCAGTCCCTTCCCAAAATCATCTCCTGTGGCAGTCTGGGCAGAACGGCAATGGCTATCTCTATCTCCCCTGTAGGCCCCTTCACGTGAACCCTATGGAGGGTATAACGAGTACTGGCCCCATGTATACATTGAATAGCCACTGCTCCTTCATAGGTATCCTTACCTCCTGTCTTCCTCTTTCTTATTTGTTCCCATAACCTCCTAGAGATCATGGACTGGTCTGCCCCGGAGTCTAACATGGCTACAATCGGTAAACCCTCAACCTCCACCTTAGCAGTATACCGAGGCCTAAACCCTTGGGCAACCTGCGAGGTCCATCCCTCTCGTCCTGGGCAATCCCTCCGGAAGTGCCCAGTCTTCCCACACTTATAACAGATTTTTCCTTCATACGAGGGGGCCTTTTTTCCAGGGCCTGAGGGCACTACGGGCTTTTTACAACCCCAGCCGTAATCGGGTTTCCCCCCCTGGGGCTCTGTCTTAAAGAGGGAACTTTTGGAACCCCAGCCTCCCACAGGTCGGGGCTTACCCCCCTCCAGGTCGGGTTCTCCCCAATGTTGGGCTTCCAAATAACACTCCAACCCGGCTGTCACGGCCTCCACCGTCTTACAGCCCCTTTGGACCAATCCTGCCCTAATCTCCCTGGGAAGGCCCTGCAGGAATTGCTCCACTACCAATTCTTGAAGAATCTCTCCCGGGGTGTGGCGCTCAGGTTCCAACCATTTTTTTACCAAGTCCATCAGTTTAGTGGCCACCGATTTAGGGGTTTCCCCCTTCTCCCATTTAGTGGACCGAAACTTACGCCTATAAGCCTGGGTACTCAGTCCATACCGGTCTTTAATGGCCTCTCTCAACCTCCCATAGTTGGCAGCGTCCCCAGGAGCCAAGTCTCTAAAGGCTCCTAGAGCCTCCCCAGATAATGAAGGCACTAACCGCATGGCCCACTGCTCTTGTGGCCACCCTGCGGCCACTGCCACCCTCTCGAAGGCGGTCAGGAAATCATCTACATTATCCTGCTCAGACAACTTTCCCCAACTAAGTGAGTTCAGGGATAAAGGTCCTACCGCACCGCTTCCTCCTGGCCCCTGTCCAGTTGCTCCGGCTCCACCGCCCCTGGGAGCCTCGATCCCTCGCTGAAAAAAGTCCTGGAGCATATTCAGCACCGGTTGTTGCTGCTCTCGAGCCGCCGTCAAGGAGTCTTCCACCATCTTCCCCGTCAGTTCTTGCTGTTTCTGGAACTGCATCGTCATCCAAGCGAAGATCTCCGTGGGGTCCATCCTTGCTCCGGAACAGCGACTCCTGGTGGGGGAAAAAAACAGAAGACACCTCCAAGTGCGGTTTCACTACTTATGTTTCCCCTTTTACTAGGATCCCTTTATTTCCCCCAATCTAGGCCCCGCTTACCGGAACCCCAGACGGGTCTGCGCCTTTCTCAGCGTTGGCCCCTCCGTCGGGCTTTTCTGTCCTGCTGGTCTTGGCCTCCTCGAGCGACAGGTCCGCGAACAGATCCCACTCCTGACACCAATTGTAAAGTGGATCCTCTTCCCTCAGCGGTTGCAGCTCTCCACAACCTGAAGAACACCTTCCAGTACTGCTCCTTTTTTCCTCAGAACCATGAAGCTTTTATTGCCTAGGAGGGGCTTCCCTCCTTCCCTCAGTTGTGGCACCAAAACACAAAACAAAGCACAGTTATCATTCACCTTTCTCAATCCGGTTAGTTTCCCAGTCCAGGCTTCCACAGCTGCTTCCTCTCCCTCCCTCCTGGGGAAGAGTAGCAGCAAATAATAAAAAAAAAGAAAAAAATACCCTGTTCAGTGTAGCGGGGTTTTCCAAAACACAGTTCACTTTTAGCCAAGCCTTACCCCACTGCTCAGTTTAGCCAGGCTTTCAAAATACAGTTCAGTTCTAGCCAAGCTTTCCAAAACACAGCTCAATTGAGCCAGGCTTTCAAAAAACACAGTTCAGTTCTAGCCAAGCTTTCAAAATACAGCTCAGTTTAGCCAGGCTTTCAAAACACAGTTCAGTTCTAGCCCAGCTTTCAAAACACAGCTCAATTTAGCCAGGCTTTCAAAAACACAGTTCAGTTCTAGCCCAGCTTTCAAAACACAGCTCAATTTAGCCAGGCTTCCAAAAACACAGTTCAGTTCTAGCCAAGCTTTCAAAATACAGTTCAGTTCTAGCCAAGCTTTCCTAAACACAGCTCAATTTAGCCAGGCTTTCAAAACACAGTTCAGTTCTAGCCAAGCTTGCAAAACACAGCTCAGTTTAGCCAGGCTTTCAAAACACAGTTCAGGTCTAGCCAAGCTTTCAAAATACAGCTCAGTTTAGCCAGGCTTTCAAAACACAGTGGCTCTGCGCGGGCTCAAAGCCTAGGGTCCCACCCTCTTGGTCAGTCATACTCCTACCTGACCTCCTCCCGCATGACCCGGCTTGGCCCCGCTACTTCCTTGGCTTTCGCTGAGCCAGAGCCGAAAAGTCCATCGGCTCTTCCAGGGTGTTCTCCGGTTCAGTCAACTCCATAGGGCAAGGCTCACTCTCTCCCTCTCTCTCCTCAGGAGCCCAATCCATATTCTCCTCGCCCCGCCCTTCTCCCAGCTGCTCACCCTTTCTTTCATTAAAGCTCGGTGGTGTCTCTTCTTTCTCCACCCACCTGTTCCACCACCTCTTCCACCAGGGTGGAGAATCAGCCTTACTCCTTCCCCTGCGGCCCTCCTCTGGAGACTCCTGGGAATGCACATAGTTTCTCTTATCCCCGGTCTCCCTTGGGGCATGCTGGGAGTTGTAGTTCTTTATTTCTAGTTTTTTCCTGGGGACTGCCTGCCTATAACGGGGGGTATTCTGGCCTATCCCAGGGTTCCTTTGGGGCCTGTCCTACATACTCTTTACAATATATATATATATGTAAATGAATATGCTAATATGCTCCGCCCCATCCTTTGCCCCCCCCCCCCCCCAAATGAAACAGTCAAACTACGCCCATGTGGTTAGGGATTCAGTGTCCAGTGTCAAACCATTAACAGTTCCATGCTGGTCAGTCGTGATCGTGGTACCGGAAGATTGGAGGGTGGCCAATGTAACGCCGATATTTTTAAAAAGGTTCCAGAGGAGATCTGGGAAATTATAGACCAGTGAGTCTGACGTCAGTGCTGGGCAAAATGGTAGAGACTATTATAAAGAACAAAATTACAGAGCATATTCAAAAGCATGGATTAATGAGACAAAGAGGGGCATAATCGAAAGGGATGCCCACGTTTTGCTGAGGACGTCCTCGCAAAACGTCCCGACGGAGGGGCGGGGAAACCCATATTATCGAAACAAGATGGACGTCCATCTTTCGTTTTGATAATACAGTTGGGGACGCCCATATCTTGAAATTTTGGTCGTCCTTAGAGATGGTCGTCCCTAGACTTGGTCATTTCTGATTTTCGGCGATAATGGAAACCAAGGATGCGCATCTCAGAAATGACCAAATGCAAGCCCTTTGGTTGTGGGAGGAGCCAGCATTCATAGTGCACTGGTCCCCCTCACATGCCAGGACACCAACTGGGCACCCTAGGGGGCACTGCAGTAGACTTCAGAAATTGCTCCCAGGAACATAGCTCCCTTACCTTAGGTGCTGAGCCCCCCCAAAACCCACTACCCACAACTGAACACCATTACCATAGCCTTTTCGGGTGAAGGGGGGCACCTAGATGTGAGTACAGTGGGTTTGTGGAGGGTTTTGGAGGGCTCACATTTACCACCGCAAGTGTAACAGGTAGGGGGGGATGGGCCTGGGTCTGCCTGCCTGAAGTGCACTGCACCCACTAAAACTGCTCCAGGGACCTGCATACTGCTGTGATGGACCTGAGTATGACATTTGAGGCTGGCACAAAATATTTTTTAAGATTTTTTTTAGGGTGGGAGAAGGTTAGTGACCAATGGGGGAGTAACGGGAGGTCATCCCCCATTCTCTCCGGTAGTCATCTGGTCATTTCGGGCACCTCTTTGTGCCTTAGTCGTAAGAAAAAACGGTCCGGATGAAAACATCCAAGTGCTCATCAGGGATGTCCTTCTTTTCTTCCATTATGGGTCAAGGACGTCCAAGTGTTAGGCACACCCAAGTCCCGCCTTCGCTACACCTCTGATACGCCCCCTTGAACTTTGGTTGTCCCTGCGACGGAGTGCAGTTGGAGATGTCCAAAATCGGCTTTCGATTATACCGACTTGGACGTTTCTGTGAGAAAGATGTCCATCTTCCGATTTGTGTCGAAAGATGGGCGTCCTTCTTTTTCGAAAATGAGCCTGATAGTGGAATTAGAAAAGGTGCAGAGAAGGGCGACAAAAATGATAAAGGGGATGGGACGACTTCCCTATGAGGAAAGGTTAAAGTGGCTAGGTCTCTTCAGCTTGGAGAAAAGGCGGCTGAGGGGAGATATGATAGAGGTCTATAAAATAATGAGTGGAGTTAAACGGGTAGATGTGTAGCGTCTATTTATGCTTTCCAAAAATACTAGGACTAGGGGGCATGCGATGAAGCTACAAAGTAGTAAATTTAAAACGAATCGGAGAAAATGTTTCCTCACTCAACGTGTAATTAAACTCTGGAATTTGTTGCCAGAGAATGTGGTAAAGGCGGTTAGCTTAGCAGAGTTTTTAAAAGGTTTGGACGGCTTCCTAAAGGAAAAGTCCATTGACCATTATTAAATGGACTTGGAGAAAATCCACTACTTCCGGGATAAGCAGTATAAAGTGTTTAGTACTTTTTTGGATCTTGCCAGGTATTTGGGACTTGGATTGGCCACTGTTGGAAACAGGATGCTGGGCTTTATGGACCTTTGGTCTGTCCCAGTATGGCAACACTTATGTACTTATGCACTATTGCTTTCAATAGCGTTTGCTATTGTTTTGGGTGTACTCAGTGACGATCCTAGGTCGTCTGCCACCCGGGACGGATCGCCGATGTGCACCCCCCCTCGGGTGCAGCACAACACCCCCTCCCCTGACGCAATGACACCCCCCCCCAGCGCATCACTCCCCCCCCACCCGGTGCATTCTTAGCTGCTGGGAGCAGCCGCATGGCTCTCGGCTCCACTGGCTCCCTCTGCCCCGGAACAGGAAGTAACCTGTTCCGGGGCAGAGAGAGCAGGGAACCAGCGTAGCCAACAGGCGTGTGGCTGCTCTCTGCACCCCTCCAGCAGCGTGCACCCGGGGCGGACCGCCCCCACTGCCCCGCCCTTGATACGCCGCTGGGTGTACTTGTGATTTCGCCTACTACCAGCAAGCTCCGCCTACTGTTTTCAACCCATATAATGGGCTACATAGCCTCATACCTCTCCTGTTCTCAGTCTAACCTCCTTGAATTACATCAAGGAGGTTGAAGAAAATAGGAGATGGTGTTCTTAGATAGTCCATTATACAGGCTGAAGCCAGTAGGCAGAGTTTGCCGACAGTAGGTGGAACATTAGTCCACCCAAAACATAGCAAAAGTTTATTCAAAATAAATGCGTGGTCCATCTGTAAAAAGTCTAAATCTGTTCCAGTTGGATAAGCAGTGCCTTAAAAGGTGGTGGATAAAATATTTCGTTTTCTTTTTTACTTATTTTGACAGCTTTTTAATTTATTTGAAAGCTTCCCATATCTAAATATCATAAAATAAAAATTGACTATCACTAAAACAGCTTAAAAAATGATTATAGCTGGTAGAAACAGCAGTTATAATGTCTGTATTTTGTACTAATTTTTCTAATACAGATGGTGTGATTTCAGTGAGGATATCCTGTTTCCTGATGGGTTCATCCTAAATGTTGTTGTAATCTGCCTTGGGAAGCCTGGTGTTATAAAGATGATGGAATATATTGAAATTAAATGGAAGTCGAATTAACCTCTCCTTTCACTGGGGCACATGGAATCACATCTGCATCTGTTTTGCAGAAGTTTAGATACACAAATGGATTATTCTGTTTTGAACATGTTTCAGGGGCAAATGGTTTTATAAGTCAAAATAAAAGTAAATATTTTGTTTCATTCAGATCTCTTTTGTTTAAACATAAATGGGCTATAAGCCCCTAATGCAGTCCATTGGCTTTCTTATATTTTGTTCTTCTGATCACTTATACTGCGCCAAAACTGAAAACTCTTCTCTCACTATCTGGTCGATAATAAAAGGAGCTCATTGTGAACACTATCCACCCTAAAAGATTGTTTTGTGGCTGTACATGAGGAATTGTGATATTGAATAATTACGTGTATGTCCCTAGTTATGCATCCAATGATTATATCATTCTTTCAAGATAGCCAGATAATCACTTAACTTCATCGCTGTGTTATGAAATGAGGTTGAAGGGGGGCAGCCTCAGGAAAGATGTCAGGAAGTATTTTTTTCACGGAGAGGGTGGTGGATGCTTGGAATGCCCTCCCACGGGAGGTGGTGGAGATGAAAACGGTAACGGAATTCAAACATGCGTGGGATATGCATAAAGGAATCCTGTGCAGAAGGAATGGATCCTCAGAAGCCTAGCCGAAATTGGGTGGCGGAGCAGGTGGGGGGAAGAGGGGTTGGTGGTTGGGAGGCGAGGATAGTGGAGAGCAGACTTATACAGTTTGTGCCAAAGCCGGTGATGGGAGGTGGGACTGGTGGTTGGGAGGCGGGAAGTACTGCTGCGCAGACTTGTACTGTCTGTGCCCTGAATAAGGCAGGTACAAATCAAGGTAAGGTTTACACATATGTTGTCTTGTTGGGCAGACTGGATGGACCATGCGGGTCTTTTTCTGCCGTCATCTACTATGTTACTATGTTATTAGTGGAATATAACCACAGAGGCACGGTATGGTTGCATTTTCAATGTGGTAATACTAGGGACCAGCTAAGAAACAGGTTATTTTGAGTTAGTCTTCACTGAACTAGCTTTCATTGTCTCATCACCATCCAGCTGGATAGGCAGTGTCTTAAAAGGTGGAGGATAAAGGTTTTGTAAAAAAAAACATTTATATCCCACATTATCCCAAGCAAACTCGGGTTCAATGTGGCTTACATTTGAAAATACAGGGAGACAAAATAATAGAATTCAGTTATGGGAGCAAGTGCATGGATATGTCTGAAACATTTAACAAAGATGAGATTACCATATATACCCAGCTGGGCACTGAAAAGTCTGTCCTTTAATGATGCCACATGTTCAGAAATCATAGCCATAAGTATAGACAGTTATTCAAATATTATCACATGCATGCATACAAACATTGCAAAAGTAAACAACAACTTCTACAGAATACATCCAACATTTAGGGGGTTGTTTACTAAAGCTTAGCTCGAGTTATCTGCAGCAGGGTCCATAGGGATAAAATGGGCCCTGCTGCAGATAACTTGAGCTAAGCTTTAGTAAAAAAAAACCCTTAATTGTTATTTTCTAATTTCCTCTTTCCAAAATTCCAGACAGCAGATGTACAATCATCAGGACCCAAAGCAGTCCAAAACAAGTAAAGTAAAGTAAAAAAACAAAACCAAACAACAATACAGTTTGGATTGGAGGAGTGGCCTAGTGGTTAGAGCACTGGTCTTGCAATCCCGAAGTAATTGGTTCAAATCCCACTACTGTTCCTTTTTTTTTAATTTATTCTTTATTAATTTGTTCACATTTACAAGACAAACTTATAAATTGCAACACAGCATGGATTATATAGATCGAGTTTTGAATTATATAATTGAAATTTGTCAAAATTATTGGTATATAGTCTATGCAATCTAAACAAAGAAAACTTTTTTATAAGAAACTCTTTAAATGCTTCCTTAGACCACCATCATTTGTAAGGTGGTGGAGAAAGTAGATGAGAAGATCAAATCAGGTATTTCAAAAAGAGAAAAGGCATATGGCCTGGCCCTAAAACCCAGAATTACTCTACCATATCTTAATTATTTTACACCAACTATCTAGACAGCTTTTTACTTTCTATAAACATTTTAAGCTGTTCTGGCTCATAAAAAACATATTTATTTCCCAAATATTTTATACAACATTTACAGGGATATGCCAACAGAAAATTAGCTCCCATAGATTTAACTTCTTCTCTATAAGCAAGGAAATTTTTCCTACGGTCTGTGTAGTTCTTGAGACATCCGGAAAGATCCATATCTTTTGACCACAAAATAGTTTTTGAGATTTTTTAAAATAAAGTTTCAACAACGCATTTAAATCTTGCTCAAAGACAAAAGATATCAAAAGGGTCCTTCGATTTAAGACTTCCGACGTGGATTCCTCCAACAAAGCCGAAAAATCCTGAAGATTCAATTCTGGAGGTTGAGCACTCTCTATTGGATTCACCTTGGATTGTTTAATTTCAGGAAGGTAATATATTTTATTAATCGGTGGTATGGCTGATTGCGGATATGCCAAAACTTCAGACAGGTATTTTTTAAAGAAATCCATCGGTGAAATTCCAATAGCAATGGGAAAGTTTAATATCCTCAAATTTAAACGTCCATTATAGTTCTCTATTTGTTCCAACTTTGAAGCCATCTTTATTTTATCAACTATCAGTGCTTCTGTAACCTTTTTAAGAGAGGTAATTTCTGTTTGCGTCTGTACACTTTGGGCTAACTATTCTTGTTTGGCAGACTCAAGAGCTTGGGTTAAAAGATCTATTTTGTTGACCATTGACGCTGTATCTTGAGCTGTTTTAGTAACAGTTTTAGTTAAGTTTTCAATAGCTGCCCAGATAGTTTGCAAAGTTACCGCTTGGGGAGCAGCGAGCTCCAAGGTCATCTCCTCTGCTTCCTGGGGCACGGCACCGCAGTCTGAGGTCCTCCGGTCACCGCCTTCCGATTCCGTTGAGTCCTCATCGCCGGCCCAAAGATTTGCAGGGCAAAGCGGTGGATTAAGTTCCGGTGGGGACAAAGATGTTTCAGCCCCTAGTGGAGACGCCGCTCCTCCGGTCGCTCCAATCGCAGGGTCCATCTCACCGGTTCCAACTGGGGTGCTCGAAAGGAATCGCAGGAGAGTTTGTTGAGTAGGGGTAGGAACAAGGGCTGGCCACGGTAAGCCCTTTACCGTCCCCTTTCTCTTGGTATGCGGCATTAGGAAGAACTCTCGACGTAAAAGTCTAAGAGAACAGCAAACTCAACCCGCAGCACCTCAAGCACGAGCCGCCATCTTGACTCCACCCCGCCCCCCACTGCTGTTCCTTGTGATCTTGGGCAAGTCACTTAACCCTCCATTGCCTCAGGTACAAACTTAGATTGTGAGCCCTCCTGGGACAGAGAAACAGAAGCCTGCCCTTGCAGATCAGCAGTGCAGTCGTGCAGGCTTCTGTTTCTGTGAGTCTGACTTCTTGTCAGACTCACAGAAGCAGAAGCCTGCACAGCTATGTTGCTGATCTGCAAGGGCAGGCTTCTCCATGGAATGTTGCTAGTGGAGGAGTAGCCTAATGGTTAGTGCAGTGGAACATGGAATGTTGCTACTATTTGAGATTCTACAGAGAATGTTGCTGAGTGGAGGAGTGGCCTAGTGGTTAGCACACCGGTCTTGCAGTCCGGAAGTGGCTGGTTCAAATCCCACCGCTGCTCCTTGTGATCTTGGGCAAGTCACTTAATCCTCCATTGCCTCAGTTACAAACTAAGATTGTGAGCCCTCCTGGGACAGAGAAATATCCGAGTACCTGAATGGAACTCACCTTGAGCTTCTACTGAAAAAGGTGTGAGCAAAATCTAAATAAATACCTAATTGTTCAGTCACCATAGGGATTCAACCTTGGGTTTAAAAAGCAAACTATGTGCAGGTAAAGACTGGATAAACAACATTTACAGCAATGCCTTTAATATGTAACACAGTGCACGTCAGATAAGCTCATGCTCTGTTTAACTGCATGCCGTATTTCGGTCCCATTTTGTTTGCACCATCAATTTCTTTTTTTTGGGGGGGGGGGGGGGGGAGTATCTTTATTAACACCAGAGAAGAGGTTTACAGTGCATTGTAACTCAAGGGGTTTGTAAAATCTATGTACATTATACAACCGTGTACTACTCATATTCTTTCGTCAACCCTTTACAAAAATAAGCAATGCCCCATGAAAAATGAATAAAGCTGTCTTCCTCCTGGCTTTTCTATTTAATAATATTACCCCACCCCCCCCCCCCCCCCATTCCCCACCCTCCTCCTCCCTCCCCTCCCACTCCCATTCTCCATAACCCCCTCTCTCTCCAGGTACCTCCCGTTGAAACCTAATGGCTCTAAAGATTTTCAATGGGAGTCTCGCCCCCCCTTATCATATACTAGAGAATATGTTTTCCAAATGTCTCAGTATGCCTTGTGTCTACCCATGGAGGTCAATGTATATTGTAACTCTACCCATGCTGCCATCTCCTTCATCAGTTGGTGCCAATTCTGGTTTGATGGCAGCAACGGCTCTGCCCAAAACTGCAGAATGCATTTTTTTTACCAGAAGGGACGCCAAGAGAACAAATCTACATTGCGCCTCCAATAAACCCTCTTCTCTTAGTTGGTCTATCTCTTCCAATAACAGTGCTTGAAATGACCACTCAAACTGTCTCTCTATGGCTTTTTCCATGGCTTCCAGGGTTTTATTTTTGTTACATTTGTACCCTGCGCTTTCCCACTCATGGCAGGCTCAATGCAGCAGGCAATGGAGGGTTAAGTGAGTTGTCCAGAGTCACAAGGAGCTGCCTGTGCCAGGAATCGAACTCAGTTCCTCAGGACCAAAGTCCACCACCCTAACCACTAGGCCACTCCTCCACTCCTCCATAACTCTGCTAAAGCCAAGCATTCCATAAAGGAGTGAAGAAAAGTGCCTATCTCTCCATGACATTTTGTACACCCACCTTCCTCGCATAGTCCCATCTCTTTACTCCGCTGTTGGGTGATATACACCCTATGGAGTATACGAAATTGGATATCTTGTAACGCTGCGTTAGGTGTGATCCTAGGAATATTCTCAAATGCCTCCCCCAGCCGCTCCTGTGTTATCCTCTCTCCCAATATGTCACTCCACCCTGCCGCTAATCCAGCTAAAGGTTGCGCCCTCCTGGAGTCAACTATGCTCTGGTACCACTGGGAGAGCCCATTTGAGCTCAGCGGCATCGTTAGAAACACCTTATCCAAGGCCGTGAACTGGACTGGGGAGCCTGCCACCCGTGCTAGCTTTTGACAATAGTCACGCGCCTATAGAAACTGGAAAAATTGTTTATTGGTTAGGTTCCATGTACTCCTAACTTGTTCAAATGATGGGAAGGTCTGATTACCCAGTTCCATCAGCTGTCCTATGTATTTACACCCTCCTTCCGTCCATAACTCAAAATTACTCCGTCACATCCCTGCAGGGAATGGCGGATTGTCTACTAGTGAGAAAAATGGATAACCTTTTCTTGCCCCTCCTAACTCTCCTCTCCACCATTTCCAGGCCTTCCCCAAGGCCCCTAAAAAGGGGTTCCTGCTGATACCCGCCCCAAGGATCCCCCTGCGGCTCCCCAGGGCAGAAAACACATCGACGGGGGCACACCAGCTCTGCCAGAACTCCGGAAGCGCATACCTAGTGAATCCGGTCTGACACTCATGGAGCCAGCGCATCAAGGTTGCCAC
The DNA here is from genome assembly GCF_901765095.1 of Microcaecilia unicolor. Classification (NCBI taxonomy): domain Eukaryota; kingdom Metazoa; phylum Chordata; class Amphibia; order Gymnophiona; family Siphonopidae; genus Microcaecilia; species Microcaecilia unicolor. Next base: position 18,764,628 of record NC_044031.1, on the reverse strand, counting down.
ATTATATAGCCAAATGTCTGGAAGTCTCAGCCCTCCCTCTCTCCTGATCCAAGCTAATTTGGCGAATGCAATTTGGGGACGCTTATTATGCCAAATAAATGTACCAATTGTGCTACAATATAGATCCTCCTCTCGGTGCGCCACCCACAAGGGTATCATCTGCAACGGGTATAATAGCTTAGGAAGAAGCACCATATTAACCAGTGCTATGCGGCCTCGGAAACTAACCGGAAGGTCTTTCCACTGCATGCACGTTCTCCGTACCAATTCTACTTTCTCTATGACATTCTTCCTATACATCCACTCATAATCAGAACTCAAATACACCCCTAAGTATTTAATCCCTGTACTAGCCCAAAGCAATGGGAAGTCCTCCAGAGTGGTGCTAAGACACGGAGACGTCACCGCTAATGTCTCTGACTTCCCAAAGTTGATACGCAACCCTGCAAAAACTCAGAATTCTATGATTATCTCCATTACTGCCGGCAGTGATTCTGTTGTCCAGTAATAACAACATATCATCTGCGAACATATTAACCTGATACTCAGTATCGCCCATAATTATACCCTGCACCGTCCTTTCTTGATGTATCCGCGCGGCCAATGGTTCCAGCGACATTACGAACAGCAAGGGTGAGAGCGGGCACCCCTGCCGCATCCCCCGCCCTAAGGAGATGCTAGACGTAAGGGTCTCGTTTACCAACAGCTGGGCCGTGGGATTGCTGTATAGTACTCATACCCAATCCAGGAAAGCCCCTTTGGTACCGAAACGTTGCAGAACCCAGAAGAGATATGGCCACAAGACCTTATCAAAGGCCTTCTCGGCATCCAGACTAGCTATTATTGCATCTCCATGCCTGTATCTAACTTCTCTCAGTATGCAACAAACTTTCAAGATATTTGTTGACGCAAATCTACCTTTCACAAATCCTACTTGGTCCGTATGTGCCAAAAGGGAAGGGAATTCCCATAAGCTTGCAGCCTGCACGCTTGCCAGAATCTTAAGATCTTGGTTTATGAGAGATATAGGTCTATATCTATATGAGTGGAGGAGTGGCCTAGTGGTTAGGGTGGTGGACTTTGGTCCTAGGGAACTGAGGAACTGAGTTCAATTCCCACTTCAGGCACAGGCAGCTCCTTGTGACTCTGGGCAAGTCACTTAACCCTCCATTGCCCCATGTAAGCCGCATTGAGCCTGCCATGAGTGGGAAAGCGCAGGGTACAAATGTAACAAAAATAAAATAGATACTATTGGAGATTCTACATGGAATGTTGCTATTCCACTAGCAACATTCCATGTCATTCCATGTAGAAGGCTGCGCAGGCTTCTGTTTCTGTGAGTCTGACGTCCTGCACGTACGTGCGGGACGTCAGTCTCACAGAAGCAGAAGCCTGTGCGGCCACATTGGTGATCTGCAAGGGCCGACTTCGCTAGTGGATTAGCAACATTCCATGTAGAATCTCAAATAGTAGCAACAGTGGAGGAGTGGCCTAGTGGTTAGGGTGGTGGACTTTGGTCCTGAGGAACTGAGTTCGATTCCCACTTCAGGCACAGGCAGTTCCTTGTGACTCTGGGCAAGTCACTTAACCCTCCATTGCCCCATGTAAGCCGCATTGAGCCTGCCATGAGTGGGAAAGCACAGGGTACAAATGTAACAAAAATAAATATGAGCGCACTGATTCCCTGGCTTAGGCAGCACAGTAATAAAAACATGGCTTATTGTGGGTCCCAATGTCTGGGACTCACATATATCTTCACACAAGTCTACAAAGGCAGGTATGCAATGATCTTGTAATATTTTATAAAATTCTGTCCCCAGCCCATCCGGGCCGGAGGCTTTAGCTATTTTTAAATGCTTTATCACCGCCTGTACTTCTTTTCCTGTTATGGGTGCGCTTATCTGTGCTACGTGTTCCATTGTTAATCGCGGCAACTGCAGATGTTGAAAAAAATCTTCGCAGCTCTGACTAGAAAAGGTACCGGGTTCATATAGCGATGCATAGCAGCGCGAAAACTCTCCCCGTATATCTACTTGTGAGGTAATACTTTCTTACCCTGCTCCTTTCAGCTTTGCAATGTTGTTTTTCCCCGAACAACAGTTTCCCGGTCTTATTCCCCCATCTATGGAGACCATACTTGTAAAGTTTAATGCTGTACAGGGCGCGCTCATTGAGCAAGTTCTGCATCTCCTTCCTGCATTCCATATATAATCGCCTATTCTCCTCCACCTGGTGTGATATATACCTTCGCTTCGGCGTGCTTCTCCTAACCGTCGCCCTGCTAGCACTACATCCTGGTTCCTCTTCTTGCACGTGGCTGCAGCATATGCAATTATTTTCCCCCTGGAGAACTGCCTTTGCTGCCTCCCAATATACTCGTGGCCCTACGTCTTCCACCCAAGCCGCCTTCAGATATTCTTTGAACTCTGTACTTTGATATAAAGCTGGATCCATACGCCATCGAATTGGGCGAGCGTTAACATTCCATTCAATATCTACCCATACTGGTGCATGATCCGAGATTTCCACCTCCCCAATTGCCGCCCCTTGTGCCCTGCCCAGCATGGCTCCCGATACCAGTACATAATCCAAGTGTGCGTGAGCCTTGTGAGGATGAGAAAAAATGTAAAATCTCTCTCCTCTTCATGTAACAGGCGCCAAATATCTACCAATGCCAACTCAGCAATAAAATAGTTGACTCCCTTATTGTGATGGTCCTTCAAAGGTTGCCTTGGAGGCTGACCATCAATAGATGGATCGCTAGTGATATTAAAATCGCCCCCCACAATGAGGGGGTAATCGTCTAATATTGCTAATTTGGAGCGAATGTGAGTGAAGAATTGGTGTGAGTATATGTTCAGAGCATAAAGACTGACCCCCCTGCAGATTGCCCGTGACTATCACCCATCTTCCCTTTGGGTCCTGTACTACCTCATGTAGTGTAAATGCCAAGGCCTTTTTTATCAACACTGCCACTCCTCTCTGACGGTTGCTATATGATGCAAAATATACCTCCCCAACCCAATCCCTCCGCAGTTTAGCATGCTCTATCTTATCCAGATGGGTTTCCTGTAGCAATGCTACATCTGTCTTTAGCCTTTTTAAATATTGCAGGAGCCGCATCCTCTTAATAGGAGAGTGGATCCCATCAGTATTGAGGGTTACAATGTGCAGTTTTGCTAAAGCGAAATTGTTGCATATATCTTAACTCTCAAAGAATCTAGATCTCTATCAGACGGGCAGGCCCCCCAGCCAAGCCTTCCGGTCAGCCACCTTTCCATCCATATCCTCTGCCCTCCGTTCCTTTTAGCGCACCTACCCATACCTGGAGACCCACGTAGCTCCTTGTCTTGTACCATCTCTGGCAGGCCCACAATCTGGATATTGTTACGTCTGCTCCTGTTTTCCAGGTCGTCCGTGAGCTGTAGGATCTGTTTGGCCTGTGCCTCTGCCGCTCCCAGCCGACTTTCTACCGCCTCCACCCGGTCTTCCTGCCTGCTTATTCATTCCTCAGCCATTTGTAATCATGCTGCTTGGCGCTCAAAATTCTCCCGGATATCATCCATGGACGCTTGCAGTTTCGATAACCGATCGTCCAAGACAGCAGTTAGTTGCTTAGTTACTTCTCTTATGGCTTCCTCTTGAAGTGTGACCACAGGGGTATTGGCTTGCTGCGCCATTTTCAGGCTTCCTGCAGGGACACGATCTTTACCAGCCTCGGGGTTTTTGCTGGCATGCCCCGGCCTACAGAACCAAGCCACCAAAGCAAAACTTTCTCAATATATCGCGGGCCTACTCTGCTGTGGGTCAATGTAAGCACCGCCGCTCGGGGGGTTCCTGGAGGGTCCGTAAAAGCAGATTATTTTGCGGGCGTGGAGGAGCTGAGCTATCGAGCGTCTTATCTGCCCAGTGGCATTACGTGACACCCCCCCCCCCCCCCGGCGCCATCAGTTTCTATGGGGACAAACTTCGGATTAGCGCACCACTGATAAGTGCAATATTCACTTATATGCATGGTTTAAGACCGTTCCTCTGCAGGAAAGACTCTGCATAAGAACACACAAGGAATATGGAAGCCAACTGGCGCGTGACAAAGGGGCGGTAAATTTGAAATCTTGTTGGTTAACTGCCACAGGCAGAATAAGCGAAAGAATGTTGTTAGAGTGTACACTGGAATCGTCGTAGTCGCACAACTGTAAGACTTTAACACTGGCTGAACGAATAGAAGTTCTTAAAAAATTAGAAAACAAACAAAGTCAAGCATCTATTGCTAAAGAATATGGTGTCAATCCCAATCAAATTTCACATATCTTGAAGCAGAAAGACCAGCTTCTGGAAGACTGGCAAAACAATACAAATCCATACTGGAAACGTAAACGGGCGCGAAAAGCTGAGGATGTAGAAGATGCTCTTCTTCAGTGGTTTTCTCGAGTCAGGAGCAGTTTCCTGTCAGTGGTCCACTGCTTATGAAGAAAGCTAACCAACTAGCTGAAAGTCTTGGACTAACTGAATTCAGCACCACTGTTGGATGGTTGGAAAGATGGAAGGAGAGGAACAACATAAAATTCAAGAAACAGCATGGTGAAAAACAAGATGCTGATGACTTTGGTGCTGAAAATTGGGTTGTTTCAGTTCTTCCTACCATCTTGAATGAGTTTGCATCTTGTGACATTTTCAATGCTGACGAAAACGGTCTCTACTGGCGAGCGTTTCCTGATGGAACACTTGCATTCAAACAAGCTGAAACTACAAGAAGTAAAACGTTGAAGGACCGACTGACGATCCTCCTTTGCTGCAATATGGATGGGAGTGAGAAGTTGGAACCACTCGTCATTGGAAAGAGCAAACAGCCCCGTTGCTTCAAGAATGTTAGGCAACTTCCTGTGTCATACGAGGCTAATACAAATTCATGGATGACTGGGGAAATTTGGAAGCAGTGGCTAAAGAAGTTAGACACATTCCTGAAGGAAAAGTCCATTGATCATTATTAAATTTTGGGTTTTTGCCAGGTTCTTGGGGCCTGGATTGGCTGCTGTCGGAGACAGAGTGCTGGGCTTGATGGACCTTTGGTCTTTTCCCAGCGTGGCAGTGCTTATGTACTTATGTACTAGAATGTGGGCACAAAAGCATCAGATTTTGTTGCTTTGTGATAATTGTGCTGCACACAGGGATGATGTCAGGCTGTCTAATGTCAAGGTGGTCTTCCTGCCACCAAACACTACCTCTCTGATCCAACCTATGGATCAGGGCATAATAGCCAATTTCAAACAACATTATCGGGCTCTTGTGCTACGTTGTCTGATGAGCGTTATGGATGACCAGACTGCAAAGGATAAACATGCTGTTGAACTGGCTCGCAATCTATCACTGTTGGATTTCCTAAATATTCAGAAAGAAGCCTGGAATCATGTTACACAGGCAACCATTGTGAACTGGTACAAGCAGTCAAGCTTTGTTAGGGATGTGGAGAGGGACGAAACAGATGCAGCTGTTGCAAACACGTCAGATGAACAGGCTACTGACATCCCAGCCAGTGTTACTGAAGAGGAGTTTCATCACTACGTAGCTGTTGATTACGATCTACAAACAGCTGACGACAGCACTGATGTCGAGATATGCGCCTACACACAGGCAACAGCTGATGAAACAGATGACGAAATGAGTAGCGAGGCACATGCTGACGAAATTCAACAACCTCCTGTCACTTTTGCAAGAGCGCTGGAGAGTCTCAATATCGTGCGGGCCTATCTGGAGGCCACTGGATGTCAGTGCTATGACAGTTTTTACCATCTGGCAGACGTAGTCTATGGAACTCACAGACACAATAGTGTACAGAGGACTATGACTGATTATTTCAAGTGAGCCTAACATCAGTTAATGGAGACTGTATAACGTCAGTTAACGGAGTACTGTACATATGTTTATCAGATGTCAAGCTTCTTTGGGTCACAATGGTTAAGTGCACGCATTTCTTTGGTCCCAGACCCTTGCACTTAAGTGGATTGCACTGAAATTGGTATCAGTAATGAAACAGTGATGGAATATTCACACAGCACGCAGCCTGAGCCAACAGATTTATTTTTCATGAAACTTACATAAGTACATAAGTATTGCTATACTGGGACAGACCAAAGGTCCATCAAGCCCAGCAGCCTGTTTTCAACAGTGGCCAATCCAGGTCACAAATAACTGGCAAGATCCCGAAAAAGTTCAATACATTTTATGCTGCTTATCCCAGAAATAATCAGTGGATATTCCCCAAGTCAATTTAATAATGGTCTATGGACTTTTCCTTTAGGAAGCAGACCAGACCTTTTTTATACCCAGCTAAGCTAACCGCCTTTACCACATTCTCTAGCAATTAATTCCAGAGTTTAATTACAAATTGAGTGAAGAAACATTTTCTCCAATTTGTATTAAATTTACTACTTTGTAGCTTCTTCGCAAGCCCCCTAGTCTTAGTATTTTTGGAAACAGTAAACATTTGATTCACGTCTACCCATTCCACTCCGCTCATTATTTTATAGATCTCTATCATATCTCCCCTCAGCCGTCTTCTCTCCAAGCTGAAGAACCCTAAATGCTTCAGCCTTTCCTCATAGGGAAGTCGTCCCATCCCCTTTATCATTTTTGCCGCCCTTCTCTGCACCTTTTCGAATTCCACCTAATCTTTTTTTAGATACTGTCACCAGAATTTAACACAATTAAACTCTGGAATTTGTTGCCAGAGAATGTGTTAAAAAGCAGTTAGCTTATCTGGTTTATAAAAGGTTTGGATAGCTTCCTAAAAGAAAAGCCCATAAGCCATTGTGAAGATGGACTTAGAGAAAATCCACTGCTTATTTCTAGGATAAGCAGCATAAAATGTATTGTACTGTTTTGGGATCTTGCCAGGTAGTTGTAACCTGAATTGGTCACTGGTAGAAACAGGATGCTGGGCAATAATTATGTACTTATATATAAATAATATAAAATACTCATATATTTATTTGGATTTTATTTACACATTTTTAGTAGAAGCTCAAGGTGAGTTACATTCAGGTACACTGGGTATTTCCCTGTCCCTGGAGGGCTCACAATCTAAGTTTGTACCTGAGTCAATGGAGGATTAAGTGATTTGCCCATGATCACAATGAGCAGCAGTGGGATTTGAACTGGCCACCTCTGGATTGCAAGACCAGTGCTCTAACCACTAGGCCACTCCTCTAATCATAAAGTATGCACTTCTTTCTCACCTGCCCTTATAAAACATCTCTCTCTATATATATATACAGTTTGTCAAACATTTCTCTATAGAAACAAGAAAAAGCAACACTGGGCCTTCAGGTTGGAGATAAATACGGTTCTTTTATTTGAGAAGTGACCCAACACGGGCCGTGTTTTGGCACAAAAGCGCCTGCCTCAGGGGTCAAAGTGTTCTTATGGATATGATCACAAAATGTTGGAATAAACCAGGCAATCAGGGTATTTGGCAACTGTCAGTGTAGTCTTTTAGCAAATGCTGTTGGTGAAAAAAACTGCCAAAAATATTTCTCTATACAATATGTAACATTCCTTCAGGGAGGATAAAATTCCTTGGTCCCAGACAGGGGCGTAGCCAGACTTCACGGTGGGAAGGGGCCAGAGCCCAAGGTTGGGGGCACATTTTGAGTGCCGCCCCCCTTGCCTCCTCGCTCCCCCCCCCACCGCCTCACCTCGTCTCCTTGCCTCCCCCCCCACTACCTCGCTTCACCCCCTCACAAACAAATACCTTTGCTGGCGGGGGTCCCCGATCCCTGCTAGCCGAAGCCTTCTTCAGCACCGGTCTCCGGTGCAGCCGCGTTTGCTGCCTGCCCCCTGCTCTTCTTTCTTCTTGCTCCTCCTGTGCATGCTGACGCTGAGCGTCATCGTACACAGGAGGAGCAAGAAGATAGAAGAGCAGGGGGCAGGCAGCGAACGCGGCTGCGCCAGAGACCAGCGCTGAAGAAGGCTTCGGCTGGTGGGGGTTGGGGACCCCCGCCAGCCAAACCTGGGGCCGGATGAAATTTGCGGGGGCCCAGGCCCCCGTGGCCCCCCCGTAGCTACGCCCCTGGTTCCAGTAAAATCATCTATTTTAAACAATAGATGTCAGAAATATACATTGAAGGCTCTCCCAAGCTACACCCAGCCACTCCCAGACCATATCCCTGTGCTGCCACTCCCTTATATAAGTAGCTGCCTTTCCTAAAGTGACTACTCCATCGCTCCATGGTGCGACCTTACCTTGAGTACTGTGTTCAGTTCTGGTCGCCGCATCTCAAGAAAGATATAGTGGAATTGGAAAAGGTGCAGCGAAGGGCGACTAAAATGATAGCGGGGATGGGACGACTTCCCTATGAAGAAAGACTAAGGAGGCTAGGGCTTTTCAGCTTGGAGAAGAGACGGCTGAGGGGAGACGTGATAGAGGCATATAAAATATTGAGTGGAGTGGAACAGGTGGATGTGAAGCGTCTGTTCACGCTTTCCAAAAATACTAGGACTAGGGGGCATGCGATGAAACTACAGTGTAGTAAATTTAAAACAAATCGGAGAACATGTTTCTTCACCCAACGCATAATTAAACTCTGGAATTCGTTGCCGGAGAACGTGGTGAAGGCAGTTAGCTTAGCAGAGTTTAAAAGGGAGTTAGACGGTTTCCTAAAGGACAAGTCCATAAACCACTACGAAATGGACTTGGGAAAAATCCACAATTCCGGGAATAACGTGTATAGAATGTTTGTACGTTTGGGAAGCTTGCCAGGTGCCCTTGGCCTGGATTGTCCGCTGTCGTGGACAGGATGCTGGGCTCGATGGACCTTTGGTCTTTTCCCAGTGTGGCATTACTTATGTACTTATCCTTGTTTGCTGATTTACATGTGTAATTGAGTGTTTTAAACATGCACAGCGCATCTAGATTCTAAAATCATCTCCAAAATGTTAGAATAAAACTAGCTGAAATCTAATGGCTTCTGAGCACCTCCCTGTGTTCCTGAGTGTGTACATAAGCATTGCTACACTGGGACAGAACAAAGATCCATCAAGCCCAGCATCCTGTTTCCAACAGTGGCCAATCCAGGTCACAAATAACTGGCAAGATCAGAAAAAAACAAGTTAAATAGATTTTATGCTTCTCATCCCAGAAATAAGCAGTAGATTTTCCCCAAGTCATTTTAATAATGGACTATGGACTTTTCCTTTAGGAAGCTGTCCAAACCTGGCTACAAATTCACACTGAGTGAAGAAAAAGTTTCTCCGATTCGTTTTAGTTTAAATCATTTTTATTAATTGTGACAGACAATTAGACAGTTCTTTGTCGAAAAAGATATATACAGAAATTGTCAACCAACAGGCTTAATCAACATATCAAGTTACAGTATGGTGTTTGTGTTTTCTCCCCTTCCCCCTCCCCTCTGGGTACCTTGGTACTCCCTATGTCTTATCACGTCCCAATATTGCAAATATAACGAGAGCAACAACTAACAATCATGGCTAGATTACTCCAGAATAAACTCTTTTATTCCACTGTGACTTGTGTGAGTTACTTAAACTATGTTAACCTTGAGGTGTACCCCTCCCTGCCACCCTACCCTACCCGTCCCTCCCTCTACCCTTCCCTTCCCCCTTTGCTCCATTGTAAGGTCAACTGTGTTTGTTATTCGGTTCTCTCAGTGGTCAGTATCAAATGCAATGGTGTCTCTCATTACATACTGCATGCCCCACCTGTCAGTAGGTATTATACCACCCACACCGCCATCAACAATCACTCTACTTATTGACCGGGCCCACGTGGTACCGGGGAAGACTCAAAAATTCAACAGTAGACTTCGTGCTTTGGCCAGAAGAGTGATCAAAAGCATCTCCCACTGTGCCCTGAACCTAAGGCCCGCGGGGCTTTCCAAATCAGTCACCCCACACCGGTCTATTCTACTACTACTACTACTACTACTACTACTTAGCATTTCTATAGCGCTGCCAGGGTTACGCAGCGCTGTACAAGTTTAAACATGGGGAAGGACAGTCCCTGCTCAAGAGAGCTTACAATCTAAAGGTAAAAACTATGTAGTCAGTGTAGGTATCAGGAATATATTCTCATTTGTTGCACTAGCTGCGCGCGCCATGTCTGTAAAGGGGGTGTTTCTTTATTCCAAAATACATAGCCACCTTGACAAATGCCCTAAAGCCCTCTGGGGGTTCTGCAGTGAACTTAAAGTGATTAAATAAGATTAGGGGTTCACAAATAAGGGTGCAATTCCATAACTGGTCTATTTCCCTTCACAACCTGCCTCCAGAACCGCTCCACCAAGGGACAACTCCAGAACATATGCCCTAGAGAGGCCGCCCTTTGGTTACATTTAGGGCAGGTTCCTTCGGTAGTAAACCCTGCCCTTTGTGCTCTGTGAGGAGATATGTGTGTTCTCAGCAGCCATCTATATAGCCTCTCCCTCTGTGGTATGGAAAGCCGTTGCTTATAACTGGATTTCAAATATGATCTACACTCTTCTTCCGTGAGTGTACAGCCCAAATCCCTTGACCACTCCCGCGCAAGCTGCCGAAAATCTAATTCTGCTGCTGTGTCCTTAAGTTGTTGTTGGTGGAATCTTAATGGTATTGGGAGCTGTGCTCCCAGAGTAAACTCTTCTGACAGAACCTCCACCACATCCTCTGTAAGGTCTGTCCACTCTAGGGAAGCAACATAGTGGCTCAGCTGGCAATATGCAAATTGACATGTCGGGGGAATTCCGTACCGGGCCTGAAGTTCTAGGTATGGGAGAATTCGTCCCTGTTCTGTGACTATATGTGCCAGGTATACTATCCCCTTTTGTGCCCATCTGCTAAATATGCTAACCCCTTGGCCTGGTGGAAATGCTGGATTGTCGCATATTGATAGCCACGGGGATGTAAGGGAAGAGAAGTGATAACGTCTACACACCCACCTCCACGTTTCCCTAAGAGATTTCAAAAGAGGGTGCCTCTGGAATGCTGCAGTAGGCAGGGGAGTCCCGGAGTGGAGCAGGTGGCTAAAGTGTATATCTGGGAACATCGAGGTCTCCACTGGTGTAATAGAGAAATCAGACGTCCCTCGATACCAGTCATTGATGTGTCTCATGGAACTTGCAATTGCCAAAAATTTGATGTTTAGAAGTCCCATGCCTCCCCCCTCCCTTGGTGCTGTCATCTGATGATAAGGTATTCTAGGTTTCTTCCCCTGCCAGAGATACGTTTGTATCAGGCGCTGCAACATTTTTTCGTCTTTGCGTTTCAAAAACAGTGGTAATTATTGGAAGACATATAACCACCTGGGGGCGACCATCATATTAAACAGCGCTATTCTACCCCAGATTGTAAGTGGTAATTCCCTCCACATGGACAACTTATTTCTAGTCATCTCTATCAATGGGCCTATGTTATCTCTGTACATGGAGGACCCGTCACTAGCTATGTACACCCCTAAGTATTTCATTTTTGTTGTCTCCCATCTAAGTAGAGCCTCCCCCTGCCAGCATAATTTAGTGTCACTATCCATGGGCATCGCGCAAGATTTAGAAAGGTTAAGGCCGAACCCTGACAGCTGCCCGTACTCCTTGATCAATGCCAGGGCAGCCTTGAAGGACTCCTGTGGGTTGGTCAGAACCAGGAGGACGTCATCGGCATAGGCCAGAGCTCGGACCTCCTGCTCTCCCAACCGTACTCCCTTGATTCCTGGATCTGAGTTTAGAAGACGTAATACTGGTTCTAGTGTGAGATCGAACAGGAGTGGGGACAAGGGGCAGCCCTGACGTGTTCCCCTGCCTATCTGAAACCTCGCTGAGAGCCCCCCGTTTGCTGTAACATAGGCTTCCATACCAGTATATAGAGCCCCAATTGCTTGCCTCACTCCGGCAGGGATTCCTATCCAGTCCAGCATATAAAACAAAAAATTCCACTCGACCCTGTCAAAAGCCTTGGTGGCATCAAGGCTCACCAAAATCCCAGGGTTCTCCTCATGCCGGCACTGTGCCATTGCCAGTAAGACTCTCCGAATATGCAATACAGAGTGCCTTCTGGGGATAAATCCCACTTGTGCAGGCTCAATCACACTAGGGAGACATGTGTTGAGCCGTGTGGCCAAAGTCTTTGCTAAAAGTTTGATATCGACATTAATTAGCGAGATAGGCCTATAGGATTCTGACTCCTCTCCGCTTTTTCCCGGCTTCAGCAATAGTGATATGCAGGCAGTGTTTTCATGCAATGGGAATTTCCCTTCCTGTATTACTGCCTGGTGGTATTCAAATAACGGGCATAGCAATTAGGGCTGTAACAGTTTATAAAATTCTCCTGAATACCCATCCACCCCCGGTGCCGAGAAAGATTTTAGCCCTTTTATTGCTTCTGATAGTTCCTTAAGCTGAATAGGGGCCTCTCTAACTCTCCTAGTTTTGGCATTTGTGCCCTGTTGAGGAAGTCGCTCATATGTGCCTCCCCGGCAGACCGGTCAGCACTATACAGCTGACTAAAATGATCCTGCAGTATTTGAAGGATCCTATCTGGGTCATTGGTAAGGCCTCCCGTCTTTTCCTTCAGGGCCGATATAGCTCTACCTCCTCCCCGTTTCCGGACCAACCGGGCCAGCATACCCCCTGCTCTGTTCCCAAATCGATGAAACTTATATTTTTGAAAGATCCTATTCTTTAACATTCTTTCATGCAATAGGGAGTTGACAGCAGCCTGTACAGACAAATAGGCCTCCCTGGCAGCTGCGGTTTGCCGCTCCGTATAGCGCAGCTGCCTGTTCAGACGCAAAAGGCTAGCTGCATTCTTTTTCCGTTTGTTTGCTACGTACGCTATCTGATCCCCCCGCAGTACCGCCTTTCCAGCGCACCAAAACAGTTGGGGATTCGATTTGTGTTCTTTGTTAAACAATTCATATTCTTCCCACTTTTTCACCAGGAATTTTTGAAAGGATTTATCCTTTACCAAGTGGCCAGGGAACCTCCACCGTCTGGCCGGCTGGAAGCCACCTGGGGCCTCCAGCTCCAACCAGACGGGGCTATGGTCGGATATCAAACCTTCCTCAATTTTGGTGTCCTGAACACAATGGAACAAGGCTGTTGAAATGAATATATAGTCCAATCGTCCCCATGTCCCATGTGCTCTGGACCGATGTGTGTAATCTCTTAAGTCAGGGTGCAAATTCCGCCACGCATCCACCACAGAGAGGGAATTGGCAAATTCTCTTAGCATCTGTGACCCCCTTCGGCCCTCCACCCCTCTGCCTCCCCCCCCCCCCCTGAATAATCAATCTTAGGGTCTATCAATACATTCATATCCCCTGTTATGATCAAGTGTTTACCTTCATAAGGGAGCAGTTGCCTTAACAGTCTGGGGAAGAAGGAGTTGTCAGGAGGGGTGGGAGCGTAGACATTTAGCAGATATAGTTCCCTCCCTTGTAACCACAATTTAACCAAGAGGAATCGCCCCTTGGGATCCTGGAGGACTGTTTCTACCTTGCAGACTGCCACTCCCCCCTGCGCCCATCTGGGGATGCATAGATCACCTGACCCACCCAGCCCTGTTTGAGCTTTTCATGTTCTGCAGCCGTCAGTTTCGTTTCCTGTAGACACGCTATATCCGCATTGAAGTGTTTTAAATGTGCTAGGATCTTTTTCCTTTTAATGGGAGATGTAACGCCCCCCACATTCCAAGTGACTAATTTACAGTGGGCAATCGCATGGGCATACTATCTCCCTGTAAGTAAGCTTGGAAAGCTCAGCCCCTGGGTCCCAGCCCTTCCCCAGTAGCTGTACATATCGCCCCTTCCCCATCATTCCCGCAATCGTATGCATACAGTACCAATGTGTTTCTTTCTTTTGCATGACCTGTTTATGAGACCCTTTCCGTACAGATCTGGAGCCCCCCCCCCACCCCGGACATTGATTCTCTTCAGATCTCCGTCTTCCCCCCCCCCCTTTCCACCCTAACCATAGCTTCTCTCCTTCCAGGTGACATACATAGTAACATAGTAGATGACGGCAGAAAAAGACCTGCATGGTCCATCCAGTCTGCCCAAGACATAGTACCGCTACAAGGGTCCCCTTCCCTCCCCTTCCCTTCAGCCCCCCCCCCCCCCGCCTTGATGGGAGTTCTCCCCCCTTTGGTGATTGAGTCAGGTCTAGAATGACACTCAGGTATACAAACTCCCTCCACCACCACTGGGGAACTGAGGAACTGAGTTCGATTCCCACTTCAGGCACAGGCAGCTCCTTGTGACTCTGGGCAAGTCACTTAACCCTCCATTGCCCCATGTAAGCCGCATTGAGCCTGCCATGAGTGGGAAAGCGCGGGGTTAAAATGTAACAAAAATAAAATAGATACTATTTGAGATTCTACATGGAATGTTGCTATTCCACTAGAAGTCGGCCCTTGCAGATCACCAATGTGGCCGCGCAGGCTTCTACATGGAATGTTGCTAGTGGAATAGCAACATTCCATGTAGAATCTCCAATAGTAGCAACATTCCATGTAGAATCTCAAAGAGTAGGAACATTCCATGTAGAATCTCCAATAGTAGCAACATTCCATGTAGAATCTCCAATAGTATCTATTTTATTTTTGTTACATTTGTACCCTGCGCTTTCCCACTCATGGCAGGCTCAATGCGGCTTACATGGGGCAATGGAGGGTTAAGTGACTTGCCCAGAGTCACAAGGAGCTGCCTGTGCCTGAAGTGGGAATCGAACTCAGTTCCTCAGGACCAAAGTCCACCACCGTAACCACTAGGCCACTCCTCCATAGAACACGATAACACTTTATCAACATTGCACAAACAAATGAATGATATAACCTTAGCAGTTCACACCATCGCCTCTTTCTCGTGTGCTTGGAGATGGTGCAAAAACCTTTAGCAAGAGTCTTCTGGACTTATAATCAAGGTGGTGCAGCGTCTGGCGCCTGCAGTTCAGCGTCGATAAACTGCTGGGCCTCCTGGACTTAGTGGAAGGAACGCCATCTATTTTCGTGCTGGATCTTCAAAACAGCCGGATAAAGCAGCATAAATCTTGCTTTTCTGTTCACCAGTGTTGTGCAGAGCGGGTGAAATCGGCGCCTTTGTTCTTGCACTCCTGCCGAATAATCTTGAAAGATTTTTATCTGGGCTCCGTCATATCTCAGAGTGTCCGTTTTCAATCGAAAGCCCCTCATAATTTCTTCTTTGTGTAAGTAGTTATGCACTTTAATTATTACCAGTCTAGGTCTTTGCTGCCCTTGTTGCCAACGGCCCAGCCTGTGGGCCCTTTCTATGCATAGTTCTCCATAACTGTCTGACAGAGCCAACTCTTTTTTAAGCCACTATTCCAGCAGGTGCCCCAGTGATTTCTCGGGGATTGCTTCTGGTAGGCCGACAATTCGCAGGTTGCATCTCCGTGCTCTGTGCTCCATGTCTTCGATCTTATCTTGCCGTGCCTTGAGTTGATCCATCATCCGGGTGACATCTTGGGCACTCTGCGCCCTGGTATCTTCCAAGACTGAGATTCTGCTTTCCGCCTCTCCCAGTCGCTTCACTGTATCTGCCATGGTAGCTTCCAGGCTGCTCATTTGGCGTTCTAGTAGATCAAATCTTGGGTTAAGTGCGGCACTTACTGCCATGGTGATCTGAGCCAATTGTTTATCAGAGAAGTCCCCAAGCTTTTCAAGCTTCCCTTCTGCCATTTGGGCCCCTGTAGGTGGTGGAGTTTTTTTCCCTTTATCGTACTTAGTGCCGCTTCGGGTTGTACCAGCAGACTTAGGTCTCAGATATTGCTCCATACAGCACGTGTTTCACCCTTTATTGGGCTGAGCGCGCCAACCTTGTGGCGCGAGTACCCTTGTCTGGGAGTGGTGAGTGAGCAGAATATCCCGTTACCAATGAGCGTTGCTGCGTCGCTTCCTATAGTGTTCTGGCTGCTGTAAGCTGGGTAACAATCTACTACTACTACTACTACTTAACATTTCTAGAGTGCTACTAGGGTTACGCAGCGCTGTACAAAATAAACAGAGAAGGACGGTCCCTGCTCAAAGGAGCTTACAATCTAAAGAACAAAATGTCAAGTTGGGCAGTCTAGGTTTCCTGGGCAGAGGTGTAGAGGTTAGGTGCCGAAGGCGACGTTGAAGAGGTGGGCTTTAAGCAGAGATTTGAAGATGGGCAGGGAGGGGGCCTGGCGTATGGGCTCGGGGAGTTTGTTCCACGCGTGGGGTGAGGCGAGGCAGAAAGGGCGGAGCCTGGAGTTGGCGGTGGTGGAGAAGGGTACAGAAAGGAGGGATTTGTCTTGAGAGTGGAGGTTACGGGTAGGAACGTAAGGGGAGATGAGGGTTGAGAGGTAAGGAGGGGCTGCAGTTAATTGCATTTAATGTTGGCAAGTCTGTGCAGTAATATTGGTAGCGGTACAGTTCCTCCCCTCTGGCAACTGTTATCTTAGTTGTAAAGTTCAACGGAACTGCTGTGGCAGACTTTCTTAGGTTGCATGAGCCACAAGTGCAGCACCTGTTTTCTTCACTATTATGGGCTTTTCACCTCTCCCCCAATTATGGGGATTGTTGCAGAACAGTCTACCTCTTTCGTCGGGGCGGGGGGGGGTGGGAAGAAGGGAGGTGTTATCAGCTAGGTAGCTCCCGCTTCTATCACCCCTTCAAGCACTCGTAAACCCAGCTCCGGATGATATCCGCCGCCCGCCGCTTACCTACGATGCTGCCTCCCTTCTGCCCGTTCCGTTGTTCCTCCAGCCGCCATTTTAGATCGCGGCACATGCGGTGCAATTGCCTTCAACTGCGGTGCTATGGGGCGCGTCGGAAGAACCCCGAAGGTATCTTCTTGCCCTCGGGAGCTTCGGGCAGCGCTGGGTTGTTGCGAGGGGGTCTAGCGGGCGGGGAGATGGGAGTCCCTCGCACGGTGTGGCGGAGCTCTCTAAACGGCGGCCATCTTCCCGCCCGGCTCCACCAGAAGTCCCTCCGATTCGTTTTATATTTACTACAGTGTAGCTTCATTGCATGCCCCCTAGTATTTCTGAAAAGAGTAAACAAGCTGAAGAGCCCAAGCCGCTTCAGCCTTTCCTCATAAGGAACTCGTCCCATCCCCTTTATCATTTTCATCGCCCTTCTCAATGGGTGGCGGTAAGGGCTCTCTCCCCTCCCCCGAAATGGCCGCACAGCAAGTGCTTTACTTGCCGCACGGCCCTTTCCTGTAGGAAAGCGAGACTTCCCTTTTACCAGCTGCTGTAAAAAGGAGCCTCGGTGCACATGTAAAACACACGCCAACGCCGACACTGGCCCCCTTTTGCCGCGGCTTGGTAAAAGGGGTCCACGGTGATTTAAAATGTAGAATAAATTAGCACTGTAACCAATTAAACCAACACTTCCTCTGTGTACATCCGTATGCTGCACAAGCAGCCAGCACGTTTGAAAATACTACTACTACTTATCATTTCTATAGCGCTACTAGACGTACGCAGCGCTGTACACTTGAACATGAAGAGACAGTCCCTGCTCGACAGAGCTTACAATCTAATTAGGACAGACAAACAGGACAAATAAGGGATAAGGACAAAGAGTAGCGAGATTCCGGAATCCCAAAGAGCAGCAAGATTCCGGAATCCCAAAGAGCAGCAAGATTCCGGAGTCCCAAAGACTACTACTACTGCTTATCATTTCTATAGCGCTACTAGACATACGCAGCGCTGTACACTTGAACATGAAGAGAAAGTCCCTGCTCGACAGAGCTTACAATCTAATTAGGACAGACAAACAGGACAAACAAGGGATAAGGACAAAGAGTAGCGAGATTCCGGAATCCCAAAGAGTAGCAAGATTCCAGAATCCCAAAGAGCAGCAAGATTCCGGAGTCCCAAAGACTACTACTACTGCTTATCATTTCTATAGCGCTACTAGACATACGCAGCGCTGTACACTTGAACATGAAGAGACAGTCCCTGCTCGACAGAGCTTACAATCTAATTAGGACAGACAAACAGGACAAACAAGGGATAAGGACAAAGAGTAGCGAGATTCCGGAATCCCAAAGAGCAGCAAGATTCCGGAATCGTAAAGTAGCAAGATTCTGTGCAGAATCCCAGAGAGTAGCAAAATTCCGCAATTCTAAACACTACTACTTATCATTTCTATAGCGCTACTAGACGTACGCAGCGCTGTACACTTGAACATGAAGAGACAGTCCCTGCTCGACAGAGCTTACAATCTAATTAGGACAGACAAACAGGACAAACAAGGGATAAGGACAAAGAGTAGCGAGATTCTGGAATCCCAAAGAGTAGCAAGATTCCGGAGTCCCAAAGACTACTACTACTGCTTATCATTTCTATAGCGCTACTAGACATACGCAGCGCTGTACACTTGAACATGAAGAGACAGTTCCTGCTCGACAGAGCTTACAATCTAATTAGGACAGACAAACAGGACAAACAAGGGATAAGGACAAAGAGTAGCGAGATTCCGGAATCCCAAAGAGTAGCAAGATTCCGGAGTCCCAAAGACTACTACTACTGCTTATCATTTCTATAGCGCTACTAGACATACGCAGCGCTGTACACTTGAACATGAAGAGACAGTCCCTGCTCGACAGAGCTTACAATCTAATTAGGACAGACAAACAGGACAAATAAGGGATAAGGACAAAGAGTAGCGAGATTCCGGAATCCCAAAGAGTAGCAAGATTCCGGAATCCCAAAGAGCAGCAAGATTCCGGAATCGTAAAGTAGCAAGATTCTGTGCAGAATCCCAGAGAGTAGCAAGATTCCGCAATTCTAAACACTACTACTTATCATTTCTATAGCGCTACTAGATGTACGCAGTGCTGTACACTTGAACATGAAGAGAAAGTCCCTGCTCGACAGAGCTTACAATCTAATTAGGACAGACAAACATTATAAGTGAGATTAAATAAAAATGCTACCCACAATAAAGAACGACAAGGAGCTCATAGGTTTGCTTGCTTTAAGTGTGCAGAAGGAATGGATCCACAGAAGCTTAGCTGAAATTGGGTGGCGGGGTGAAGAGGGGTTGGTGGTTGAGAGGCTAGGATAGGGGAGGGCAGACTTATACGGGGACTGTGCCAGAGCCGGTGATGGGAGGCGGGACTGGTGGTTGGGAGGCGGGAAATACTGCTGGACAGAATTATACGGTCTGTGCCCTGAAAAAGACAGGTACAAATCAAGGTAAGGTATACACATATGAGTGCAGGTCTTTTTCTGCCGTCATCTACTATGTTACTATGTTTAAGTGTACTAGATGACGGCCGCATGGGGGAGAGGAAACAGAGACTCACCTAAGTGGCTTCAACTTTGTGACGTCATGCCGGCCCCTCTTTTCTTCCACTTCTTTGGAATACATAGTCTTGTAGTTTCTGTGTCTAGATTTCTCCTCCCCTTCCTCTCTCCTCCCTTTAACCCTGAACATTGCCTGCCTGCAGTGCTGCTGCTTCTCTGCAGTCATCTCCAGCCATTGAGAGACAAGCAGAGGCTGAAGCTTCATCCCAGGAAAGAAAGAGAACTAGAGAGAAGAGAGAATGGCTGAAGCAGATCCTCAGGTTGGGGCAGCTTTCATTGCAGGGCTGGGGCATTTCACCTCTGGGGGGGTGGGGGGGGGGTCCTCTCCCCTTCCTGCCCCTGAGGGAGGTGAAGGTTTGCATCCAGCCACATTCACTGAACACCAGCTGCAAACTGGAGACCCAGAGCACAGGTTTGGAGGACCCAGGGGGGTGGGAAGGGAGAGCTGATCTGTCCTGCCCTCTTCCCTCAACTTACCTGAAACACATGTAGTGGCAGCCGCAGCTCTATCTTAGGGCTCCCAACTCACCTACCCTCCTCTCCTCCTTCCTGTACACATTAATTGATTTGATTTGCTTACTTTATTTTTTTTGTCTATTAGATTGTAAGCTCTTTGAGCAGGGACTGTCTTTCTTCTATGTTTGTGCAGCGCTGCGTACGCCTTGTAGCGCTATAGAAATGCTAAATAGTAGTAGTAGTAGCAGGGGAGGTGAGAGGGAGGGAGGGAGGGTGCTTTAAGTGGCGTCACAGCGCTGAGAAAGGGAGTTGTAGGCAGCAGAGGTGGACTGAGAGTGGTCTGGGCCCCCCCCCCCGGGCAATGAGGACATTGGGTCCCCCCAGGTCCTGCTGCTTCCCCCCCCCCCCCGCACTGCCACTGATCTTGTCTTTTGGTCCTGCAGCTTAATTGGCCATCTGCCGCTGACACTGGAATTTCCCTCTGCCGCTGCTGGCGCTTCTGAAGAAGGAAGTGACATCAGAAGGGGTGGGCCGCGGCAGAGGGAAGTTCTGGCGTCAGCAGCAAATGGCTGATTTAGCTGCGAAGGTGGGTAGTTCAGGGGCCAGGAGTGCCGGAAGGGGAGGAGACGCAGCCAGGAGAACAGGGAAGGACGTCACACATTGGGCACGTGGGAGGGAAGCTCTGTGCCGCCCTCCCCCAAGCCCTGGCACTGCCTGGTTGCTCGTATGTTCAGTTCACCCCTGGTAGGCAGTGGCGGGTGGCTGGTAGAAAGATTACGAGCCAAGCAGGGCACAACACACATAGCAATCAGCGGCTGACTGGAAGCTGTAGGTGCTATAACTTCCTATTCCTTGCTGATTGCTAAGGCTGCATGAAGTAAGGTGGGGGTTGCACCTTGCATCCAAACCAAAGTTTCAGCATGCTTGTCTGACATTGCTGTCTGGATGTCTCAACGCCACCTGAAATTAAACATGACCAAAACCGAGCTTCTCATTTTTCCCCCCAAACCCACCTCCCCACTCCCCCCGCTTTCTATTTCTGTTGATGGCTCTCTCATTCTCCCTGTCTCCTCAGCTCGAAACCTTGGGGTCATCTTTGACTCTTCTCTCTCCTTCTCTGCTCATATCCAGCAGATTGCCAAGACCTGTCGTTTCTTTCTTTACAACATCCGTAAAATCCGCCCCTTTCTTTCCGAGCACTCTACCAAAACCCTCATCCACACCCTTGTCACCTCTCGTTTAGACTACTGCAATCTGCTTCTCGCTGGCCTCCCACTTAGTCACCTCTCCCCTCTCCAGTCGGTTCAAAACTCTGCTGCCCATCTCATCTTCCGCCAGGGTCGCTTTACTCACACTACCCCTCTCCTCAAGACCCTTCACTGGCTCCCTATCCGTTTTCGCATCCTGTTCAAACTTCTTCTACTAACCTATAAATGTACTCACTCTGCTGCTCCCCAGTATCTCTCCACACTCGTCCTTCCCTACACCCCTTCCCGTGCACTCCGCTCCATGGATAAATCCTTCTTATCTGTTCCCTTCTCCACTACTGCCAACTCCAGACTTCGCGCCTTCTGTCTCGCTGCACCCTACGCCTGGAATAAACTTCCTGAGCCCCTACGTCTTGCCCCATCCTTGGCCACCTTTAAATCTAGACTGAAAGCCCACCTCTTTAACATTGCTTTTGACTCGTAACCACTTGTAACCACTCGCCTCCACCTACCCTCCTCTCCTCCTTCCTGTACACATTAATTGATTTGATTACTTTATTTTTTGTCTGTTAGATTGTAAGCTGTTTGAGCAGGGACAGTCTTTCTTCTATGTTTGTGCAGCGCTGCATACGCCTTGTAGCGCCTATAGAAATGCTAAATAGTAGTAGTAGTAGTAGGGGGTTGGGAGGACTTCAGCCTGTGAACTGAGGGACCCCATGCTCAAAAGTCCCCCCCCATGCTGTTAACCAGTGGCGTAGCCAGACCTTACGGTGGGAGAGGGCCAGAGCCCGAGGTTGGGGGCACATTTTTGAGTGCCGCACTGCCAACCCCCCACCGCCCCGCCTCGCTTCACCTCCCCCCCGCCACCGCCTTGTACCTCCTCGCACTCCCCCTTGCCTCGCAAATACTTTGCTGGCGGGGGTCCCCAACCCCCGCCAGCCAAAGCCTCCTTCAGCGCCATCTCCAGCGCAGCCCCGTTCTCGCCCTGCTCTTCTTCCTCCTCCTGTCCTGTGTACGCTGACGCTCCTCAGTTTCATGTAAAGGAGCGTCAGCGTGCACAAGATAGGAGGAGCAAGAAAAGCAGGGCAGGAACGCGGCTGCGCCGGAGATGGCGCTGAAGAAGACTTCGGCTGGCGGGGTTGGGGACTCCCGCCAGCCAAACCAGGGGCCCGGACATAATTTGCGGGGGCCCAGGCCCCCTTGCCCCCCCCCCCCCACAGCTATGCCCCTTCTGTTAACAGTGGGTTTGTGCGCACGTTATTCTGTGCTGACCCCTGGATTCTATATAGCACGCCTAGAAATCTGCGTCGAAATTGAGGTGTATTCTATAATAACGCATGTAACTTAATTAGCTTAACAAGCTAATCAGCATTGATAACAGCTCTTAACAAGCAATAATGAGCACTAATTGGCAGTAATTAGAATTTGCATGCACAACTCGCTAAGCACATTCTGTAATGAACTGCTCCTAAATTCTAATGCACACAGTTCAAAAGGAGCAGGGCTATGGGCGAGGAAATGGTCCGAGTTATAGAACATGGCCCAGTTCGTGTAAATGTACGCCACGTTTTCATTGGCCTAAATGGACATGCTCTGGTTTAGGCACTAAGCGTATTCTGTATACAGCGCCAAAATCTAGGTGCTGCCTGCAGAATACGCTTAGGTGGAAATCTTTACAGTGTGGATTTTTTAGGCACCATATATAGAATCTGGCCCTGAATACTCATAGTAACATAGTAGATGACGGCAGAAAAAGACCTGCGCACAGATTCTGAAACCATTACCACAGACTGCGTTTAAATGTGGTCATTAATTACCCAGAGCAAGAAAGAAAGTAGGGGAGGACCGATACAGTTCCAATTCAAGGGTAAAAAGCAAAATTATTAGACTCAACACAGATCTGCGTTTTGGCACAGTGGCACCTGCCTCAGGAGTCAACAAATCTATAACCATATAAACAACAAACAAAATGAATAAATATGCAAAAAAAAAAAATAGATGGGACGACTTCCCTATGAGGAAAGGCTAAAGCGGCTAGGGCTCTTCAGCTTGGAGAAAAGACGGTTGAGGGGAGGTATGATCGAGGTCTATAAAATAATGAGTTGAGTGGAACGGGTAGATGTGAATCACTTGTTTACTCTTTCCAAAAATACTTGGACTAGGGGGGCATGCGATGAAGCTACAAAGTAGTAAATTTAAAACAAATCAGAGAAAATTTGTTTTCACTCGACGTGTAATTAAACACTGGAATTTGTTGCCAGAGAATGTGGTAAAAGCAGTTAGCTTAGCGGGGTTTAAAAAAGGTTTGGCTTGCTTCCTAAAGGAAAAGTCCAAAGACGAATAAAATGGACGGGGTTAATCCACTGCTTATTTCTAGGATAAGCAGCATACAAAGTACTGTTTGGGGATCTTGCCAGGTAGTTGTAACCTGGATTGGTCACTGTTGGAAACAGGATGCTTTGGTCTGTCTGTCTGTCCCAGTATGACAATACTTATGTACTTGTTCATAAATAATATAAAATACTCATATATTTTACTCAGACTGTTTGAGTAGTAGCTTAAGGTGAGTTACATGTGGGTATCTCCTTGGCCCTTGAGGGCTCACAAACTAAGTTTGTACCTGAAGCATTAGAGGATTGAGTGCCTTACCCAAGATCACAAGGAGCAACAGTGGGGTTTGAACCCACCACCTCCGGATGTCAAGCCCAGTTCTCTAACCACTAGGCCACTCCTCTACTCATACATATATTGCTTTCTCACCTGCCCTTATAAAACATCTCTCTCTATATATATACAGTATGAAATATCAAACATTTCTCTATACAATATGTAACATTCCTTCAGGGAGGATAAAATTCCCTGGTCCCAGTAAAAGCATCTATTTTAAACAATAGTTGTCAAAATTATACTTTGAAGGATCACCAAAGCCACTCCCAGACCATATCCCTGTGCTGCCACTCCCTTATATAAGTAGCTGCCTTTCCTAAAGTGACTACTTATCCTTGTTTTCTGATTTACATGTGGAATTGAGTGCTTTAAACATGCACAGGGCATCTAGATTCTAAAATCATCCCCAAAATGTTAGAATAAAACCAGCTGAAATCTAATGGCTTCTGAGAACCTCCCTGTGTTCCTTAGTGTGTACATAAGTATTGCCAAACTGGGACAGAACAAAAGTTCAATAAAGCCCAGCATCCTGTTTCCAACAGTGGTCAATCTAGGTCACAAGTAACTGGCAAGATCCCCAAAAAAAGGTTCAATACATTTTATGCCACTTATCCCAGAAATAAGTAGTGGATTTTCCCCAAGTCATTTTAATAATGGTCTATGCACTTTTCCTTTAGGAAGCCGTCCAAACCTTTTTTTTAAATGCCGCCATGCTAACCGCCTTTACCACATTCTGTGGCAACGAATTTCAGAGTTTAATTACATGTTGAGTGAAGAAATATTTTCTCTGATTCTTTTTAAATTTACTACTTTGTAGCTTCATTGCATGCCCTCTAGTCCTAGTATTTTTGGAAAGAGTAAGCAAACGATTCACGTCTACCCGTTCCAATCACTCATTATTTTATAGACCTCTATCATATCTCCCCTCAGCTGTCTTTTCTCCAAGCTGAAGAGCCCTAGATGCTTCAGCCTTTCCTCATAGGGAAGTTGTCCCATCCCCTTTATCATTTTCGTCGCCTTTCTCTGCACCTTTTCTAATTCCACTATATCTTTTTTGAGATGCGGTGACCAGAATTGAACACAATATTCGAGGTGAGGTCGCACCACACCATAGATTGATACAAAGGCATTATAACGTCCTCGTTTTTGTTTTCCATTCCTTTCCTAATAATACCTAACATTCTATTTGCTTTCTTAGCCGCTGCCGCATCAACGACAACGCTGAGTTCCCTTTCTTGGTCGGTGACTCCTAACCTGGAACCTTGCATGACGTAGCTATAATTCGGGTTCCTCTTTCACACATGCATCACTTTGCACTTGCTCACATTAAACGTCATCTGCCATTTAGACTCCCAGTCTCTTAAGGTCCTTTTGTAATTTTTCACTAGCCTCTCGCGATTTAATAACTTTGATTAACTTTGTGTTGTCAGCGAGTTTAATTACCTCACTAGTTATTCCCATATCTAGGCCATTTATAAATATGTTAAAAAGCAGTGGTCCCAGCACAGACCCTTCTTTAACATTGCTTTTGACTTGTAACCATTCCCCCACATTAATTGATTTGCTTGCTTTATTTTTGTCTATTAGATTGTAAGCTCTTTGAGCAGGGACTTTCTTTCTTCTATGTTTGTGAAGCGCTGCGTACGCTTTGTAGCGCTATAGAAATGCTAAATAGTAGTAGTAGTAGTAACCCCACTAACTACCCTTCTCCATTGAGAATACTGACGATTTAACCCTACTCTCTGTTTTCTATCTTTTAACCAGTTTTTAATCCACAATAGAACACTACCTCCTATCCCATGACTCTCCAGTTTCCTCTGGAGTCTTTCATGAGGTACTTTGTCAAACGCCTTTTGAAAATCCAGATACACAATATCGACCGGCTCACCTTTATCCACATGTTTGTTCACCCCTTCAAAGAAATGTAATAGATTGGTGAGGCAAGATTTCCCTTCACTAAATCCATGTTGGCTTTGTCTCATTAATCCATGCTTTTGAATATGCTCTGTAATTTTGTTCTTAATAATAGTCTCTACCATTTTGCTCTGCACCGACGTCAGACTCACCGGTCTATAATTTCCTGGATCCCCTCTGGAACCTTTTTTAAATATCAGCTTTACATTGGCCATCCTCCAGTCTTCCGGTACCACGCTTGATTTTAAAGATAAATTATCCACGAATGTACCTAAACCTGCATTACCCAAGCTGCAAAGGACTCGTATACAAATCAACTTACGCATCCAGTTTTTCCTACATAAGCACACAATTGTGGAACGCATTACCAAACGCCTTGAAAACTACATACGACCACCTTCACTTCCGGAGAACACTAAAAACCTATCTGTTTAAAAAGGCATACCCTAACAATACACCATAAATGCCTGATCTCTGCAACACAACAAAACCAAAATATGTAATGAACATAACACAACTCTTCCGTTGTACGATTCCCTTATGTGGCTGTACCACATGAACTTTATCTCAACATCACTTTCTACTTGTTTACACCGGAGTCTGCAAACGCATCTCCGGTACTATGTAAGCCACATTGAACCTGCAAATAGGTGGGAAAATGTGGGATACAAATGTAACAAATAAATAAATTATATATTACTAACAATAGTTCTGCAAATTCGTTTTTCAATTCTATCAGTACTCTGGGATGAATACCATCCGGTCCAGGAGATTTGCTACTCTTCAATTTGTCAAATTGCCCCATTACATCCTCCAGGTTTATAGAGATTTAATTCAGTTTCTCTGACTCATCAGCTTTGAATACCATTTCTGGCACCGGTATCTCTCCCAAATCTTTCTCGGTGAAGACCGAAGCAAAGATTTCATTTAGTCTCTCCGCTATGGCTTTGTCTTCCCTGATCGCCCCTTTTACTCCTCAGTCATCAAGCGGTCCAACCAATTCTTTTGCCGGCTTCCTGCTTTTAATATACCTAAAAACATTTTTACTATGTTTTTTTGCCTCCATCACAATCTTTTTTTCGAAGTCCCTCTTAGCCTTCCTTATCAGCGCTTTGCATTTGACTTGACATTCCTTATGCTGTTTCTTATTATTTTCAGTCGGTTTCTTCTTCCATTTTCTGAAGGATTTTCTTTTAGCTCTAATAGCTTCCTTCACCTCACTTTTGAACCATGCCGGCTGTTGTTTGGTCTTCATCCCTCCTTTTTTAATACACGGAATATATTTGGCCTCAGCTTCCAGGATGGTGTTTTTGAACAGCATCCACGCCTGATGTAAATTTTTGACCCTCGCAGTCGCTCCTCTAGGTTTTTTTGTTTTCACCGTTCTTCTCATTTTATCATAGTCTCTTTTTTTAAAGTTAAACGCTAACGTTTTGGATTTCCTATAACATAGTAACACAGTAGATGACGGCAGAAAAAGACCTGCAC
Organism: Microcaecilia unicolor; assembly: GCF_901765095.1. NCBI lineage: Eukaryota > Metazoa > Chordata > Amphibia > Gymnophiona > Siphonopidae > Microcaecilia > Microcaecilia unicolor. The sequence goes on along the minus strand of NC_044031.1, from coordinate 18,737,609 downwards.
GGTCCATCCAGTCTGCCCAACAAGACAACTCATGTGTGCTACTTTTTGTGTATACCCTACTTTGATTTGTACCTGTGCTCTTCAGGGCACAGACCGTATAAGTCTGCCCAGCACTAGCCCCGCCTCCCAACCACCAGCCCCGCCTCCCACCACCGGCTCTGGCACAGACCGTATAAGTCTGCCCAGCACTATCCCCGCCTCCCAACCACCAGCCCCTCCTCCCAACCACCGGCTCTGGCACAGACCGTATAAGTCTGTCCAGCACTATCCCCGCCTCCCAACCACCAGTCCCGCTTCCCACCACCGGCTCTGGCACAGACCGTACAAGTCTGTCCAGCACTATCCCCGCCTCCCAACCACCAGTCCCGCTTCCCACCACCGGCTCTGGCACAGACCGTATAAGTCTGCCCAGCACTATCCCCGCCTCCCAACCACCGATTTCCTATGTATACTTACTTCAAAGCTAATATCAAATTTGATCATATTATGATCACTGTTATCAAACGGCCCCAGCACCATTACCTCCGGCACCAGATCATGCGCTCTACTAAGGATTAGGTCTAGAATTTTTCCTTCTGTTGTCGGCTCCTGTACCAGCTGCTCCATAAAGCAGTTCTTGAATACGTCAAGGAATTTTACCTCCCTAGCATGCCCTGATATTATATTTACCCAGTCAGTATCAGAGTAATGGAAATCACCAATTATTATTGTGTTCCTCAGTTTGTTGGCCTCTCTAATTTCCGATAACATTTCTACATCTGTCTGTTCATCCTGGCCAGGCAGACAGTAGTACACTCCTATCACTATCCTTTTCCCCTTTACACATGGAATTTCAATCCACAGGGATTCCAAGATGTGTTTTGTTTCCTGCAGAATTTTCAATCTATTTGATTCAAGGCTCTCGTTAATATACAATGCTACCCCTCCACCAATTTGATCCACCCTAACACTATGATATAATTTGTACCCCGGTATGACAGTGTCCCACTGGTTATCTTCCTTCCACCAGGTCTCAGAGATGCCTATTATATCTAATTTTTCATTTAGTGCAATATATTCTAACTCTCCCATCATATTTCTTAGGCTTCTGGCAATCATATATAGAGGTTTCACACTATGTTTGTTGTTCCTATTTACATCGTTTTCAGTGTTTCTGGTTTGTGTTTCAGATGCGGGTGACGTTTGAGGACATCGCTGTCTCTTTCTCCCAGGAGGAGTGGGAGTATTTAGATGAAGGGCAGAAGGAGCTCTACAGGGAGGTGATGAAGGAGAATTATGAGACCCTGATCTCCCTAGGTAAGAACTGTTTTATGTGCAATGTTTAACAGGAATAGCATCCGATTTATTAAACCCGGACTCGAGATTAGAAAAGCTTCAAAGAGCATTACTTCAAATTGAGACGCTACAGCTCCATTTCAACACCATCCATTGAATGACGAACACAACGAGCGAACTCTAGATCACACAAGACTCCTGATGCAGGCCCCTTTGGCCGAAACACAGCTGTGTCGAGTCATGTTCACCAATCAATAAAGTTTTTTACCTGGAGCGTCATCCATTTTTTAGTCCACTTCGCTGTTTGTTCTACTGTCTAATATACAAAATTGTCCAATTCATGCAAATGTTGCATGTATGTGCCCCATATTTCAAAGACTACCACAGAATCTGAGGTACCACAGGAACTGGAGCTGTGCTTCAGGCTCTCTATACCCTGCCCATTCTAGTAGAGCCCTCTTACTCATGCCAGGGACATACAACCACAGGCTCATAGATAGAAAATTGCCCTTAAAGTGTCTTGCCCGATGTCAGAACAAGTGTTAGTGGGGCAAGTGAGATATGAACCTTCCTTTCATCAGCAAACGTGTCTCCTCTTTAATTCTCATATAATTTCATAGTCTGATTGTGAGAGAAAGAGAGCTGAAGGGCTAAGCAGTCATCCTAAATCAGTTCTTAATATTAACAGGCCTCATAATATGCCAGCTTGTTGAAAATTTACTTGGACAATTTTTAAACACTCATAGCCTCCCTTTCTTAAGTGTGTAACCAGGCGCCTCTCTTGTGCAGCCAGGGATAGAACAATCTCCTCTAACCACAGGCTCCCGGTACAATGAAGAAACAGATATCCACCAGTAACTTCAAACTCAAGGACTTTATTCCCTGCAGGTTTCTAGTACACAGTTCCAAAAGCAGCATTCACCTTCAATCCTAAGCACCTATAAGCCACCTGAAAGTGTGTGGCCAGTAGTCCCCTTTAAGCAGAAGGCTCTTAGCACATGTCAGGATTCCATATAGGCTACAGTCAAGCTTCAGTCTAGGCTCTTTATCCAGTGCACCATAAACATTAGTTCAATTCCAAACAGCAGCAGTCTATTCAATTCATCATCATAGTTAAATCACCAAGCAGCAGTTATACTTCTATTCTCTTCACCCTCATAATGAGCTCCATATTTTAGGGACTTCTCACACCCAAGGGATTCTCCCTGCAACAGCTTCACTAGTAAGGTCAATACTTTAGGGACCTCCCTGCCCAAGGGTTTTCAGCCTGCAACTGCTTCTCGCCTTCCTTGCTGCTCTCCCTGAACTGAACTGCTGAGACTCCTTCCCACCTGCCTAATCAATCCCTGGCTTCTGCTCTCACAACCAATCATTCTCCACTCATTAGCTTCTCTACACACCCATACCAGCTGAGTTGAGCATGAGCCTAATGAGGAGCTCCTGCACACAGGGTTTCCTAGCTCTCTTTCCCCCTAGTGGCAGCCAAGCTTACCCCCATGTCCTCCCTTATTGCAGCTAGGAGTCCAGTCCGGGTTTTCCTTCTCACCCCCTAGCTCCTTGCCTGCAATGCCTTCTGGGACTTGTAGTTCAGACTGAAGCTGCCTTAACCCAACTATCCTGGATGTGACTTTATCACAAGTGATAAGACATTTTTTATAATAAATAACTCATGACTTGTTCCACCACCAGAGTACTTGAAGTAAGGTATAATAACCCCCCAGATCCCTCTGCTTTATGATGATGGGTGGCATGTGCATCTCCCTTGAGTTCTGCGGTCTCTTTTTCTGTGAATATAAGGAAAATACAAATAACATTATTTTTTATTCTTGGAAACAGCCTATCATGATATATTATCAAGGATTAAAGAAGAAGAGGAACCATATGTCCAGGATCCCCAGGAGACCAGAGAGAGAGAAGGTACTCACTCAGACACAGGTGAGGAATAATACTGTACAGAGTAAAAGGAGGTATTGCAGAATACAGATGAGTAATAAACTTTGCACAGAATACAAAAGAGTATCAAGAGTACCACCCAGTGACATAGCCATGGATGGGGGGGGGCACTTTGGGCTTAGGCCCCCATGCCGAAGCCCTGCCAGTCAAAGAAATTGCTTCCGAGCCACTACCTCCTCTTCCTGCAGCAGGAAACGGGAAGTTGGTGGCGTGCCTCCAGCCACCAACGCAGGGACTCCTCGCGCATGCTTATCTCTCTCCCTCCTTTCCATCCCCGGGTACGCGTTCTCCTCTCTCAACCCCCTCCCTTGGACTGGCAGCTTAACCCTTCGGACCGGCCCAGAATGTGACTGATGGGTTATGCATGCCTACCAGCAGGTGGAGACCCATCGGTGCATAACCCATCAGTCACAATCTGGGCCGGTCCAGAGGAACTAAAGGAAAGAAAATTAGCAGTTAAGAACTAATTTCTCCTCCCCTCTGGAGGTGACCAGCAGAGTTAGCAATTGAGAAACACTGCTTATGCTGTTCCTAGAGCCTTCCCTTTGTTCCTTTCTGACATAACTTTCTGTTTCCTCAGGGGCTGGGGGGAGGTTTGTGAATCACTAATGCTGCCAGCTGCCGCTAGAGTGGAGAAAGATATGTTTGAAGGTTGACTGGGGGGGAGGTTTGAGAGGGAGAGATCCAGGGCAGATGGTGGACACAGAAGGAGAGAGAGAGAGGGGGGGTGATGCAGGACAAAGGAAGGAGATAGGAAGGCAGAGAGAGAGAGAGAGAGACAGAGGGGGGGATGCTGGATATTGAGGGGAAAGAATGAGAGGGAGATGCTCGAGTTGAAAGAGAGAAAGATGCTGTTCAGAGAGAGAAAGTGGGAGATGCTGGAAACAGGGAAGACAAAGAAGAGAGTCAGGGATGCTGGGCACGGAAAGATAGAGAGGGGGAAACACTGGACAGAGAGAGAAGACACTAGATGGAGGAACATGAGGGGGAGATTCTGGACAGAGAAAGGAGAAGAGATGCCTCTTCAGGGTGGGAAGGGGCAACCCAGAAGACTTTACCTACTTTTTCTTTTCCTCTACCCAACCTTCCCATTCCATATCACTCTTTCCTTCCCTAGCCTTATTCCTTAGTCTTTCACCAAGTCTAATCTCTGTATCCCCTCAAGCCCCTATCCAGCATCTTCCTTGTCCCCACTATGTCCAGGTCCAGCATATCCTTTGTCTCCATATTCTCTTCCCTGGTCCAGCATCCCCCCTGTCTCCCTGTTTCCTCCCCACATCTCTCTATCCTACAGTGTCCAACATCTTCCCCTATCTCCAGGATCTTCACAAACTCCCCCCTCCTCCTGGGCTGGTGTTAGTGTTTCTGTGCAAATTCTGCAATATGCAGTAGCGCAGAATTCACCCAAGAGTAACCCTCATCCCTTCCTCCAACGTACCCATTCAGCATTAACCCTCAAATTTCCTTATCTCCCTCCCTCTAACCAAAGAAAAGTGCCAATATGTTCTGTAGAACCAGCCCATGTGCTGGCAGCCCATAAAGTTCCTGCTGGTCCGACTTTCTCTGAGGCATACATCTCATTTGTTAGCCAGCAGTACTAGCAAGGCCTTACTGGGCAGCAGGCACATGGAATGGCTCTCCTGTACATATGGCGCTTTGATTTGTTTTTGCTGTGAGCCAGTCTGGGGGTGGGGAGAGCCAGAGGGAAGAAACACATGCAAGACCTTGGAGGTGGAAGGGGGGCCAGAACCAAGGGGTTGTCGGGTCGGGGGAGGGGGAGCCTGAGAGAAGATGAACCTCGGGGAGGTGGGGGACAGAACCGCAAGGCTGCCTAGTGTGGGAGCCGGAGGGAAGATGAACCTTGGCGGGGGGAGAGAGACCAGAACCACAGGGCTGCCAGGAGAGGGGGCAGAACTGTGGGGCTGCCAGGTTGAGGGGAGATAGAGGGAAGAAAGAGATGCCAGCAAAGGTCCTATTTACAGGTCAGCAGCAGCAGGGGCTCTGGCAGGCGGCAGAGTACATGCTCCTCTGATCGGCCTCTGAACGCTGCTAATTGGCTCCCTGCCCAACTATGGGGAAACTGCCAATCCTAGCCTTGATGACATAGCTGAGGCTGACCCTGAAATGGTGGCAAAGGAGAAGCACGAAGGTCTCAAGAAACAGTCTTCTAGGTCCCGAAGGAAGGAAATTGTGGAGGCAGACACGATCAAGGTAGATAAAAACTTAAAAATCTTTATTATGGTAGATTAAAATGCTGCTCAACATGATGGTGTTTCGCCCTGCATGGGCTGCTTCAGGGGGGCTTATGCTATACTGTAAAATACAACTATATATATATATATATATATATATATATATATATATATATATATATATATATATATATATATACACACACACAGTGCAATCCGCTTAAGTGCAAGGGTCTGGGACCAAAGAAATGCATGCAGTTAACCAGAGCGTGCACTTAACCGTTGTGACCCAAAGAAGCTTGACATCTGATAAACATATGTACAGTACTGTTTATTATTATATGTACAATATACAGTCTCAACTGACATTAGGCTTTACTTGAAGTAATCAGTTATAGTCCTCTGTACACTCTTGGGTCTGTGAGTTCCATAGATTATATCTGCCAGACGGTAAAAACTGTCATAGCACTGACATCCAGTGGCCTCCAGATAGGCCCGCACGGCGTTGAGACTCTCCAGCGCCCTTACAAAAGTGACAGGAGGAGGTTGTTGAATTTCGTCAGCATGTGCCTCGCTGCTCATTTCATCATCTGTTTCATCATCAGCCGTTGTTGCCTGCGTGTAGGCACATATCTCGACATCAGTGCTGTCGTCAGCTGTTTGTAGATCGTAATCAACAGCTACGTAGCGATGGAACTCCTCTTCAGTAACACCGGCTGGTATGTCAATAACTTCTTCATCTGACATGTTTGCAACAGCAGCATCCCCCTCCACATCCTTAACAAAGCTTGCCCGCTTGTAGCAGTTCACAACGGTTGCCTGTGTAACATGATTCCAGGCTTCTTTCTGCATATGCACCTCACGCCTGGAATAGACTTCCTGAACCTGTACGTCTAGCCCCGTCTTTAGCCGTTTTCAAGTCCAAACTCAAAACCCACCTCTTTACCACTGCTTTTGACTCCTAACTCACTTGCCCTGTCCTTTATCCTCTTTATTCCCTTACCCTTAATTGTTCTGTCTGTTTACCTGTCTTATCTAGATTGTAAACTCTTTGAGCAGGGACTGTCTTTTGTGTATGGTGTACTGCACTGCGTATGCCTTGTAGAGCTATAGAAATGATAAATAGTAGTAGTAATATGTAGGGAATCTAACAGTGATAGATTACGAGCCAGTTCAACAGCACGTTTATCCTTGCCAATCTGGTCATCCATAACGCTCATCAGACGACGTAGCACAAGAGCCCGATAATGTTGTTTGAAATTGGCTATTATGCCCTGATCCATAGGTTGGATCAGAGAGGTAGTGTTTGGTGGCAGGAAGACCACCTTGACGTTAGATAGCCAGACATCATCACTGTGTGCAGCACAATTATCACAAAGCAACAAAATCTGATGCTTTTGTGCCGCATTCTAGTGTCTAACTCTTTAGCCACTACTTCCAAATTTCCCCAGTCATCCATGAATTTGCGTTAGCCTCATATGACACAGGAAGTCGCTTAACATTCTTGAAGTAACGGGGCTGTTTGCTCTTTCCAATGACGAGGGGTTCCAATTTCTCACTCCCATCCATATTGCAGCAGAGGAGGATCGTCAGTCAGTCCTTCGATGTTTTACCTCCAGTAGTTTTGGCATGTTTGAATGCAAGTGTTCCATCAGGAATCGCTCGCCAGTAGAGACCATTTTAGTCAGCATTGAATATGTCACGAGGTGCAAACTCGTTCAAGATGGTCGGAAGAACTGAAACAACCCAATTTTCAGCACCAAAGTCATCAGCGTCTTGTTTCTCACCATGCTGTTTCTTGAATTTTATGCTGTTCCTCTCCTTCCATCTTTCCAACCATCCAACAATGGCTTTGAAGTCAGTTAGTCCAAGACTTTCAGCTAGCTAGTTAGCTTTCTCCATAAGCAGTGGACCACTGACAGGAAACTGTCTGCTCCTGACTCGAGAAAACCAACAAAGAAGAGCATCTTCTACATCCTCAGCTTTTCCCGCCCGTTTACGTTTCCTGTGTTGATTTGTATTGTTTTGCCAGTCTTCCTGAAGCTGATCTTTCTGCTTCAAGACACGTGAAATTTGACTGGGATTGACACCATATTCTTTAGCAATAGATGCTTGACTTTGTTTGTTTTCTAATTTTTTAAGAACTTCTATTCGTTCAGCCTGTGTTAAAGTTTTACAGTTCCGCCGCGATGACGACGACGACCCTGGTGGACGCTCTAACATCATTCTTTCGCTTATTCTGCCTGTGGCAGTTAAAGAGGCAGTAAATCTGAAATCTCGTTGGTTGTCATGCGCCAATCGGTTTCCATATTCCATGCACGCGCTTATGCGGAGTCCTTCCTGCAGAGGAGCGGTCTTGAACCATGCATATAAGCGAATCTTGCACTTATCAGTGGTGTGCTAAACCAAAGTTTGTCCCCATAGAAATTGATGGTGCCAAAAACGGGACCGAAGTACGGCATGCAGTTAAACAGAGCATGCGCTTATCCGACATGCACTTAAATGGAGTGCACTGTATATATATATATATATAATATATATATATATATATTACTAATGGATTACAAACCTTAAGAAAACATAAAACATAGACTAAACATATGAAAAGTAGAGCACTGAGAGGGAGGAAGTGACGTCAGCGTCGGGGATGGACGCATGATTCCGGAGCTCCGCTAGAACGACGGCGAAAACGGCGAAAAAACCCCAAAAATTCGGCCTCCAGATAAGGAACACAGCGGCCAACACAAGCCTATGGCGACCCGGAAAAAATTAGATAAATTTAAATTCACGGCGGAGAAGCACGACGGAGCAACGAACTCCGGCAGCATATCGCACATGACACGCGCCAAAATGGCGGCTGCAGATTCCGAATCGGAGGCGGAGGGCCTCATAGAACAACATGATAGTGATACAGAGATCACCAAGAAGGAAGTCGCTCGATGGTTTAAGGCCCTGAAAGCGGAGATGTCATCTGTTCGCAAGACGATTAAGGAGGCAGTCACTGACTTACAGAAAGACATGCGGGAAATCGGGCATAGAATGGAGCAGGCAGAGGGTGAACTGGAGCACGTGGGAAGCGAAGTGCACGAGTTAAAGTCAGAAATCCAATCCCTGAAAGAGGATAAGGCTAAAATGGAAATAGACCTGGAGGACTTGGAAAATCGCTCACGGCGAAGTAACCTCAGATTTAAAGGCATACCAGATACTGATCAAAATATGGATTGTGCTAAAATCATTAGAGAAATATGTGCTCTTATTCTGGGAGAGACTGCAGAGACCCAGCAGGAACAAGGAGATTCTGCAATCCAGTTTGACAGAGTACATAGAAGCCTGGGACCCAAGAGGTCTTCTCAACCTCGAGATATAATCGTCTGTTTTTCAAGTTATACAATCAAAGACAGGATTTGGAGAAAAGCAAGAGCTAAGGGTGATGTCCTCTGGGAAAACCAGAAAATTACGATATTTCAAGATCTGGCATTAGGCACCCTACAACGGAGAAGAACATTTAAAGATCTTACTCAATATCTTCAACACTCCAGCATTAGATATAGATGGACATTTCCCTTTGGATTACAATTTACAGTTGGAGGTCAATCCCGGAGGGTGTCACGGCTAGGAGAGGCGTGGACTATATTGAAGGATCTGGGCTGTAAGGATTTGCCACCAGAAGCTTCTGGATCAACCTCTACAAATATGAATCAGTCACGCATGGCATCCACATGGCAGAGAGTGGGATCCAGAAAGGAAACAGGTCCTCGAGGATCTCCAAAGAAGAGTGGGACTTGAGCACACGATCGTGAGAAATGGATGCATACCATACAGTGTTAATTATATAACCAGTTGGTTGAACATGTTTATTTTAGGTGACAGTTTCATGTCGCTCCTGAAATGCTGTTAATATATATGTTTTATGTTGGCTAGCAATAATATTAAGACACGATTAGAGAGAGGGATAAAGATAGTAACAGTTTATTGCAATTGGGGTTTTTTCATATGAAGACTAATAATAGTCTGCTCTGGCGAGGAGTTACTTCCTCAGAACCATCAGCTGGCAGGTTTTCTACCAGCTACTTCGGGGGGGGGGGGGGGGGGGGGGGAGGGGAGGGGGAGGGGGGGTCAGGGGTTAAAAGTGGGCACATGGAATGTCAATGGGTTGAACTCCCCATCAAAGCGCAGTCTTGTATTTCGGGAGGTGCAACGGCTTCATTGGGATATAGTAATGCTACAGGAAACACATATTAGGAGTGGTGAAGCTCATTTGCTCAAACACAAATCTTTTGCTGATTGTATAGCTCATTTTGATAAAAGAGGAGGAAAAGTGGGAGGGCTTGTAATCTATGTTCGGAAAGGTATACCATTTATAATTGATGATATTTATAAAGATGTCCTAGGCAGATGTTTGGCGGTAAAGGGACTTATATATGGCAAACCTGTGACTATTGTGAATGTATATGCTCCGAATGTGGGGCAGGGGGACTTTTTCGATAAGTTGACAGAGGAACTTTCCCAATTCCAACAAGGACATATGATTTTAGGAGGTGATTTTAATACATATATGTCACCAATGGACCATTCTAGAGGGGGAGGAAGTATAAATGTGACCCACAGTAAAAAACTAAAACAATTGACTTCACAGTTAGATTTAGTTGAAGTTTGGAGGCTCAGACACCCAGGCCAAAAAACATATACATTTTTTTCTCATTCACAAACTACATATACCAGAATAGATATGATTTGGTGCAGTCGCACACTCTGGGATAGTGTGTTAGATTCTGAGATTGGCCCCATTAGTATTTCAGACCATGCTCCAGTAGAACTTGAACTGAAGGGGTGGAGGGAGGAAGATCGGCTCCTCTTCTGGAGATTAAATGAGTCATTACTGGGGGATCACAGAATTTGTGCAGATATTCGTAAAGTGATCCAGTCTTACTGCATAACTAACGACACGGGGGAAGTTTCAGATGGGACTCTCTGGGATGCACTGAAGGTGGTGGTACGAGGGCATCTCATAAAGTGGGGGGCTCGTAGAAAGCGCGCCAGGGAAGCAGCGGAACTCAATTTGAGATCCAGACTGGTTCATCTGGAAAGACAACATCAGGCAGGGGGTTTGGCAAAAGACCTGCAAGAGCTCAGGAGGTGCTGGATGGAACTGGAAAAGCTACAAATAGTGAGGGTGGAATTTATGAGGAAGCTTCTCCAACATAAATTTTATGAATATAGTAATAAGTCAGGGAGAATGCTGGCCAATTGCCTTAAGGCTAGGCAGAGAAATCATACCATTACAAAAATTAAAAGCCCAGGGGATCAGCTATATTACAGGGATGACGAAATTAGAACTCAATTCTTAACTTTTTATAAAGAGCTCTATAAAAGAGAATTAGGGTTGGAAGCTGCTGAGGTGCGACAGAGTTTTGAGGGACTTGGGCTGTCCAAACTGACTAGCGAGGAGAGCCGTAAGCTGGAAGCTCCATTTCGTCTTGATGAAATCACAGGAGTCATTAAGAATCTTAAGGGAGGAAAGGCCCCGGGAATGGATGGCTACTCCGCCAAATTTTACAAACTTTTCGCGGGGGAAGTGGGACCTTTGTTGATGAGAGTGGGAAATGCCTGTTTTGAGGGTCAGTCATTGCCCATTAGTATGCATGAGGCGGGAATATCTCTGCTCTTAAAGCCAGGAAGGGACCCGGCTATATGTGGGTCTTATAGACCAATCTCGCTGATCAACTTAGATATAAAAATATTATCAAAAGTATTGGCAGACCGGCTAGGTGCAATTCTACCAAAATTAGTACATACTGACCAATCTGGGTTTGTTAAGGGCCGGCAGGTAGCAGATAATGTACGTCGTACACTGCATGTTATATGGGAGGCTAAGAGACAGGATATACCGGTCACTTTACTAAGTACAGATGCAGAAAAGGCAATTGATAGGGTGGAGTGGCCCTATCTATGGGAAGTTATGGAACACATGGGAGTTGGGACTGGTCTACTGGGATGGCTCCATAGGTTATATGAAAGGCCAATAGCTCGATTAAAAATCAATGGTGGGTACACGTCGACATTTCAGATAGAACGTGGAACTCGCCAGGGCTGCCCACTGTCTCCGCTACTTTTCGCGCTCTATATAGAGCCGTTAGCGCAGAAGATTCGAGAATCTGCGGATGTAAAAGGGATAGTAATTGGGTCTGTAGAACACAAATTAGCATTATTTGCGGATGACGTGTTATTTTTTGTGGGAAGCCCTGCATTGACCCTTCCGAACCTGATGGTAGCTTTAGCAGAGTATGGACGCATGTCAGGCTTTAAGATCAATTATGACAAATTGGAGTTGTTGGAGGTTTCCATCACACAGGCCTGGATGCAAGAGCTCATGCGAACATACCCATTTCGTGTGAGACAAGATGAGATTAAATATCTGGGGGTCAGGATACCTATAGAGATTTCACAATTATTCAATCTGAACTATATACCACTTTTTCAACAGGTACGAGCAGACATGGAAGCATGGACGGGGAAATGGTTGTCATGGTGGTGGCGTATAGCAGTTGTCCGAATGAATATTTTACCTCGAGTGCTATTCTTCTTTCAGACATTACCAATATTGGTGCCTAAGGGGGAGTTGGAGAAATTGCAGAGAGCTCTTTTGAGATTTATTTGGGAGGGTAAAGCGCCTAGGCAAAGCAGAAAGTTGTTATGGAAGTCAGTGGATTTGGGGGGACGAGGGGTTCCAAACCTCAAATGGTATTACTGGGCTGCTCAATTAAAGTTTATCTCCGCATTGAGCCAAGACAGGCTTTCAGTGGTGGCCCAACTTGATCAATCTATGGTGCCGAACCATTGTTTAAAATCAATACTTTGGGCCTCCTTTCCACGTAGGATGTACACAACATTGACTTCCAACCCCTTCGTGCAACACCTCTTAATATTGTGGACAGTGGTTAGAAGTAAACTGTGGCAGTCCAGGCTCACCTCATCTTACGCACACATTGGGGGGGAACCAGGGTTTCAGATAGGGATGGGTCATCCGGTGGCAAGGAGATGGGCAGAGAAGGGGATAATTTGTTTTAGAGATCTGCTGGATGATGGACAAATGGTTCCCTTTGCAGAGCTTAAAGAGCAAAATGGGATTTTAGATACTGAACAATTCTTCTACATACAAGTCAAACATTATATACAAACACAAGGGTGGTTGAAGGCGGACCCGGAGGAGTATGAGGGCCTAGAGAACATGTGGAGCTCCTTGGGGAAAATGAAAGGTACTATCTCTATATTGTATAAATTTTTAAGGGGTAGGACCTTTGAGAAATGTCCTTATATGCTTCAGTGGGAACGGGATTTGCAGAAGGAATTTACAGCACACGAGTGGAAGGCAATTCTGGTTGAGGTTACTAAAGCCTCAACCTGTGTGCTGATAAAGGAAAATGCTTTCAAAATCTTGTCACGATGGTATTATACCCCATACAGATTGAATGTTATGTTTCCAGGGACATCACAATGGTGTTGGAGATGTGGAGATGAGGAGGGGGACCTATCTACATATTTGGTGGTCCTGTGCCAAAATACAGGTCTTCTGGGGAAATGTTGCTACAAAGATAGCAGCCCATACGGGGAAGCCATTCCCGTGTGAACCTCAATGGTGTTTGCTTGGATTGGGTAATAGACGAGGAGCTAAATGGCAGAGCCGGTTTAAAAGAATGTGTTTAGCAGCAGCAAAAACTGTCATAGCAAGGCATTGGAAACAATTAGAGGCACCCTCGGAAGAGGACTGGCTCTTGAAGCTATCTTTGATTGGCGAAATGGAGAAATTTACGGACAAGAGATTGGGACGCTATAATGAATCTTCAGAGTTATGGACTCAATATCGGAGTTTAACCCACATGACATAAAACTTAAATGTATAACCTGTTGGGGAGGGAGGGGTGGGGAGAGGGAGGGGGAGGGGAATATTTTAGATTGTATCAGTGAATGACTGTTTGATAAGCAATATGTTTGTTATTATACAAAATCAATAAATATATACAAATTTAAAAAAAAAGAAAAGTAGAGCACTGAAACCAAATAAATAGGGTGGCGGACTTTGGTCCTGGGGAACTGAGGAACTGAGTTCGATTCCCACTTCAGGCACAGGCAGCTCTTTGTGACTCTGGGCAAGTCATTGCCCCATGTAAGCCGCATTGAGCCTGCCATGAGTGGGAAAGCGCGGGGTACAAATGTAACAAAAATAAATAAAATAAATAAATAAATGATAAATAATTCAATAAACAAGCAAATAAAAATATCATGTACATAACAAAATGCATAAAACATATAGATTGTGTGGAGACTCCTTATGTAAACACAGAAAATGTATGGGAACTAGGTCATACTATGTCATTGTCGATTTAATCTAAAATTGAGAATGAATGTGACTTGGGCAGACTGGATGGACTATTCAGGTTTTTTATATGCCGTCACTTACTTTGCTATGGTGTCAGAGATTCAGAGCACCATAAGGCATTACTGTAGGTTACAAAGAAAAACAGTACAGTAAATAGACTTCACTCAAAGTTACTTCCTCTAGGCAGAGCTCCCTAAACTAAAATGCAATGATTTACCAGGACCTCCTAACTCCAAAGGGGGCGAGGGGAGGTTCTTGTACAACTACTACTACTACTAATCATTTCTATAGTGCTACTAGATGTACGCAGCGCTGTACACATTATATGCAGGTACTTCCTCATAATCTAAGCTTTGGTTCCTGGGACAATGGAGAGTTAAGTGACTTGCCCAAGGCCACAAGGAGCTGCAGTGGGAATCGAACCCAGTTCCCCAGGATTCTTGTCTGGGCACCAAGGACTTTGCCTATCATTGAGACTTCTTTCTTTAACCGTTGACTGGGTCACATGATCTACAGTGACATGCTAAGAAACGATGAGACTCAAATCAACATTAGATTGCTTGAAAAAAACATTTATATAATATATATAAATGTTATGTCCTGGATAGTGAGCCCTTGGGCTGTCTATGGGAAAAGGGAAATGAGACTTGATATGCTGCCTTTCTGTGGTGACTTCAACATACACACTGATAACCCATCCGACTCATACGCTTCTCAATTCCTCACCCTAACCTCCTCCTTCAACCTCCAACTGAGCTCCACCACCCCTACTCACAAATCTGGTCACTGTCTTGATCTCGTCCTCTCTTCTACCTGCTCGCCCTCTAATCTGTGCGTCTCTGCTCTTCCCATTTCTGACCATCACCTGATCACATTCACACTTCATCACCCTCCCCCTCAGTCCCGCCCAACACTAACCACTACCTCCAGGAATCTCCAGGCTGTTGACCTCCCCACCTTATCCGCTAGTATCTCTGATCTCCTCCCGTCCATCACGTCCTCCGAGTCCGTCGACAAGGCTGTTTCCAATTACAATGCCACTCTCTCCTCCGCCCTAGACACCCTTGCGCCGTCTGTTTCCCCACCCACAAGGCGCACTAATCCCCAGCTCTGGCTTAACCCTTGCACCCATTACCTTCGCTCCTGCTCCCAATCGGCTGAACGCCTATGGCGGAAATCTCGCACCCACACTGACTTCATTCACTACAAATTCATGCTATCCTCCTTCCAGTCCTCCCTATTCCTCACCAAACAGGACTACTACACTCATTTGACTAATTCCCTCAGCTCTAACCCTCGTCGTCTCTTCGCCACCCTCAACTCCCTCCTCAAAGTGCCCTCCGCTCCCACCCCCCCCTCACTCTGTCCTCAATCACTACTACTACTATTTAGCATTTCTATAGCGCAACAAGGCTTACGCAGCGCTGCACAAACATAGAAGAAAGACAGTCCCTGCTCAAAGTGCTTACAATCACTGGCTGACTACTTCCGCGACAAGGTCCAGAAGATCAACCTCGAATTCACCACTAAACCTTCACCTGAAACTGAACATGGCTAAGACCGAACTTCTTGTCTTCCCACCCAAACCCACTTCTCCTCTACCTCCTCTCTCTATTTCGGTTGATAACACCCTCATCGTCCCCGTCTCATCTGCCTGCAACCTTGGTGTCATCTTCGACTCCTCCCTCTCCTTCTCGGCGCATATCCAGCAGACAGCCAAGACCTGTCGCTTCTTCCTCTATAACATTAGCAAAATCCGCCCTTTCCTCTCTGAGCACACCACCCGAACTCTCATCCACTCTCTCGTTACCTCTCGCCTTGACTACTGCAACCTACTCCTCACTGGTCTCCC
Source organism: Microcaecilia unicolor (assembly GCF_901765095.1). NCBI lineage: Eukaryota > Metazoa > Chordata > Amphibia > Gymnophiona > Siphonopidae > Microcaecilia > Microcaecilia unicolor. The sequence goes on along the minus strand of NC_044031.1, from coordinate 18,721,960 downwards.
ACTTAGCCACCTATCCCCCCTTCAGTCCGTTCAGAACTCTGCTGCACATCTTATCTTCCGCCTGAACCGATACACTCATATCACCCCTCTCCTCAAGTCATAAGTACATAAGTACATAAGTAGTGCCATACTGGGAAAGACCAAAGGTCCATCTAGCCCAGCATCCTGTCACCGACAGTGGCCAATCCAGGTCAAGGGCACCTGGCACGCTCCCCAAACGTAAAAACATTCCAGACAAGTTATACCTAAAAATGAGGAATTTTTCCAGTCCATTTAATAGCGGTCTATGGACTTGTCCTTTAGGAATCTATCTAACCCCTTTTTAAACTCCGTCAAGCTAACCGCCCGTACCACGTTCTCCGGCAATGAATTCCAGAGTCTAATTACACGTTGGGTGAAGAAAAATTTTCTCCGATTCGTTTTAAATTTACCACACTGTAGCTTCAACTCATGCCCTCTAGTCCTAGTATTTTTGGATAGCGTGAACAGTCGCTTCACATCCACCCGATCCATTCCACTCATTATTTTATACACTTCTATCATATCTCCCCTCAGCCGTCTCTTCTCCAAGCTGAAAAGCCCTAGCCTTCTCAGCCTCTCTTCATAGGAAAGTCGTCCCATCCCCACTATCATTTTCGTCGCCCTTCGCTGTACCTTTTCCAATTCTACTATATCTTTTTTGAGATACGGAGACCAGTACTGAACACAATACTCCAGGTGCGGTCGCACCATGGAGCGATACAACGGCATTATAACATCCGCACACCTGGACTCCATACCCTTCCTAATAACACCCAACATTCTATTTGCTTTCCTAGCCGCAGCAGCACACTGAGCAGAAGGTTTCAGCGTATCATCGACGACGACACCCAGATCCCTTTCTTGATCCGTAACTCCTAACGCGGAACCTTGCAAGACGTAGCTATAATTCGGGTTCCTCTACCCACATGCATCACTTTGCACTTGTCAACATTGAACTTCATCTGCCACTTGCACGCCCATTCTCCCAGTCTCGCAAGGTCCTCCTGTAATCGTTCACATTCCTCCTGCGACTTGACGACCCTGAATAATTTTGTGTCATCGGCGAATTTAATTACCTCACTAGTTATTCCCATCTCTAGGTCATTTATAAATACATTAAAAAGCAACGGACCCAGCACAGACCCCTGCGGGACCCCACTAACTACCCTCCTCCACTGAGAATACTGGCCACGCAATCCTACTCTCTGCTTCCTATCTTTCAACCAGTTCTTAATCCATAATAATACCCTACCTCCGATTCCATGACTCTGCAATTTCTTCAGGAGTCTTTCGTGCGGCACTTTGTCAAACGCCTTCTGAAAATCCAGATATACAATATCAACCGGCTCCCCATTGTCCACATGTTTGCTTACCCCCTCAAAAAAATGCATTAGATTGGTGAGGCAAGACTTCCCTTCACTAAATCCGTGCTGACTTTGTCTCATCAGTCCATGTTTTTCTATATGCTCTGCAATTTTATTCTTAATAATAGCCTCCACCATCTTGCCCGGCACCGACGTCAGACTCACCGGTCTATAATTTCCCGGATCTCCTCTGGAACCTTTCTTAAAAATCGGAGTAACATTGGCTACCCTCCAGTCTTCCGGTATTACACTCGATTTTAGGGACAGATTGCATATTTCTAACAGTAGCTCCGCAAGTTCATTTTTTAGTTCTATTAATACTCTGGGATGAATACCATCAGGTCCCGGTGATTTACTACTCTTCATTGGCTTCCGATCAGGTACCGCATTCAATTCAAGCTTCTGGTACTAACCTACAAATGTACTCGATCTGCAGCCCCTCCTTACCTCTCAACCCTCATCTCCCCTTACGTTCCTACCCGTAACCTCCGCTCTCAAGACAAATCCCTCCTTTCAGTACCCTTCTCCACTACCGCCAACTCCAGGCTCCGCCCTTTCTGCCTCGCCTCACCCCACGCGTGGAACAAACTCCCCGAGCCCATACGCCAGGCCCCCTCCCTGCCCATCTTCAAATCTCTGCTTAAAGCCCACCTCTTCAATGTCGCCTTCAGCACCTAACCTCTACACCTCTACCCAGGAAATCTAGACTGCCCAACTTGACATTTCGTCCTTTAGATTGTAAGCTCCTTTGAGCAGGGACCGTCCTTCTTTGTTTATTTTGTACAGTGCTGCGTAACCCTAGTAGCGCTCTAGAAATGTTAAGTAGTAGTAGTAGTAGTGTGGTTTGTGCAACTACATTCAAAGTACTTTACACAGTATATACAGGTACTTCTTTGTACCCATAGCAACAGAGGATTAAGTGACTTGCTTAGAGTCAGAAGGAGCTGCAGTAGGAATCAAACCCAGTTCCCCAGGATCAGCGTTCGCTGCACTAACCACTAGGCTACTCCACCACTCCTTTGGGATTGTGGAATCTTGCTATTCTTTGGGTTTCTACATGGAATGTTGCTACTCTTTGAGATTGTGCCTGGAATCTTGTTAATGGGACCATGGAATGTTGCTACTCTTTGAGATTGTGCATGGAATCTTGTTAATGGGACTTGATATACTTCTGCCTTTCTGTGGTATTCGTAACTACATTCAAACTGGTTTACATATTATATACAGATACGTCTTTGTACCTGGGGCAATGGAGGGTTAAGTGACTTGCCCAGAGTCACAAGAGGCTGCAGTGGGAATTGAACCCAGTCCCCCAGGATCAAAGTCCACTGCACTAACCATTAGGCTTCTCCTCCACCCTGAAGAGCAGGAGAGCTCCAGGTGATGACTGACGAATCACTGGGAGGCCAAACAGTGCCGGACTGCGGGCTGACCACAGGAGCGGGACCTGGTAGGAGAGGAGGGGCTGGAGCTAGGCAGAAGGTTGGTTGGAGCTGGCTGAAGCAAGGCTGGAGCTTGGCTGAAGCAGAGATTACAGGGGCTTTGCGAAGGAGGAGAATGCTGCCACTGGCGGGCTAAAGTAGCACCCCAGTGTGACATCATCCAGAGCGCTCGGTAGAACCCTACCGACCAGGTGCGTGGGTGCACATGCACGCGTCAATGTGTGAGAGTCCATCGTCATCAGCTCCTGTGCTGCCAGCGGTTCCGGCAGTCAGCGGCAGTTGGAACGAGGCCCCCTCCCCGCCACAAGAGGTAGGTCTGGGGTGGCCATGGCAGTACCTCCCCTTCAACGTTCCCATGTTCCCCACGGAGAATCCAGGTTTCCACAAGTAGCAACGATGAAAATGGCGTAGCAGAGCTGGTGCGTGGACCTGGATAGCAAGCTCCCAAGAATTGTCCTTAAGTCCATAGCCCTTCCAGGCAATAAGGTACAGGATGGTCTGAACCTTGTAGTCCTTGTAAGGGTCCACTCCACACAGGTGCTAGGGGGTCTTGGCAGCCTGCCACAAAACCAGCGGTTTCAGTAGTGAAATATGGAAAGTATTGTCGATCCATAAGGTACATGGGAGTCGCAATTGGTCGGTGACAAGTCCCATTTCCCGGATAATCGGGTAGGGTCCAATAAAATGGGGAGCAAATTGGAAAGAGGAAGTATTGAGGTGTAGATTCCGGGTGGAAAGCCAGACCAGGTCTCCCACGTGGAACTGGGGGGCCAGATTATGTCTGTCAGCTTGCCTTTCGAACCTCTGGGCACTTTGGACCAGGAGTCTCCGAGTGGCATCCCAGATCTGAGAGAGGGAGGTAAATGTCTAATTGACCACAGGAACCTTGGGGCCCAGAGGTATAGACAGAGGCACCTGAGGATGCTGGCCTTATACAATCTAGAAAAGTGAGGCCCTGGTGGACCCACTAACATGATTATTATGACAGAATTCCTCCCATGGGAGTAGAGAAGCCCAGTTATCATGTGATGAGGAGACATGGGTGCATAGAAAGGCCTTCAGACTTTGGTTAACCCGTTCTGTTTGCCCGTTGGTCTGGGGGTGGTATGAAATGTAATTTGATTTGCAGAGAATGCATGAGGCTTTGCCAGGATCTGGAGATAAATTGAACCCCGCAGCCTGATACGATAGAATATCCCAGTCATGGTTCTCCGTGACCACCACTAAATCCAAGTCAGCTTCTACCATTATAACCTCTAGATCTAGAAATTTGTTTCCCATACTACAGGCATTGGTTTACAGAGCTCTCCAGATATTACTCTTTTTTTCCCATCTCTATAAAGGTATCTGATGTCTTGTTTTATTACATTTGTACCCCGCGCTTTCCCACTCATGGCAGGCTCAATGCGGCTTACATGGGGCAATGGAGGGTTAAGTGACTTGCCCAGAGTCACAAGGAGCTGCCTGTGCCTGAAGTGGGAATCGAACTCAGTTCCTCAGGACCAAAGTCCACCACCCTAACCACTAGGCCACTCCTCCACTGTTGCTACTATTTGAGATTCTACATGGAACGTTGCTATTGCACTAGCAACATTCCATGTAGAAGTCGGCCCTTGCAGATCACCAATGTGGCTGCGCAGGCTTCTACATGGAATATTGCTAGTGGAATAGCAACATTCCATGTAGAATCTCCAATAGTATCTATTTTATTTTTGTTACATTTGTACCCCGCGCTTTCCCACTCATGGCAGGCTCAATGCGGCTTACGTGGGGCAATGGAGGGTTAAGTGACTTGCCCAGAGTCACAGGGAGCTGCCTGTGCCTGAAGTGGGGAATCGAACTCAGTTCCTCAGTTCCCCAGGACCAAAGTCCACCACCCTAACCACTAGGCCACTCCTCCACTCTTTAGTACGTTAGCCAGTCTGTTACGGAAGACACTTCATCCCTTCTTTGATAGATGGACACCATCTCTGTTCAGTAACTCTTGGAAAACCATCCCATGGTAATAATAATAATCAGGGCTTTTTTGAGGGGGTATTTGGGGGTACTACCGGCACCTTTTCCGTTGTCTGCTAAAATTGACTCATGGTCCCCAAGTTTTAATGAAAGAGTTCAGGCTCTACACACCAAGTCTGCCTTGTCATAGATTCCTTGACTGATTGCAGTGGACCTGGTTATTGTGGGGTGGATCCCTCAGTGATCACCCCACCCCTTAAGGGTGGTCTGACATTTGAGTACTGGCACCTTTTTCGCTAGAAAAAAACGCACTGATAATAATAATAATAAAATTTAAGCCAAGCAAGAAAAAGTAGAGCAATGGAACCTCTCACAGATGGTGTTCAGAACAAAGTTTATTAAAGATTCTTCCAAAACAATGAGGACAACCCGACATGACTCGTGGTTCGGCCTTACCAGCCTGCATCAGGGGTCTAGGAATTTGTTATTCAATATGTATTCCTAGACTCGTCGTACAGATGCAGCATTTAGCGCTGCATCCATGTTTGAGAATCTGTTCTGAGTGGAAATTTAACCCTTTGACGACGAGTCTAGGAATACATATTGAATAACAAATTGCTTGGCGTTTTCCCTCCAGTAGAGCATTTTGCCTTCTGTTTGTGACAATAATAACATTTATTCATAACCTGCATTATCATGACACTAGTAAAAAAAAAGGCCCGTTTCTGTATGAAGTGAAACGGGCGCTAGCAAGATTATTCCCCCCCCCTCCCTTGGTCTCTCCCTCTGTCCCCTCCGAGTCCCATGGCCCCCTTTCCTCCCTCCCCTCCGAGTCCCACGGCCCCCTTGCCTCCCCCTCTACAAGTTCCACGGCCCCTTTCCTCCCCTCCGATTTCCAGGCCGTCCTCCCTCCCCTCTCCCACTCCCCTGCAACTCACCACTTGTCTGGGAGGAAATACGAGAAGTGGAAGGACAGTGGTCCAGGCTGAAAGAAGCTATAGATAGGGCCACAAACCTTTATGTAAGGAAAGTAAATAAAAGCAAGAGAAAAAGGAAACCGATATGGTTCTCCAAGCAAGTGGTTGAGAAAATAAAGGCTAAAGAGTTGGCGTTCCAGAAATACAGAAAAACTCAAGAAAAGGAACACATGGAGGAATACCGGATGAAAATGAAAGACGCCAAGAGAGAGATACGACTGGCAAAAGCGCAAGCGGAAGAACAAATGGCTAGAAATGTAAGGAGGGGTGACAAAAATTTCTTCAGGTATATTAGTGAAAGGAGAATGACTAAAAAGGGAATGAGACTAAAAGATACTGCGAACTGCTATGTGGAAAATGATGAAGAAAAAGCCAATTTGCTAAATAGATACTTTTGTTCTGTTTTCACAGAGGAAAATCCTGGAGAAGGACCGCGATGGACTGAAAATAATACAATTGAGAATGAAGTGGATACAGCACCGTTCACGGAAGAAAGTGTGTATCAACAACTTGAAAAGCTAAAGGTGGACAAAGCCATGGGACCGGACGGGATCCACCCCAGGATATTGAGGGACATTGCCGAAGGGTTAGAAGGTAAAGTTTGCCTATTTGCGGATGATACTAAGATCTGTAACAGAGTGGACACCACGGAGGGAGTGGAAAACATGAAAAAAGATCTGAGGAAGCTAGAAGAATGGTCTAAGGTTTGGCAATTAAAATTCAATGCGAAGAAATGCAAAGTGATGCACGTAGGGAATAGAAATCCACGGGAGACGTATGTGTTAGGCGGGGAGAGTCTGATAGGTACGGGCGGAGAAAGGGATCTTGGGGTGATAGTATCTGAGGATTTGAAGGCAACGAAACAGTGTGACAAGGCGGTGGCCGTAGCTAGAAGGTTGTTAGGCTGTATAGAGAGAGGTGTGACCAGCAGAAGAAAGGGGTGTTGATGCCCCTGTATAAGTCATTGGTGAGGCCCCACCTGGAGTATTGTGTTCAGTTTTGGAGGCCGTATCTTGTTAAGGATGTAAAAAGAATTGAAGCGGTGCAAAGAAAAGCTACGAGAATGGTATGGGATTTGCGTTACAAGACGTATGAGGAGAGACTTGCTGAACTAAACATGTATACTCTGGAGGAAAGGAGAAACAGGGGTGATATGATACAGACGTTCAAATATTTGAAAGGTATTAATCCGTAAACGAACCTTTTCCGGAGATGGGAAGGTGGTAGAACGAGAGGACATGAAATGAGATTGAAGGGGGACAGACTCAAGAAAAATGTCAGGAAGTATTTTTTCACGGAGAGAGTAGTGGATGCTTGGAATGCCCTCCCGCGGGAGGTGGTGGAAATGAAAACAGTAATGAAATTCAAACATGCGTGGGATAAGCATAAAGCAATCCTGTGCCGAAGGAATGGATCCTCAGGAGCTTAGTCAGGATCGAGAGGCGGGGCTGGTGGTTGGGAGGCAGGGATAGTGCTGGACAGACTTGTACGGTCTGTGCCAGAGCCGGTGGTGGGCAGCGGGACTGGTGGTTGGGAGGCGGGGATAGTGCTGGGCAGACTTATACGGTCTGTGCCCTGAAGAGCACAGGTACAAATCAAAGTAGGGTATACACAAAAGCAGCAAATATGAGTTATCTTGTTGGGCAGACTGGATGGACCGTGCAGGTCTTTTTCTGCTGTCATCTACTATGTTACTATGTCCATAAGGTTCCAGGTGTTCTCTACGGGCCTGATTGGGGTTGCTGGTTTTTTTTTTCAAGGTGGTGCATTCCCCCCCCCCCCCTCCTCCCTTGAGTTCCAGGCCCCCCTCCCCTCTGAGTTCCAGGCCTACCCTCTCCTCTGAGTTCCAGGCCCCTCCTCCCCCCCTCTCTCTGTCCGTCCTCCGAGTTCCAGACCCCTCTCCCTCCCTCAAGTTCCAGACCCCCCTCCCAGACCTCCCTCCGAGTTCTAGACTCCCCCTCCCTCCCAGTTCCAGACTCCCCCCAGTTCCAGACCCTCCCCTCCAAGTTCCAGACCGTCCCTTCCTCCCTCCGATTCAGTTCCAGCCCGACCTCTTCTCCCACTCCCACAACAGTCCTTCGCCTGCCCCTCGCCTTCCTGCGTGCCGCCCACCCAGAATTTAAAAGGCATTTTAAAAACACAGAGCTGACCCCTCTGCTACCCTCCCCTCTCCCCCTTTTACCAGGGTCACGGCAGCAGTGAAACTTGAAGAGGCTCAGTGAGTCGGCTGCCTTCCCTTCTCTTCGCTCTGAGCTCTGCCTCTGGTCCCGCCCTCATTTCCTGTTTCTGCAACTGAGTCGGAGGGAGGGAGGGAGGGTCTGGAACTCGGAGGGAGGGGGGTCTGGAACTCGGAGGGGGTCCCGCCTCCTGGCTTCGAATCTAATATAGTCATTTGCTGGTGGTTACGAACGCAGCCAGAGACATTGAAACGTTGCAAGAGCAAATTATTATATTAGATTCTAAGGGCCCTGTTTACAGAGACGCGCTAGCAGTATTAGAATGCATTAAAAATTAGCGCGCGCTAATGCGTCTTTGTAAATAGGACCCTAAGCGAGGAACAAAAATGTACATAATAAAAGAACACATTACATGCAGCGGCCAAGAGACATAATCATCAAAACAGTGTAAACAAACAGCCAAATAGGCAGGAACCAGTTCTCAGTACATAACAAAAATATCCTCATTGTTCCGGTAATGTTGTGTATAGAGCGAAGCCCAACAGGAAGTGTATCCCATAATTTTGGAGTCAGAAAACAACAAGGCAGTTGGTCCACCAGTTCCAATACAGAAGATAAAACAATGAGGCAAACCTTGTAGAAAAACGATGTCTTTATTAGGAGATTAAAAGCTCCCAGATATTCAGCATAAAATCCTGACGTGGCCATGTTTCGCCAGTGTAAAAATGGCTGCGTTGGGGGCAGCGGGTCACCAGCTGATATAAAACTTCAAAAAAACCCTAGGCTGGTGTGGCTATTAAAACAGAAAGCTAGATTCTGAGAACAGTTTTTTTTTTTTTTTTTGAAGTTTTATATCAGCTGGTGACCCAATGCCCATGATGCAGCCATTTTTACACTGGCGAAACATGGCCACGTCGGGCATTTTATGTTGAATATCTGGGAGCTTTTAATCTACTAATAAAGACATTGGGTTTTTTTTACAAGGTCTACCTCATTGTTTTTTCTTCCATAATTTTGGGCCAATTATGTAAAAAAATACTACTACTACTACTACTACTACTATTTAACATTTCTAAAGCGCTACTAGGGTTACGCAGCGCTGTACAATTAAACACAAAAGACAGTCCCTGCTCAAAGAGCTTACAATCTAAAGGACAAGTGAACAGTCAGTCCGATAGAGGGTCTGTACTCTTCCATACACCCTTGCCGAAAAGAGAGAACATCAAACAAATCCTTTTGAGAAGATCTCGGGGAACGTGTCGGCTGGTAAAGTCTCAGAACAGAGCAAAACATTGGAGAAACACAATTATTTACAACTTTGAGAACCAATAACAAGATCTTAAATTCTTTGTGACATTTCACAGGGAGCCAATGCAAAGACTTCAGAACAGGAGAGATGTGATCAAAATGTGATGTACCTATAATTACCCTGGCCTTCAATGAACTTTTTGTCATGCCAATAAAAAAATCACATTGGCACCGTCTGCTTGGCCACATGTTGATCTCCAGGATAACAGCTTCCCTTATTTGGCCTTTACCCTCAACAGGAAGGATCCATGAGAACACTGCCTAGGTATCTAATGGTTAGTACAGCGGGCTTTGATCCTGGCAACCTGGGTTCAATTCCCCCTGTAACTCCTTGTGACCTTGGGCAAGTCCCAGGTACCAAAAAAAAAAGATTAGGGGCCCTTTTACTAAGCTGTGAAGGCACCTACACATCAATTTGGAGTGGAGGAGTGGCCTAGTGGTTAGAGCACTGGTCCTACAATCCAGAGGTGGCTGGTTCAAATCCCACTGCTGCTCCTTGTGATCTTGGGCAAGTCACTTAACCCTCCATTGCTTCAGGTACAAACTTAGATTGTGAGCCCTCCTGGGACAGAGAAATATCCACAGTACCTGAATGTAATTCACCTTGAGCTACTACTGAAAAAGGTGTGAGCAAAATCTAAATAAATAAAATACCATGTGGCCTGGGTGGTAATTTCATTTTTTACACGCGATGGAAAAAAAAATTTATTTTGTGGCGCTCGGCGCTAACCAGGCTGTAAAAGGCATCCAACGCACGTAGATGATTATCGCCCAGTTAATGCGTCAGACCTTACCGCAAAGTCAGTGGGTGGCGATAAGGACTCAGACCCAAAATGGATGCGCGCCAATTTTCATTTTGCCGCACGTCCATTTTACAGGCGCGCTGAAAAATGGATCTGCGCACGTCCAAAACACACACTTACACTAGCACAGTCTATTTTTCAGCGCAGCTTAGTAAAAGGACCTCTTAGATTATGAGCCCTCTAAGGACAGAGAAAGTACCTGCATATAATGTGTACAGTGCTGTGTACGCCTAGTTGCGCTATGGAAGTCATAGTAAGAGTTTGATATGTTCAGTAGGATACCTACAAGGATGAGTAGGCCTAGGACAGTGATGGCGAACCTTTCAGAGACCGACTGCCCAAACAGCAACCCAAAAGCGAATTATTCATCGCAAAGTGCCGGTACTCATTATGGGCAGGGTCACCACATATGACTCCACCCCTATGATAGCCACACCCCTTACACCAGCCATGGCGCATATAAACAGACAGCTCCAGTATACCCAGTGCAAAATAAGACAGCAGATGTAAATTCTCAAATTCGACATATTCCAAACACTAAAATGAAAATAAAATGATTTTTCCTACCTTTGTTGTCTGGTGATTTTGTTTTTCTATCCATATCGGTTCTAGTCGCTGATTCTGCTGCTCTCTATCTGTTCTCTTAAATCCGTTTCCAGGGCTTCCTTTCCATTTATTTCTTTACTTTCCTCCTTTCTTCTTCATTTCTTGCCCTCCATCCATGTCCAGCAACCATCCTCTCCCCTCCAGCCACAAATGTCCAGCCACCCTCCTCACCCCCCTACCCTCCCTCCCAGCACCCGGCAGCACCCAGCACCAGGCCTCCCTCCCACCCACCCAGAACCCAACATCAGGCCTCCCTCCCACCCACCCAGCACTCACCATCAGGCCTCCCTCCCACCCAGCACTCACCATCAGGCCTCCCTCCCACCCAGCACCCACCATCAGGCTTCCCTCCCACCCAGCACCCAACATCAGGCCTCCCTCCCACCCAGCACCCACCATTAGGCCTCCCTCCCACCCAGCACCCACCATCAGGCTTCCCTCCCACCGAGCACCCAACATCAGGCCTCCCTCCCACCCAGCACCCACCATCAGGCTTCCCTCCCACCCAGCACCCACCATCAGGCCTCCCTCCCACCCAGCACCCACCATCAGGCTTCCCTCCCACCCAACATCAGGCCTCCCTCCCTCCCAGCACCCAACATCAGGCTTCCCTCCCACCGAGCACCCACCATCAGGCCTCCCTCCCACCCAGCACCCACCATCAGGCTTCCCTCCCTCCCAGCACCCAACATCAGGCCTGCCGCCTACCCAGCACCCAACATCAGGCCTCCCTCCCTCCCTCCCACCCAGCACCCAACATCAGGCCTGCCTCCTACCCAGCACCCAACATCAGGCCTCCCTCCCTCCCTCCCACCCAGCACCCAACATCAGGCCCCCCTCCCTCCCAGCACCCACCATCAGGCTTCCCTCCCACCGAGCACCCAACATCAGGCCTCCCTCCCACCCAGCACCCACCATCAGGCTTCCCTCCCACCCAGCACCCAACATCAGGCTTCCCTCCCACCCATCACCCACCATCAGGCCTCCCTCCCACCCAGCACCCACCATCAGGCTTCCCTCCCACCCAACATCAGGCCTCCCTCCCTCCCAGCACCCAACATCAGGCCTGCCGCCTACCCAGCACCCAACATCAGGCCTCCCTCCCTCCCTCCCACCCAGCACCCAACATCAGGCCTGCCTCCTACCCAGCACCCAACATCAGGCCTCCCTCCCTCCCTCCCACCCAGCACCCAACATCAGGCCCCCCTCCCACCCAGTACCCAACATCAGGCTTCCCTCCCACCGAGCACCCACCATCAGGCTTCCCTCCCACCCAGCACCCACCATCAGGCTTCCCTCCCACCCAACATCAGGCCTCCCTCCCTCCCAGCACCCAACATCAGGCCTGCCGCCTACCCAGCACCCAACATCAGGCCTCCCTCCCTCCCTCCCTCCCACCCAGCACCCAACATCAGGCCTCACTCCCTCCCAGCACGCAGTAGCAGGCCTCCCTCCTCCCTCCCACTCACCCACCCACCCACCCAGCAGCACCCAGCACCAGGCCTGCCTCCCGCCCTCCCTCCAATCAAACAAGCAACCATCAACCCGCCCGCCCGTCCTCCCTCCCTCCCAGCACCAGGAACCCCCCCCCCCCCCCTTCTCCTCTTAAATTTTAAAAGCGTACCTCCTCGGAGTTCATTCAGGCGGCATGCGTCAGCGAAGCGCGTGTTCTTCGCTCGGTGCGCCTTCCTTCCCTTCTGTCGCTCAAGCTCTGGTCCCGCAAAAACAGAACAGAATGCTGCACACCATAACACACCTCCACTGCACCACACACACTAACCCCCACTGACAAAACACACACACTGACAGTACAACACCAACCTCAAAGCCAACTACCAGTTCATCAAACTTTTTTTTTTAAACATTCTTTTTTTATTAATCAACAATAAATCTGCAAGTGAACAAATACAGACTTTAATTTTCATTTCTCCCCCCCCCCACCCTTCCCCAAACCCCCCTCACCCTCCCTCCCCTCTCCCATCATACACCTATTGCTAACTCGCTTGGGTCATAGCTCTTAATTGAGTCCAGAGTTCATCATTCATATTATAATTTCCCACCCTTTTGTCAGTTAGTTTCTCCATCTCCCCAATAAGTTTTAGAAGCCAGTCTTGCTCTGTTGGTGCCTCTTGCTGTTTCCAAAACCGGGCAATGACACTCTTTGCAGCTGTCAAGCACATCCTCTTTAGACGTCTCTGCCATTTAGCTCCTCGTCTGTTCCCTAAGCCCAACAGGCACCACTGAGGCTCGCACAAAAAGGTCTTACCTGTGTGGGCAGTTATCTTTGCAGTAATGGTTTGCCAGTACAATTGTAATTTCCCACAAGACCACCAAATATGTAAGAAAGTTCCCACTTCCGTTAAACATCTCCAACAAAACTGTGAAGCCCCTGGAAACATCACATGCAATCTGTGTGGGGTAAAATACCATCTCGAGAGGACCTTAAAGGCATTTTCTTTCAGCAACACACATGTCGATGCTTTGTTAACTTCCAAAATAATGGCCTTCCACTCATGAACTGTTAATTCCTTCTGCAAATCACTTTCCCATCGAGTCATATACAAACATTTCTCAAAACTCCTTCCCCTTATAAATTTATACAACATAGATATAACTCCCTTCATTGTCCCTAAAGAGCCCCACAAATTCTCTAATTCTTCATAATCCTCTGGATCCTTTCGTAACCATCCTTGTGTATAAATGTAATGTTGGACCTGTAGGTAAAAGAATCTATCCCTATCCAAAACCCCATAGTCTTCCTTAAGCTCTGTAAACAATCTCATTTTCCCATCTTCTAATAGATCTCGAAACCTCAATAAGCCCCTCTCAGCCCATCTCTTTGCCACCGGATTTCCCAACCCCACCCTGAATGTGGGTTCCCCCCGAATATAAGCGTAAGTAGATGTACAGTTCATCAAACTTTACAAGCAAGGGACATTCAGCAAACCCCACCCAAAAGAAATGGCATATAACACAGAAATAACAAGTATTCATTACCAACACAACACAATTAGAAAAAACACCACTTACAGCACAATCATTGCAAAAAACAAATACCTTGCTAGCGCCCGTTTCATCAATCACAGAAACGGGCTTTTTTACTAGTAAAAATATATATTTTATTTACAGTTTGTTGTCTCTGGTTTCTGCTTTCCTCATCTTCTTTTCACTGTCTTCCTTCCATCCAGCATCTGTCTTTGTTCTCTCTCTGCCATCCAGTGTCTGCCCTCTCTGCTGTCTCCTCCATCCAATGTCTGCCCTCTCTCCCTGCCCCTTCCATCCACATCTGCCCTCTATCTCTGCTCCTTCCATCCACCGTTTGCCCCTGTCTGCCCTCTCCCCCTTCCATTCACTGCCCTTTCTACCCTTCCATCCACTGTCTGCCCTTTCTCTCTGCCCCTTCAATCCACCATTTGCCCTCCCTCTCCCATCCATCCAGGGTCTGCCCTCCCTCTCGCTCCCCATTCCATCCAGGATCTGTCCCCTCTCTCTGCCCCTTTTTTTCAGCACCCAGTTCCAGCCCCCTTATCCCACCTGCCCCTAGTTCTAGCCCCAGCCCACATCTCCCACATGCTCCCCCTTTTCAGCCCCCAGTTTCAGCCCCACTATCCCACCAGTCCCCAGTTTTAGCCCCAGCCCTTTTCTCCCACCAGTCCCGAGCTTCAGCCCCAAGCCACTTCTCCCTGTCCCCTTTTCAGCACCCAGTTTCAACCCCAGTCCCCAGCCCTTTTCTCTCACCAGCCCCAAGCTTCAGCCCCCAGCTGCTTCTCCCTATCTCCTTTTCAGCCCCCAGTACCCACAGTTTCAGCCCCTGCCCCTTTTCAGCCTCCAGTCCCAGTACTAGCCCCCTTATCCCACCTACCCTCCTTTTCAGCCCCCAGTTCCAGCCCCCTTCATCCACATGCCATGCATTAGGGCCCCACTTTTCAGCCCCAGACCCATTCTCCCACCTGCCCCAGGCATGGCCCCCATTTTCCCTCATGGCCCTTTCTCAGACCCCAGTTCCAGCCCCCTTCTCCCATCTGAGAACTCCCTCCCCACCCCAGTCCTCTTCTCCCATCTGAGCCCTGACCTGCCTACCAGCTCTGTCAACAGATGACAGCCCTCTTCTCCTGCCACCACCCTGCCTTTAAAAAAAAATCTGTGAAGTGGCGTCGCAGGCAGCCTCACGTCTGCCCAGCTTGTAAAAGAAGCAAATCTCCTCCTCCTCGTCGGGCCTTCCCTTACTGTGTCCCGCCCTCGCGGAAATAGGAAGTTACCTCAGAGGAGGGTGGGACACAGTGAGGGAAGGCCTGACGACGAGGAGGAGATTTGCTTCTTTTACAAGCAGGGCAGACACGAGGCACTGCCTGCGACGCCGCTTCACAGATTTTTTTTTTTAAGGCAGGGTGGTGGCAGGAGAAGAGGGCTGTCATCTGTCGACAGAGCTGGTAGGCAGGTGAGGACTGCAGCGCCAGCGGCCCTTTGGGTGGGAGCAGCGGGAGCGGAGCACCCCACACACACACACACTCACACCTGCTGACACCCGGGGCAGACCGCCTCCACCGCCCCGCCCTTGCTACGCCACTGTATAGAAGATAAACTAACAGCTTATAGATCTGACTGGAAAAGCTTATCGGATCTCGATGAGATTTAAAAGAGGCCAATAATAAAACAGAGGTAACAATCTCCACATATTAGGCGTATCGGAGGGTTCAGAAGGGCAGCAACCTATGGCGTTCATCAAAGACTTTTTTGCAGAATGACTTAATATCAGATTTTATTTTCCTCTTAAGTAGAGTGATGTGGTAGCCATGTTAGTCCACTTTTAAAGGTAATAAATAGAAATATATAACAATACATAGAAAAGAAAATAAGATGATACCTTTTTTATTGGACTAACTTAATACATTTTTTGATTAACTTTTGAAGATAACCCTACTTATTTAGATCAGAAATAAGCAAATGTTGATAAATAACAGTATATATAAGTGAAACACCAAAGCATTCCATTGACAGTCTCACAGGAAGAGGGTGGGGTGGGTAAAGTGAGAAACGGGCAGCCAGGTGGATGAGAGACAGGGAGAGACGTACGGTAGATAAGAGGGTGACAAAGCAGCAGGTTTATAGTGGGATAGAAAACCCAGATCTTTGTTAAGTCCTGTCTGGTGGGTGTCAAACTATTTCATCATTTTGACTTCAAAGGTCTTGCGTTCCTGTATTGTTTTAAAGTTTCCTTTTAGTATTCTCACCATAAAACCATTGACACAGTGCTCTGGTTTGGTAAAGTGCTGTCCCACAGAGATGGCATCCTGGTTGGCACTGGCATTTTAAGGAAACGGGCATAGTTCTCCAAAGATATGCCGGGGCCACTGAGTTGTGTGTTTTTCTTTTGAAATTTCTGCTAAAAGTTTAAGGACCCCTGTGCTAACCCATAGAATTCCCTAAATATCACAGATCATTTTGTGATCCTAAAAAAAAAGCAACAGATGATCAATGCCTTCTATTTATATCCAGCAGATAACGAGGCCGTACAGGAACAGAAGAGAGAGCAGAATCAAGAAGCTGCTGTAGAAATGGAAGAAGTACCAAGACAATCAGGAAATGTGTGTCAGGATCTTTCTGAGGGGCCTGAAAGGAGAAGCACAAGGAATCATCAGCAAGAATCAGAGGAAACCCAGACGGACCCTGCAGGAGGCTCACCAGACAGACTCACTAAGTGTGAGAGAAGTGACAGGGAGCTCACAAACATCCCCGAGCACCAGAGAAACCTGAGAGCAGAGAGACTCTTCCAAAACAATAACAGCGATCTAGTGCCTTCTAGACTCCCACAAGCAGAGGGGAAAATACAGCAATTAAGCCACAACGGCACCCAACCTTCTACATGTACATTGTGTACTAAAAGTTTTGCTGTGCCGTCATATATGAAAATCCTGCAACTAATCCGCAGTGGAAAAAAAATATGCACAGATTTGGCTTTTCTGAAAAGGCATCAAATGATCCACAGCGGAAAGAAACCCCTCACATGTGAGTGTAATAAAAGTTGGAGGATTTTCAAATATGATGAGCTTGTGAAAGTCATCCACAGCAGGAAGAAGCACTTTACATGTACTGAGTGTGGTAAAAGTTTTAGTCAACCATCGTATCTGAAACGCCACCAAATGATCCACAGTGGAAAGAAACCTTTTACATGTACGGTATGTAGTAAAAGTTTCACTCAGTCATCAGCTCTCAAAAGGCACAAATTAATCCACAGTGGAAAGAAACCTTTTCTTTGTACTGTGTGTAATAAAAGTTTCACTCGATCGTCTTATCTGAAACTCCACCAAATAGTCCACAGTGGAGAGAAACCTTTTACATGTGCCGAGTGTAATAAAAGTTTCACTCAGTCATCGGATCTGAAAAGGCACAAAGTAATCCACAGTGGAGAGAAACCTTTTACATGTACTGAGTGTAATAAAAGCTTCACTCAATCATCATATCTGAAAATCCACCAAAGAATCCACAGTGCAACGAAACCTTTTACGTGTACTGAGTGTAATAAAAGCTTCACTCAACCATCATATCTGAAAATCCACCAAAGAATCCACAGTGGGAAAAAACCTTTTACATGTACTGAGTGTAATACAAGTTTCACTCAGTCATCAGCTCTCAAAAAGCATCAAATAATTCACAATGATCATAAAACCTTTACATGTACTGAATGCAGTAAAGGTTTTAGGTATTCATCGGATCTGCAGAAGCACCAAATAATCCATAGTGGGAAGAATAACAACTACTCCTTGGGAAAAATGTATTGAAGACAAAATAAAACCGCATGGTATGCGCAAAACTAACCCATGGAGAAATGTTCCCCCAGAAGAAACTTTTTATATTTCAACAGTCTTTATTGATGACACCAGGGGCGTATCTGCGTGGGGCCACAGGGGCCTGGGCCCCCGCAGATTTTGCCCCGGACCCCCCTACCGCAGTCAACCCTCCCTCCCTCGCCTACCGCCGTCACCTACCCCGAGGTCCGCTTCCTCCGGCTTTTTAAAATATTGCTTCAGCTGGCGGGGGACCCCCCCCCCCCCCCCCCCCGTCAGACTCCATCCAACTGGAACTAAAGATACATGCAGCTTTCACAGCGCGCTGCACGATGAGGATGAAAAAGTTAAAGATCGTGGCTGGGCTGGCGGGGGGTTGGGGTCCCCCGCCAGCTGAAGCAATATTTTAAAAAGCTGGAGGAAGCGGACCTCGGGGTAGGTGACGGCGGTAGGTGGGGGAGGGAGGGAGTGTTAACGGCGGTAGGGGGAGTTGACAGCGGTAGGGGGGGGGTTGACAGCGGTAGGGGGGGCTGACGGCGGTAGGGGGGGGCTATAATGTGCCCCCTCACTGTAGCCCCTGCCCCCCCTACCGCCGAACCTCAGATACGCCGTCCCTGGATGACACATCAAAAAGTACAAATCCACCTTAACAAAGCAGCATCAATACAATTGTACAAAGCTCAGTGGAACAACACTTCAAGCATACAACATTACGTACAGCCATCAAATTTTATAATATAGCACTTATCCCTCCCTCCCCCCAAACCGTGTTCTGTATTTCACTTTTATGTATTAACTGTTGTTATGAATGAAAACGCATGACTAGCAATTCCTTATTAAACAATAAAGTCTGATAACAAATAATTCTATCATAACCCATAAACTTTTATATTAAACTCCAATAATTGTGTCTCCTGTTTGGTTCTGTGTATTATTATCTTGTTTAAATCCCAACAGTGTTTACAGACGAGACTTCTGAATATGTTTCTTCAAAGGAGTCTTCTCCAAGCTATTATTACATGTAACTCTTCACTATACTTAGAATATTACCTTTTCCAAAATTATATCCCCTTCCCCCCCTCCCCCCACCTCCCTCCCCTCTATCCTCTTAAACCAACTTTTACTTCATGGCCAGAAGAAAGTTTTTTAATATGTACTGAGTGTAATAAAAGTTTCAGTTGTCATCATATTGTTTAGTATAGACCTGTCTGGTTTTTACAGAGCTCAGCCAGCTTTGTATATATAACTTATTCCCTTTTGTATGATCTAGCAGGGCAAACAGCTAGCCTGTGTCTTCTTGGCCTTTTCAGGGACAGGCAGGCTATAAAAATTGTCTGCTTGTTTCAAACAAGCTCTGGACATAAGGCAGAGAATTTCTTTCAGTGAAGGACATATGAGTGGTCAATATTCAGGGGAATTTGAGGTTACAAATTGAAAATGATGAATAATGGAAAAAAATATACCAAAGAAGCAGAAGTATGTTAAGGTGACCTTAGAGGTCAGGGTTGAAGAATAACAGATACGAAAGAGAAAAAAATATATAAAAGGCATTAAGAGAGTAGACGTGGAGGGGCATAATTGAACGAAAACGTCTATCTCCATGGGCGTTTATCTCCGAGAACGGGTCCGTATTTTCGAAAAAAATAGACGTCCATGTTTTATTCGACAATTTGTGAGCTGGGCGTTTTTGTTTTTCAGCAATAATGGAAAATGAAAGCGCCCAGCTCAAAAACGAATAAATCCAAGGCATTTGTTCGTGGGAGGGGCCAGGATTCGTAGTGCACTGTCCCCCCTCACATGCCAGGACACCAACCGGGCACCCTAGGGGGCACTTTTACAAAAACAAAAAAAAAAGGTAAAAGAGCTCCCAGGTGCATAGCACCCTTCCCTTGTGTGTTGAGCCTCCCAAATCCCCCTCAAAACCCACTGCCCACAAGTCTACACCATTACTATAGCCCTAAGGGGTGAAGGGGGGCACCTACATGTGGGTACAGTGGGTTTGGGGGGTTGGACGACTAATAAGCATTAAGCAGCACAATTGTAACAGGTAGGGGGGGATGGGCCTGGGTCCACCTGCCTGAAGTCCACTGCACCCCCTAACAACTGCTCCAGGAAACTGCATACTGCTGCCAGGGAGGTGGGTATGACATTTGAGGGTGAAAATAAACAGTTGCGAAACGGCATATTTTGTGGTGGGAGGGGGTTTGTGACCACGGGGAGTCAGGGGAGGTCATCCCCGATTCCCTCCAGTGGTCATCTGGTCATTTAGGGCTCTTTTTGGGGCCTTATTTGTGGAAAAACAGGGTCCAGGAAAAGTGCCCTAAATTCTCGCTAAAAACGCATATTTTTTTCCATTATTGGCGAAAGGCGCCCATCTCTGATCGGCCGATAACCACGCCCCAGTTCCGCCTTTGACACGCCCCCATCAACTTTGTCCGCATCCGCGACAGAGTGCAGTTGAAAACGTCCAAATTCGGCTTTCGATTATACAGCTTTATTCGCTTTTGTGAGATAAACGTCTATCTCCCGATTTGGGTCACAATATAGGCGTTTTTCTATTTCGATTATAAGCAGAATAGGGAAGCTTCAATAATCTGACAAGCATGTTTTGTAGCAGATCAGATCTGAAAGCTTCCAAGGAAACACAAAAACCACCAGAGTCATTTTATTTTGCTTATGCTGAAATTTAGATTTATATAAATAAGAATTCAATATTTTGTAATGCTGGGATAAAAGAATTTTATTGTAATAATTTATGTTTAAATCTATTTATTGTTTGAATATATCAACAAAGCAAAACAACGCACATTTGTAAATTGCAGACCACCAAACTACATCTACCAGCTGTATGTTTACAATCTTGACTGCACGTCTCAATTTTACAAAGTTATACAAATGTACACTGCATTTAGTATTCTAATCCTAACCCCGTATCCTCCCTGACCCACCATCCCTCCCTTCTGAACTTCCCTTGTGCTGAAAAAATAAACAAAAAAAAAACTAAGAGGGGGATATGAAAACATTTCTTGTATTAACTATAAAACAATTCTTAATTTAACAATCGGCTACGTGCCTGGTGAGTTAATGTTAACCAAAATGGCTCCCATGTTGCCATAAGCCTGCGGCCTTTTATGCTATCTAAATCAGAGATACCCAGTCTGTCCATCCTCAACTGTTCCATCACGTACATTTTCCAACGCTGACTGGAGCCAAACACATAGTATGGACTTAAGGCCAAATGTCACTGAGTATCTTAGAAAAGAGCGAAGTCCTCCACGAATGGATCCCCCCTTCTCCCAGTGCCCGAATAGCAACACTGGGGTGACCTCCATTTTTTGGTTCCACCACCTCGATATCATTTTTATTAAGGAGTCCCAGAAGATCCAAATGGACTTACGCTGCCAAAACATGTGCCCAAGCCGCGCTCGTTCCTTCCCACATTTTGGGCAGTTTCCCCCCCCCCCCCCCCCCCCCAAACCCAGCTTGTCTCGCCCGGTTTGGTGAAATAAACAGTCTCATGATAAACTTGTACATCGTCTCTTTGTGTTGAATTGAAATCACTTGCTGATGTATTGACCTAATGGAATTTTGTAACATTTTATTTATTTATTATCTCATTTGTACCCCACAGTTTCCAACAGTGTCAGGCTCAATGTGGCTTACAATGCACCACAGAGGCAGATGCCAATGCAGTAAAATGAAGCTAATACAGCAGAAAACCTACAAGAGATAATGGGGAAGAGTAGGAATGGATGGAAGGTGAAGGGAAACTTTGAGGGCAGAGGGAAGGGGGATGTGTCCAAATGTCTCTACATCGATGTGCTTCCAGCAGTGGAGACACTGGAAGAGGCCGTGGGATAAGCACTTCTGAATAACATGGTCTTCAATTTCCTGAAAGCTAGATGATCTGTGATGTCTTTGATGGTCCTCGGCAAAGAATTCCAAAGCTGAGTGCTAATGAAAGAGAAGGAAGTAGCATACGTAGACTTGTACTTGATGCCATTGCAGTTTGGATAATGAAGGGTAAGATATGAACGGGAGAGTCGGAACGTATTCCGAAGCGGTAGGATGATGAGATCTATCATATAGCCAGGTACTTCACCATATAGGATTTGGTGAACTAGAGAGCAGAGTTTAAAGGTGATACGATCTTTAACAGGAAGCCAATGTAGTTTCTTTGGAGGGGCGTGGCACTCTCAAACTTGGCCTTTCCACAAACCAATCTGGCCGCTGTATTTTGGGCCGTCTGCAGTTTCTTCATTAGTTGCTGTTTACATCCAGCATACACTCCATTACAGTAATCCAGATGGCATAGCACGACGGACTGTATGAGGTTGCGAAAGACCTCTCAAGGGAAAAATGGTGCATGTTACCTCAGTTCCCAGATCAAGTGACCAAGCAGATGCCAATTCTCTATAACGAATGTCTAGTGCATTGTCTTGTAAAAATCTGTGGTGGTACGATAAAGGTACTCCCTGAGTTCCTCCCAAGGTGAGTGCCTCAGAAAGGACCAAATGAGTTTGATGCAGAGCACGTTCCCCTTGCAGTTCATTGTAGGTTTTAATTTTCCCCTCATACCCCACCACATTAAACAGGTACCTCAGGCCTTTCCGACATTGCTGCATGGATGTCCAACCACCACATGAAACTGAACATGGCCAAGACCGAGCTTATCGTCTTCCCACCAAAACCCACTTCTCCTCTTCCTCCGCTCTCGATCTCAGTTGATAACACACTCATCCGCCCCGTCTCATCTGCCCGCAACCTCGGAGTCATCTTCGACTCCTCCCTCTCCTTCTCTGCGCATATCCAGCAGACAGCCAAGACCTGTCGCTTCTTCCTCTTTAACATCAGCAAAATTCGCCCCTTCCTCTCTGAGCACACCACCCGAACTCTCATCCATGCTCTCATTACCTCTCGCCTTGACTACTGCAACCTACTCCTCACTGGCCTCCCACTTAACCACCTATCCCCCCTTCAATCCGTTCAGAACTCTGCTGCACGTCTTATATTCCGCCAGAACCGATATACTCATATCACCCCTCTCCTTAGGTCACTTCACTGGCTTCCGATCAGATACCACATTCAGTTCAAGCTTCTCCTTCTTACCTACAAATGCACTCAGTATGCAGCCCCTCATTACCTCTCTACCCTCATCTCCCCTTACGTTCCCGCCTGAAACCTCCGCTGACAGGACAATCCCTCCTCTCAGTACCCTTCTCCACCACCGCCAACTCCAGGCTCCACCCATTCTGCCTCGCCTCACCCTATGCTTGGAATAAACTTCCTGAGCCCCTACGCCAAGCCCCCTCCCTACCCATCTTCAAATCCTTACTCAAAGCCCACCTCTTCAATGTTGCTTTCAGCACCTAACCTCTATACCTTTCAGGAAATCTAGACTGCCCCAATTTGATGACTCCTACTTGACTAACTATATATTTGTCCTTTAGATTGTAAGCTCTTTGAGCAGGGACTGTCCTTCTATGTTGAATTGTACAGCGCTGCGTAACCCTAGTAGCGCTTTAGAAATGTTAAATAGTAGTAGTAGTAGATTGGACATTCTGGCGCGGCATGATTCTGCTTTGGGAGCTGCTGTGCTATCTGCTGGGATTGTCGAGTCTCGCCTTTTTTGAGGACTGCAATTCTATGTCACATTACATAAGAACATAAATATTGCCACACTGGGACAGACTGAAGGTCCATCAAGCCCAGTATCCTGTTTCCAACAGTGGCCAATCCAGGTCACAAGTACCTGGAAATAAGCAATGGATTTTCCCCAAGTCCATTTTAATAATGGTCTGTGGACTTTTCCTTTAGGAAGCCGTCCAAACCTTTTTAAAACCCCGCTAAGCTAACTGCCTTTAGCACATTCTCTGGCAACGAATTCCAGAGTTTAATTACACATTGAGTGAAGAAAAAATTTCTCTGATTCGTTTTAAACTTACTACTTTGTAGCTTCATTTCATGCCCCCTAGTCCTAGTATTTTTGGAAAGAGCAAACAAGTGATTCACGTCTACCTGTTCCACTCCACTCATTATTTTATAGACCTCTATCATATCTCCCCTCAGCCGTCTTTTCTTCAAGCTGAAGAGCCCTAGCCGCTTTAGCCTTTCATCATAAGGAAGTAGTCCCATCCCCTTTATCATTTTCATCGCCCTTCTCTGTACCTTTTCTAATTCCACTATATCTTTTTTGAGAAGTGGCGACCAGAATTGAACATAATATTCAAGGTGTGGTCGCACCATGGACCGATACAAAGGCATTATAATGTCCTCATTTTTGTTTTCCATTCCTGTCCTAATAATACCTAACTTTCTATTTGCTTTCTAAGCTGCCGCAGCACACTAAACAGAGGGCTTCAACGTATCACCAACAACGACTCTCGTACGTAGATCCCTTTCTTGGTTGGTAACTTCTAACACTTCACTCCAGTTATAATTAAGTGTACTTCTACCCTTATCCTACTCTGTATTGCTCACTAGAAGCTGTAGTCCCATCCTCTGAGACGTATCAGCCTCATTGGGATTATTTTTCTCTATATGCTACTATATATTTGTCCCAGAGTTGTATTCTCTTTTCCGGAACCTTATCAGCTTCCTTGCACCTACTGTTACTCTATTTTCCACTCTGTATATATTCCCAGAGTTGGTACTCTCCTCTCCGGAACCTGTAAGCCACATTAAGCCTACTGCTATGCGGGAAAATATGGGAGACAATTGTAATAAATAAATAAACATGGAACTTTGCATTACGCAGCTATAATGTCGTGAGGCTGGCGCTTGAAGACTCTGCAGCGGGAGTGGCATTGCTGGGCAGGAAAGAGTGGGGTCACTTCCTGCCCCAAAGAGGCCTGTAGACCACCAGGGCACAATAAGGTAGGGGAGGGGAGGACACTCCAAGGCCTGCCAGCCAGCCTGCCCACTTGCCCACAAACCCGGACAAAACCTCCTCCCCCTCTCCTCCCTCCCCTTCTCGTGCACCCTGTGGAACGCCTGCTCAATCTGCAACAAACTTCCCTTCACCCACGATCTCTTCATCTCCCATTCCCTTCAACTGCTCGCCCTAACTGAAACCTGGCTCACCCCTGATGACTCTGCCTCAATCGCGGCCCTATGCCACGGAGGCTATCTTTTCTCCCATTCGCCCCGCCCAGTTGGTCGCGGAGGCGGCGGCGGGCTACTACTTTCGCCCTCCTGCAGTTTTCAACCTCTCCACCTACCTCAGTCTCACTGCTTCTCATCCTTTGAAGTTCACTCCATCCATCTATTCCACCCGCTGCCACTCAGAGTTGCAGTCATTTACCGCCCCCCTAATAAGTCCCTCCCTTTCTTCCTTACCGACTTTGATGCCTGGCTCTCCGTTTTTCTTGAGTCCTCATCCCCATCCCTCATTCTTGGTGACTTCAACATACACATTGATAACCCATCCGACTCATATGTTTCTCAGTTCCTCACTCTTACCTCCTCCTTCAACCTCCAACTGAGCTCCTCCACCCCTACTCACAAATCTGGCCACTGTCTTGATCTCATCCTCTATTCTACTTGCTCACCCTCCAATTTCCGCGCATCAGCTCTTCCTCTCTCTTACCATCACCTAATCACATTCACACTTCAGCACCTTCCCCCTCATTCTCGCCCAACACTTAATACTACTTCCAGAAATCTCCAGGCTGTTGACCCCCTCACCTTATCCTCTAGTATCTCTGATCTCCTCCCTTCCATCATGTCCTCCGAATCTGTTGACAAAACTGTCTCCATTTACAATGCTACTCTCTCCTCTGCTCTAGACACCCTTGCACCGTCCATCTCCCGTCCCACAAGGCGTACCAATCCCCAGCCCTGGCTGACCCCTTGCACCCGATATCTTCGCTCCTGCGCTCGTTCGGCTGAACGCCTCTGGAGGAAATCTCGCACCCATACTGATTTCATTCACTTCAAATTCATGCTATCCTCCTTCCAATCCTCCCTATTCCTCGCCAAACAGGACTATTACACCCAATTGACTAATTCCCTCAGCTCTAATCCTCGATGTCTCTTCGCCACCCTCAACTCCCTCCTCAAAGTGCCCTCTACTCCCACCCCCCCTCACTCTCTCCTCAATCTCTGGCCGACTACTTCCGTGACAAGGTCCAGAAGATCAACCTCGCATTCACCACTAGGAGTGGCCTAGTGGTTAGGGTGATGGACTTTGGTCCTGGGGAACTGTGGAACTGAGTTCAATTCCCACTTCAGGCACAGGCAGCTCCTTGTGACTCTAGGCAAGTCACTTAACCCTCCATTGCCCCATGTAAGCCGCATTGAGCCTGCCATGAGTGGGAAAGCTCGGGGTACAAATGTAACAACAAAATCCTATAACCCACTCTCTCAACCAACCAAGCCAGGCCTCCTTCTCCTCTTTTCCTGAAATCACCGAAGAGGAAACCACCCATCTCCTCTCCTCCTCGAAATCCACCACCTGTTCCTCAGACCCCATCCCCACCAACCTACTTAGTACTATCGCTCCTACTATCACCCCCACCATCTGTCATATCCTCAACCTCTCTCTCTCCACTGCAACTGTCCCGGACACCTTCAAGCATGCTGTGGTCACACCACTCCTCAAAAAACCATCTCTTGATCCTACCTGTCCCTCCAACTACCGCCCCGTTTCCCTCCTACCCTTCCTCTCCAAGATACTTGAATGCGCCGTTCACAGCCGCTGCATTGATTTTCTCTCCTCTCATGCCATCCTCGATCTGCTTCAATCCGGCTTTCGCCCCCTACACTCGACAGAAACGGCACTATCTAAAGTCTGCAATGACCTGTTCCTCGCCAAATCCAAAGGTCACTCCTCCATCCTCATCCTCCTCGACCTATCCGCCGCTTTTGACACTGTCAATCACAACCTACTTCTTGATACACTGTCCTCCTTTGGGTTCCAGGGCTCTGTCCTCTCCTGGTTCTCCTCTTATCTCTCCCATCGTACCTTCAGAGTACACTCTTATGGTTCGTCCTCCTCCCCTATCCCGCTCTCTGTTGGAGTTCCTCAGGGATCTGTCCTTGGGCCCCTTCTTTTTTCAATCTACACCTCTTCCTTAGGCTCCCTGATTTCTTCTCATGGTTTCCACTATCATCTTTATGCTGACGACACCCAGCTGTATCTCGCCACACCACATCACATCACATCACTGCGGAAACCCAGGCCAAAGTATCGGCCTGCTTATCCGACATTGCTGCCTGGATGTCCAACCGCCACCTGAAACTGAACATGGCCAAGACTGAACTTATTGTTTTCCCACCCAAACCCACTTCTCCTCTCCCTTCACTCTCTTTCTCAGTTGATAACACCCTCATCATCCCCGTCTCATCTGCCCGCAACCTCGGTGTCATGTTCGACTCCTCCCTCTCCTTCTCTGCGCATATCCAGCAGATAGCCAAGACCTGTCGCTTCTTCCTCTACAATATTAGCAAAATTCGCCCCTTCCTCTCTGAGCACACCACCCGAACTCTCATCCACTCTCTCATTACCTCTGGCCTTTACTGCAACCTACTCCTCACCGGCCTCCCACTTAGCCACCTATCCCCCCTTCAGTCCATCCAGAACTCTGCCGCCCGTCTTATCTTCCGCCTTGACCGATATACTCCTATCACCCCTCTCCTCAAGTCATGTCACTGGCTTCCGATCAGATACCGCATACAGTTCAAGCTTCTCCTACTAACCTACAAATGCACTCGATCTGCAGCCCCTCCTTACCTCTCTACCCTCATCTCCCCTTACGTCCCTACCCGTAACCTCCGCTCTCAAGACAAATCCCTCCTTTCAGTACCCTTCTCCACCACCACCAACTCTAGGCTCTGCCCTTTCTGCCTCGCCTCACCCCATGCTTGGAACAAACTCCCTGAGCCCATATGCCAGGCCCCCTCTCTACCCATCTTCAAATCATTGCTCAAAGCCCACCTCTTCAATGTTGCTTTTGGCACCTAATCACAACACCTCTACTCAGGAAATTTAGACTACCCCAACTTGACATTTCGTCCTTTAGATTGTAAGCTCTTCTGAGCAGGGATCGTCCTTAGTTATTAATTTGTACAGTGCTGCATAACCCTAGTAGCGCTCTAGAAATGTTAAGTAGTAGTAGTAGTAGTAGTAGTAGTACAAATGGGCAGACTGGACTAACCCGCCTGGTCGTCCTGTGGTGTCCTCAAAAAGAGGAAAAAGGGGGGATCCACTCCTTCCACAGTAACGCAAGCAAACCAAACAAAGGGTGGAAGAAAACCAAGTCCAAGTGACCAGCCAAAACATAGGAGTAAGAGGTCCAAACAAAGTTTTATTGGGACCCCTTGAGAAGGAAGATAGTAATTTCAACACCATCATAATAGATGTCAACTCCTGTAGTAAGAGCTTTAGACAAGAAATCAAGCAGGTCGATGGAGGGGAGGGCAGGGAGAGAATTGTTGGACGTGGATGGAGGGTAAGACAGGAAGAAGATGCACATGGATGGAGGGGATAGAGAAGAAATGCTGGACATGGATGGAGGGGAGGGAAGAGAGAGGAAGGAGATGAGATGAGGGAAAAGGAAGAGAGGAGAAAAACTGCACATGGATGGAGAAAATAGGCAGAAGCTGGATCCACTGGACAATCAAGTCTGCGGAGGACCCAGCTTTTACTTATGGATATAGAGCACAAAATTAAGAAGAAAGGAGGAAAGTAAAGAAATAAATGGAAAGGAAGCCCTGGAAATGGAGTTAAGAGGACAGATAACAACAGAATCAGATACTGAGCCAGCATGATCAGAAAAACAAAGTCACCAGACAACAAAGGTAGAAAAAATCATTTTATTTTAATTTTAGTGTTTGTAATATGTCCACTTTGAGAATTTACATCTGCTACATCTGCTGTCTTATTTTGCAATGTACAGCAATGTGTTTCTTTCTGTTTTTCTGGTATTGTGCTCAGTGGCGTAGCCAGAAGTCAATTTTTGGGTGGGCCAACAGGTTGGATGGGTGGGCACTAGACAGTGGTGTGCTGGTAAATGTTTAACAACAGGTTCTCTCCCCGGTCCACCTCTGCGCCCGTCCACCCCCCCCCCCCCCCATCCACCTCCCCTCAAAATTGCAGAGCTGGCTATAGCCGGGGAGAGAGCCTGGGGGGGGGGGGGGCGGCAATGCATTACTGTCTCCAGGAAAAAAAAAATTAAATGATCCCAGGTTCCAATTTAATTCATGTTTAATGTGGGATAAAATGCCATAAATAAGTAAATAAATATAAACTTTTAATGTTGAGCACCTGATTCTCAAAGTGGACATAGTCCAAACACTATAATGAAAATAAAATGATTTTTTTCTACCTTTGTTGTCTGGTGACTGTTTTTCTGATCATGCTGGCCCAGTATCCGATTCTGCTGCTATCTGTCCTCTTAACTCCGTTTCCAGGGCTTCCTTTCCATTTATTTCTTTACTTTCCTCCTTTCTTCTTCATTTCTTGCTCTATATCCATAAGTAAAAGCTGGGTCCTCTGCAGACTTGACTGTCTAGTGGATCCAGCTTCTGCCTATTTTCTTCATCCATGTGCAGTTTTTCTCCTCTCTTCCTTTTCCCTCATCTCATCTCCTTCCTCATTCTTCCATCCCCTCCATCCATGTCCAGCATTTCTTCTCTCTCCCTTCCCTCTCTTCCATCCATGTCCAGCAACCCTCCTCTCCCCTTCCCTCCATCTAGCAACCCTCCTCTCCCCTTCTTCCACCATGTCCAGCAACCCTCCTCTCCCCTTCCCTTCATCCAGCAACCCTCCTCTCCCCTGCCCTCTCCCCTTCTTCCACCATGTCCAGCAACCCTCCTCTCCCCTTCCCTCCATCCAGCAACCCTCCTCTCCCCTTCTTCCACCATGTCCAGCAACCCTCCTCTCCCCTTCCCTTCATCCAGCCACCCTCCTCTCCCCTTCTTCCACCATGTCCAGCAACCCTCCTCTCCCCTTCCCTCCATCAAGCAACCCTCCTCTCCCCTTCTTCCACCATGTCCAGCAACCCTCCTCTCCCCTCCATCCAGCAACCCTCCTCTCCCCTGCCCTCTCCTCTCCCCTTCTTCCACCATGTCCAGCAACCCTCCTCTCCCCTTCCCTCCATCCAGCAACCCTCCTCTCCCCTTCTTCCACCATGTCCAGCAACCCTCCTCTCCCCTTCCCTCCATCCAGCAACCCTCCTCTCCCCTTCTTCCACCATATCCAGTAACCCTCCTCTCCCCTTCCCTTCATCCAGCAACCCTCCTCTCCCCTGCCCTCTCCTCTCCCCTTCTTCCACCATGTCCAGCAACCCTCCTCTCCCCTTCTTCCACCATGTCCAGCAACCCTCCTCTCCCCATCCCTCCATCCAGCAACCCTCCTCTCCCCTTCTTCCACCATGTGCAGCAACCCTCCTCTCCCCTTCCCTTCATCCAGCAACCCTCCTCTCCCCTGCCCTCTCCTCTCCCCTTCTTCCACCATGTCCAGCAACCCTCCTCTCCCCTTCTTCCACCATGTCCAGCAACCCTCCTCTCCCCATCCCTCCATCCAGCAACCCTCCTCTCCCCTTCTTCCACCATTTGCAGCAACCCTCCTCTCCCCGTCCCTCCATCCAGCAACCCTCCTCTCCCCTTCTTCCACCATGTGCAGCAACCCTCCTCTCCCGTCTGCCCTGTTTCCTTCCCCCGCCGTACCTTTAAATATTATAGTTTTGCTGGAGTCGCGGGCAGCCGGCATTGAAGACATCGGCAGGCTTACGCCTGTTCCAGCAGCCTTCCCTTCCCTCGTTGCAAGTCGGATGATGGCTCCGCCCTCGTAGAAACAGGAAATACGTCAGAAGAGGGCGGAGCCATCATCCGACTTGCAACGAGGGAAGGGAAGGCTGCTGGAACCGGCGTAAGCCTGCCAATGTCTTCAATGCCGGCTGCCCGCGACTCCAGCAAAACTATAATATTTAAAGGTACGGCGGGCGGCGGGGGGCGGGGCAGTGGCGGGCTGGGGAGGCAGATGCGGGATCGGAGCTCAGCCTGCTCCCTCCGCTCTGCTGCCTCTACTGCTGGGTGGGCCTGAACCAAAACTGGGTGGGCCTGGGCCCACCCAGGCCCACCCGTGGCTACGCCCCTGATTGTGCTGCATGCGGAGTCTAACTTCTTAGGATTTCAGGTTAATTTTTTAAGAATTTGAATAGGGATCTGTTTGTTAGATCCTGAGATTTTGCTAACACATTGTTTTTCAGAGTTGGCAAGACTGTCTGTTCTCATAATTCATGGTCTGTATGCTAATTTGGTTTGTGTCATTTAGAGTATAATGGAGCTGTAACAGCTTACAGAAATTATTTATAATGAAAACAAAAAAAAACCAACACAAGTTATTTTTCTTCTATACTGGTGTAATATTTTCAATGATGCCATGGCTGGTAAAAGGGTTGTGACTACTGTAGGGGCGGAGCTATAGTGATCCCACCCCTGGATGTGTAGGGGCGCCGACTAATAGGCTGCAGGAGGGCGCCAGAAACCCTAGGACCTGCTCTGCACCCGCCGGAAGTCGGAAGTTCCCTTCCCAGCCAGCCTACCTGCCCGGTGCCTGCCCTCTTATCCCTCAGTCCTCCGCCGGTCAGTCCTCGCCTTCCTGCGTGCCGCCCAGAATTTTAAAACTCATCTTACCTCGGGGTCCCGGCAGCAGCAGTGAAAGGCGAGCAGGCTCGGTGCTTCAGCCTTCCCTTCTCTCTCAGCTCTGGTCCCACTCTCATTTTCTGTTTCCGAGCAGAAAAAGGATTTGGGGCCAGTTTCAGTACCGTAATCAAAACTGAAATTCAGTTGGCCACTAATTCAGGTACAGTTTTTGTATCCACCACCTCCACCGGGAGGCCATTCCACGTATCCACCACTTTCTGAAAAAAAAAAGGTATTTCCTTAGATTACTCCTGAACCTACAACCTTTTAACTTCATGTTATGTGCCCTCTCATTCCAAAGATTTCCTTCAATTGAAATAGATTCGCCGCCTGTACATATATTTAAAAGTCTATATCATATAGTAACATAGTAAATGATGGCAGATAAAGACCTGTACTCAGTGGTGTTCCTTGGTCAGCTGCCACCTGGGGTGGATTGCCACTGCGCACCCCCCCTCTCCCCGGATGCAGCCTAGTCCACTCCCCCGGCATATCACCTCCAAGCACACCCCCCCCCCCCCCCGGGTGCATTGCTCTTACCTCCTAGGGTGCTGGGAGGAGCCGCGTGGCTGCTGGTTCTGCTGGTTCCCTGCTCCCTCTGCCCTGGAGCAGGAAGTGACATCAGAGGGAGCAGGGTTACTGGCTGAGCCGACAGCCACATGGCTGCTCCCTGCACCCCACCCCCTGCAGCATGCACCTGGGGCAGACCGCCCCCACTGCCCTGCCCTTGGTATGCCACTGCCTGTACGGTCCATCTAGTCTGCCCGAACAGATAAACTCATTACATAAGGTATGAGGTGATAAAATATACCTGAACTTGATTTGTCAATGCTATTTTCAGAGCAAAATCTAGACTGCACCAACTTGACATTTCGTCCTTTAGATTGTAAGCTCCTTTGAGCAGGGACTGTCCTTTTTGTTAAATTGTACAGCGCTGTGTAACCCTAGTAGCGCTCTAGAAATGTTAAGTAGTAGTAGTAGTGGCAAAGACCGTAGAAGTCTGCCAGGCTGGCACTGTCCTTGTTCAAAAACTTTTAAAGTTGTTATTGAAGCCCGTAATAAGCTCCATTCCAGCTCATCCAATCTATCATAGCCAAATAATTGAAGAAGTCACTTTGGGGGTCATTTTGGGTGGCAGAGCCGGTGGCGGGAGGCGGGGATAGTGCTGGGCAGACTTATACGGTCTGTGCCAGAACCGGTGGTGGGAAGTGGGACTGGTGGTTGGGAGGTGGGGATAGTGCTGGGCAGACTTATACGGTCTGTGCCAGAGCCGGTGGTGGGAGGCAGGACTGGGGGTTGGGAGGCGGGGATAGTGCTGGGCAGACTTATACGGTCTGTGCCAGAACCGGTGGTGGGAGGCGGGGATAGTGCTGGGCAGACTTATACGGTCTGTGCCAGAACCGGTGGTGGGAGGTGGGGATAATGCTGGGCAGACTTATACGGTCTGTGCCAGAGCCGGTGGTGGGAGGCAGGACTGGGGGTTGGAAGGCGGGGATAGTGCTGGGCAGACTTATACGGTCCGTACCCTGAAAAGGACAGGTACAGATCAAGGTAAGGTGTACACAAAAAATGGCACATGTGAGTTTATCTTGTTGGGCAGACTGGATGGACCGTGCAGGTCTTTTTCTGCCGTCATCTACTATGTTACTATGTATGTATCTGTAGTAGTTAAGCATACATGCAAACTGCTGTGAACAAGGTAGTATATCTTAAGTTAGCTGGGAATGCACTGTGTACAAGTGCACTCATTCTGCAGCTCCTTAGTATCTTCTCTTACAATTCCCCTCAGGACTTCACTCGTCAGAAAAGTCAAGGTTCAAAGTTCAACTTTATTTTAATATACTGCAAATCAAAAAGTCTAAGCGGTTTACTATGGATACAATAAAAGAATGAATATAATTAATTATGAGACCTCGTCAATAATCAGAAGGACATTGGGATTAGGTGAATATGAGAAATTAGCTCTCTCAATGTTTATTAATTACTCACCAAAAGCAGGATTAACACAAGGTCATCGAGGAGCATATATCAGTCATTTCATTTCTCATATTGGGAGCGCAGTGCTCCGTGATACACAACAAGTGCTGTCACAGTTTACTGTATTCTCCGACTGACTTAACAAATTGCTAATATTTATACTTCTACCATTATCTTCTATTAGCCTATACATTTGGCCACCTGCAATTTCATCACAATTGGCACATACACCCAATTATGACCAAGTTTCAACCTTAGTAAGTTTGCTTCAGTGGCGTACCAAGGGGGGGTGCACGCCGCTGGGGGGGGGTGCCGCGGCGCGCGCCTGCTCAGAGTTGGCTGACTTTGCGCGTTCGCTGCAGCCTGCAGCTCCCTCTCTGCCCTGGAACAGGTTACTTCCTGTTCCGGGTCAGAGGGAGCTGCAGCGAACGCGCGAACTCAGCCAACTCTGAGCAGGCTCGCGCTGCGGCACCCCCCACAGCGGCGTGCACCCGGGGGGGGGTCCGCGCTGCATCGGGGGGGGGATGCTGCACCCGGGGGGCGAGCTCCGCCCCGGGTGTCCGCCCCCCTAGGAACGCCACTGGTTTGCTTATCTCTCATCCAATTATGACCAAGTTTCAGCCTTAGTAAATTTGCTTATCTCTCTTAGTAAGTTTGCCTCATCTCTGGCCATCTTCAAATCTAAGCTAAAAACCCACCTCTTCGATGCTGATTTTAACTCCTAAACCTAACCCTTCAACTGTCCCCTATCCCTGATATATCCTGTCTGTCCTAACCCTTATCCCTTACTTGTCTTGTCTGTCTGTCATAATTAAATTGTAAGCTTTATCGAGCAGGAACTGTCTCTCCATGTTCAAGTGTGAAGCACTGCGTACATCCGGTAGCGCTATAGAAATGATAAGTAGTAGTAGTAGTAGTATCTCTCATCCAACTATGACCAAATTTCAACCTTAGTGAGTTTTCTTATCTCTAAGCTTCACTGAATCGCTCATCCCTAAATTCAACTTTTCTGCACCTGGGCTTATCTTTGCCCAATTATCTCTTATCGTTTCTCAAAATGCCTATGACCAGCTGTACACAATCCTTGCCAACTTTGTAACTCTGCAAAGCTTCATTAGCTTAATCAGGCTGTCACATTTCTTCAGTGAAATATCAGGTCTATGATTTTAGTTTGCTAGAAAGCCTGAACCTGTTTTTCACGGCATTCAATTTGTGACAGTTATCTACAAAAAAAAAAAAAGATAAAAGGATAGAAAGCGATGGAACGACACATTGGACTAAATTCTATATATGGCGCTGAAAAAATACACGTGGAATTAAGAATATTCTATATAATTTAGGCACAGTGTATAGAATACACTTAGCTGATACCGTTGCGTCTAAATCTACGCACATCCATTTTCACCAATACAAACCTGGTGTAAATCTGTGCACGTAGATTTAGACACACTTTAGACACACTTACCTGTGTTCTGTAATTACATGCGGAAATTTTGGAATGCCCCATAAATACGCCCCTTTTAAACTACGTGTGTTTATTTTGAACTACACGCTTTGCAATTTTGGCACAGTTCTTCATAGAATACGCTTAGCAATTTCTGCGCATAAATTGTAATTATTGCCAATTAGTGCTCATTATTGCTTAAGTACTGTTAAAAACGCTGATTACCTTGTTACACCAATTAAGTTATGTATCTCTGCGGAGAATTTAGGCGCCATATATATAATCTGGGAATTAGGACACTCAGGCCAAGATGCCCTAAAGTCGTGGTTAGAGCCGTTCCGTACTGAATTCCATAGCGAATCGGTAGGGAACAGCTATGCATCAAGGAA
The DNA here is from genome assembly GCF_901765095.1 of Microcaecilia unicolor. Taxonomy (NCBI): domain Eukaryota; kingdom Metazoa; phylum Chordata; class Amphibia; order Gymnophiona; family Siphonopidae; genus Microcaecilia; species Microcaecilia unicolor. The sequence goes on along the minus strand of NC_044031.1, from coordinate 18,687,064 downwards.
AGGGAATGCAAATGAGCTACTCGTTGTAGCTCACTTGCATTCTCTATTCCTTCTTAAAACAGTTGGAGAATCGGCTGGTCAAGCTTGCGCAGAGCAGCAAAGCGTTATGCTGTCTGCTCTGCGCATGCCAAATACGCCTCTGTGCCACCCGAAGATGCCGCCACTCACCTGATCAGCTGATATCGGAGAGTGCAGTTGGAAAAAAAAAAAAAAAAGCGTCTGTCACAAAAATAGCCTTCCATTTTGGCCATTATTCACATCCAAATAATAAAAACCTCCTTGTGCTTCACTCAGCTGAGAGACCTGGAAGTCTCTCAGCCAATCACAGCGCGTTTATTCACAGTGCGTTTAGAGCTAAATGCGTTGTAATTGGCTCAGAGACTTCCAGGTCTCTCAGCTGAGTGAAGCACGGGCAAAAAGATCGGGGGGGGGGGGGGGAGTATTTAGTGCATGCCAGCAGTGTTGCCAGGTGGGTGGTTTTACCGTGACCCGCCGCGGGAAATTTTTGCCCGCGGCGGGTTGCGGTTTTTTGGGCTTCTTTTTTTTCTTTTCCGAGGTTTTCAGGCGGTTTTTTCGGCCGCGGGGGGGCGGGGTTAGTGCTCTGGGCGGGGCCGATGACGGGGGAGGCGGGACCGATGACGGGGGAGGCGGGGCCGATGATGGCGGGGTTGATTACGGCGGGGGCGGGGGTGATGACGCGGGGGTGGGGGTGTCAGGGGCTGGGTTTGAGTTTGGGCGGGTTTTGGGCTGTTTTTAGGCTGGATTGGGTGGGAAAAAAAATTTCCACCTGGCAACCCTGCATGCCAGGGTTTACTACTTGCTCGTTAAGTTTAGTGCATCTGGCCCTCACTGTTAGAAGTTGATCAGTGGGGGGGGGGGGGGGGGGGGGCTTCAGCCTTTTGATGTCAGGCCGGCTCCTGTCTTATTAAACCTCCTTGAGCTCCACCCTCCTCTTTGTGATGTCATCAGCCTGTGCCCAGCCAGGACTAGGCTAGGCAGAGATTGCTTTTCTTTCTTGCAGATGAAGCAGAGACTCGTCCTTCTCTCCCTTTCTGCAACACTGCAAGAGAGCAACCTTCAGCCAGACCAGACAAAGAGCCCCCAATTCATTCCGATCCTAAAGCAGAGAGGAAAATGCCAGCAGGAGCTTCTGCTCAGGTAGGAGCTTGTCCCTGACTTCCTGCTCTCTCTTTCTTTCCTAAACAGTAGGGATGACAAATTACCCCAGGGAGCCGCTTCAGATAAAGGTCCTCTGTCCTTATACTGGTAGATATTGGGATGAGAAGAATCAGAGAAACAGCTCTCCCTCAGGCTCTCTCCTGCTCCCTCCTTTCTCTCATTTCTTCCTACCTTTTTCCTTTCTTTGCTACATCCTGGTACCTTTCATATAAATTAGGTTTGGATTACATGAAATTACAGGACTACATCTTCCACAATTCCCAGTTTTCCTTGATGTGGAGAAAAAGGCATGATGGGACTACGTTTCCCAGCATCCAACATGCAGTGGCAGGTTCTGCTTCCCCCCTGTGACATCACATATTGCAAAAAAGGGGTAGGGGGCTTGTGCTGAATCCGGCAGAGAGAAGCTAAACGTCTTCACTAATTGAACAAAGCCCAGAGCTGCCCCAAGAAATCGGTGCAAAGAGGGAGTTGGGACTGGAGCTGGTGGTGTGGAGAAGGACAGCAGAATGGCTCTTGGGGTTTGTGCTCAGCAGGTAGGAGACTGGCAGGAGGTGGGCAGCAGGGGATGCAGTGCCAGGCAATGCCACACACACAGAAGAAGAAACGAGCCTGGCACTGCTCGATCCATTCCCTGCTGTAGCCCCTCGGGCTCTTCTTCCTGATTCTCCTCCCCTCACTGGCAGGAGGTGGGCAGCAGGGGATGCAGTGCCAAGCAATGCCACACACACACAAGAAGAAATGAGCCTGGCACTGCTCAATCCATTCCCTGCTGTAGCCCCTCAGGCTCTTCTTCCTCATTCTCCTCCCCTCACACTGGCAGGAGGTGGGCAGCAGGGGATGCAGTGCCAGGCAATGCCACACACACAGAAGGCTCGTCTTCCTCATTCTCCTCCCTTCACACAGCAACTGCTCCTCCTCCTTTACCAGACTCTCATTTTTGCTTCCTGGATCTTTTTACATTCTCCTTCCTCTCTCCCTCTCCCCTTCCTTTCTGGAGCTGGAGGTGTGGAGAAGTGCAGGAGAATGGCTGTAGGGGTTTGTGCTCAGCAGGTAGGAGACTGGCAGGAGGTGGGCAGCAGGGGATGCAGTGCCAGGCAATGCCACACACACAGAAGAAATTAGCCTGGCACTCCTCAATCCATTCCTGGGGCTCTTTATTCCTACTGTAGCCCCTCAGGCTCTTCTTCCTGATTCCCCTCCCCTCACACATCAGCTGCCCTTCCTACTACTACTACTACTAAACATTTCTATAGCGCTACTAGATTTACGCAGCTTCCAGTGACCTGTTTAGATTCTTCCTTCCTCTGACTCTCTTCCCTTTATGTTTAAAAAGTTTTGCATAATAGCCTCGTCTGACATAGGGACTGTGGCTAGAAATAGGTTGTGTTAGTAAGCAAGACATAAAACTCGTCTGCCCTGTCGGAACTGAGCAGAGTGAGTTCTGTTGCTGTAACAGATCCAGATGCTTCTGGTGTTCTGGAGAAAGCTCTGTTACAGGTCCTACTTTAATATACATAGGTAGTGACATTTCACTGGTGGGGGAGGGCATGAAGCAGCTGTGTGTCCTACAGGACACAAGCCTGTCATATAAAGCACGCTGGTGGATGAGCTTCAGAAGGAGGTGAAAGGGAGGAGGTGTGTGGTGATGGGGGAGGAGTGGCCTAGAGGTTAGGGTGGCGGACCCTGGTCCTGGGGAACCAAGGAACTGAGCCCAATTCCCACCTCAGGCACAGACAGCTCCCCGTGACTCTGGGCAAGCCACCCAACCCTCCATTGCCCCATATAAACCGCACTGAGCCCACCATGAGTGGGAAAGCACAGGGTACAAATGTAACATTTTTGTTGGAACTGTAAATTGTTAAAGGATAGGGGCAGATGATAAGAACCAAATGGGGGCGCTAGAGGCCATTAATGCCAGACTAGCGCCCGCATTTGCCTATGCCCAAGGATCAGAGCTGGCGCGCACATCAAACAATGAGCTTGCCAGCTCTGACCGCTAATTGCATGCAAATGCATGCAAATGAGGGTCTCCCATATTCCTCCCTTATGATCAGCGGGCAACATGCCAATCAAGGGAGCTGGTCCCGCTGCAAACCCTACGCTAGCTCAGAGCTGGCATTAGGGTTTGCCGAGCAAGGGAGGAATTGGGGGGGGGGGGACCAGCAGAAGAAGTTTGACGGGTCCGGGATATTCTCCTGGACCTGTCAGACCTAAGCCTGCCCCCCCCCCCCCCACCTCCAAACACAAGGCCTGGAGGTCCCACCTTTGTCAGCAGGTGCTCAAAGCGAGTTACGTAAGGCACACTAGGGATTTCGTGTCTCCAAAGGGCTCACAATCTAAGTTTGTACGTGAGGCAGCGGAGAGTTGTCCCTCACCTTTTATAACAGCTTGGTGAAAGTTAAGCGTCAGTTGGACACAGAGGGACTCTACAACCGAGGTGCACAACTCACTTTGCGTGTAAATGGAAGGAGGCATTCAGGTAAACTGTAAGTTACACGCAAAAGTCTTACATTTACGCCTGGCATAAGTGGACCTGCCTAAATGTTGGTGTGTAAATGCCACCTTATGCTACTATTTTGCAATGGAATCTGGGCTCCTGGATGAAGTTAAAGAATTAGGCCCCGATGCTCAAATTCGCTGTTAAATACTGAGTGTGGCTATATCCGCGGTTGAAATTACCGATTTTGAAACAACAATCAAAGGGAGTGGAGGAGTGACCTAGTTGTTAGAGCAGCAGTCTTGTAATCCCAAGGTGGCCGCTTCAAATCCCACTGCTGCTCCTTGTGATCTTGGGCAAGTCACTTAACCCTCCATTGCCTCAGGTACAAACTTAGATTGTCAGCCCTCCCGGGACAGAGAAATATCCAGTGTACCTGAATGTAACTCACCCTGAGCTACTACTGAAAAAGGTGTGAGCAAAATAAAAATAAATAAATAAAGGAAATCTCAGCATCAATGTTCTACACATGCCCAGGAAAAAAAAAGGCAACAGCCACATCGTAGTCATGCATCTAGTGACATCACATGGAGTTTGCTTTTGTCCACAACAACTTTTTAACACAATTGTTATGTGCGGGACACACACATATCATACATGCACATAGTACATTTCACACACATGTGTAGATACTATTAAAAAAAATATGCAAGCAGACTGCTCCACCGAGAAGTCACCCTTATGCAACGACAGCTTCAGACCTGCCAGAAAAATGTGAACATTAAAGGTAGGTGCTCCTTTCTGCGCATTGCACGAAAACATCTGTACATCGCATGGAATGCTCATTTTTAATAATAATGAGCTTGTTGTAATACATTTGCATAGGATTATCGGTAGCTGCTACCGCGAACGGTAAAAGCGACGCAGAACCCCTTTTTGCATTAGAAGCTAAATAACGTGCATGCTAGACCAGCTACAACCGGTCTAAATCGAATGTTGCAAGCACGGTAAGCTTTGAGCATCAGGGCCTTAGGTCATTGCCTCTCAAAGCCCCGTATAGAATTGTTTCCTGAGTGTACAGGCAGGGAGAGGGATCTTGGGGTGATAGTATCTGAGGATCTGAAGGCGACGAAACAGTGTGACAAGGCGGTGGCCATAGCCAGAAGGTTGCTAGGCTGTATAGAGAGAGGTACAACCAGCAGAAGAAAGGAGGTGTTGATGCCCCCTGTACAAGTCGCTGGTGACATTTTATACCATACACACGGATGCAATGAAAGATATGAGGATTATGGCCACGTGTGTTGTAATCGGTGTGTATATTGCATTTATGCAATGCAAGTTAAAGAAGTGAGTGTCCCTCATTCAGGAAAAATATATCGCCTGCAGGCTCATACCGATTGCAACACTGCAAATTGTGTGTATGGTATAAAATGTCCCTGCAAGTTATGGTATATTGGGTTAACTACTAAAAAGATTAAGGTTAGAATAGCACAGCATCTTAGTAATCTTCGTACAAAACAAATGGAAGCCCCACTTGTTTCACATTGGGTAGATGTTAAACATGAATTTCAGGATCTTCGTTTTGTAGTTTTAAGTCGAATCAGTCCTGAAAGGGGAGGGAATGTGCCTCGCATGCTATTGAGAAAAGAGCAAAGGTTAATTTACCTTTGGAATACTGTGAGCCCTAACGGGTTAAACAAGGAGGTGGAGTGGTTAAACTTGTGAGAGGGTATTTAAACTCAGTCTCTCTGAAGCCTCGATATGCGCATGTGTGGGCGTCTTTTGAGACGTTGCCACCGGCACATCCATGACTGCTGAATGTTTGGCCACCTGTAGAGCCGGTAAGAGTTTATAGTATTGGTTTTTAAAGGGCTGAAATAATGTTTGTGAAAAATAAGTGGATGTTATTATTGTTGCTTATTTAGATTGCTGACCCCTGAAGACGCATTTTTTGCGAAACACGATCGTGTAGGGTCTGTGCAAGACTACCTCAGTGAGCAAATGAGATGATAGCTCCTGAGAAGCAGCTTGAAGTTGAAGGAAAGAATTACTGATTTAAGATTCAACAGTAGTTCTGTGAAGATTGGAGTCACGCTGAGAGAGAATCTGTGTATAAGTTTGTCACAATAGAAAACAGTGAATCAGCAGTGGTTTACGCTGAAAAACAAGACTCTGGTCTGAGCCTGGTGTTGTGGAGAATTGTTATACGAGTAATGGATTGATCTTTAAAAGGCATAACAACATCAGATATACAGAGTATTTAAAGACTGGTTACGAGTGGATTAAGTGAAGATCGTAATGAAGAAAAGGTGCCTTTGATTGACTATGTAATTGACAAGCTTTACACTAACATTGTTATTGAAAAAAATATTTTGTGATGAAATTATGAGCGACACAATCATTCTGGGTACTGTAATGATATAGTTTTTGATATTAGTTTTAGAGATTTAAGATTGTGTGAGTGGATGAATGAATGATAGGTATATTGGGATTTTAGACAATAATTGTTAGATTTATGAGATTGAAAGATGTAATAAAGATGAATATAATTGCAACAGTTGTTAAGTATATTATATGAATATTCATTGTGGATATCCTGAAAACCTGACTGGCTGGGGTGCTTCCAGGACCAGGTTTGGGAACCACTGTAATCTATAGTAAATTTATATCTTTGTCCTGGATCTAAAGTTATATTTACCAGTACTTGAGATCCAGAACAAACAATTTAAAACGGGCTGGAGTTGGAAAATAGAAAAATCGAAGTTGAAGGTTTGGTGTTCCAACCACACAGCCCTGCATATAAACGGTGACTTTTCTAAAGTCCGTTATTTACACGTGTAATTTTAATATTTGACACATGCGAACGATGCCTACCTTCTAAAATAATTCACTAGATATCGGGAGAATAAAGCCAGCTGAAATCTAATGCATTCTGAGCATCTCAACGTGTTTCTGGTTTGTGTTTCAGGTGATGGTGACGTTTGAGGACATCGCTGTCTCTTTCTCCCAGGAGGAGTGGGAGTATTTAGATGAAGGGCAGAAGGAGCTTTACAGGGAGGTGATGAAGGACAATTACGAGACCCTGATGTCTCTAGGTAAGGATTGCATAACCTGCATTTTTAGTGTGCATAAGCAATGGTTTATTAAAGGTAATTTGAGGCATTTTCTGTAGTTGCACCTCTCCAGAAACTTTCAGGTGTGATCAGGATCTGTTTCAGCCCTGCTCTTAAGATCCAAGACTGAGGAACCATAAGACTATCCTGTGTGTCCCAGTGGCATAGCCAGACAGCCAATTTTGGGTAGGCCTGAATCCAAAGAGTGTGTGTGTGTGGGGGGGGGGGGGGCACAAAATTTTCTCTCTGCCTCCAACCTTTCCCCTGGCAACTTCCAACTCAAAGTATAAATACTTTAGCTAATGAGGATCACCGAGCTCCGGCAGCTGAAGACTTCCTCTGAAGATAGCAAGAACTCCCTTTTACCAAGCTTGGCAGGCAGCAGCAACTCCTTGACCCACCGATGCCGGCACCCCATGCGTGCTTCAGGGGTGTAGCCATGGGTGAGCCCGGGCTCAGGCCCACTCAGCAGCAGTGCACCTTTGACGGTGTCGGTACTGGAGAGCAAGCAAGGCTCTTGCGGCTGTCTTGCATCTCCCCCTCTCTCTCTCTTTTAACAAGCATCTGTGTCCAAAGGGTCGCTGGCAGCCTGTAAGAATCACTGTCAGCTGACGCAGAAGCCTTCCCTCTGCAGCGTCTCCAACTCTGATGCAACTTCCTGTTTACAGCCTGGGAGGAACCCAGCAGAGAGAAGGCTTCTGGGTCAGCCGGTCAGACGCATGTAAAGGTAGATGGGGGGGAAGATGCATACCTGGGGTCTTCCAGAGCAATGTTCAACAACGGGAGAGAGGAAGAATTGCTGGACCTGAGGATATGAGGGAGGGAAAGTTGCTGCATGGAGAGGGGGGATAGAGGAATAATTGTTGGACATGGAGGGGGAGGGATAGAGAGATGGTGCATAGGATGGGTGAAGGATGAGAGAGAAAGAAATGTTGGACCTGGAAGGGAGGGAGAAATGCTACACGGGGAATAGAGGAATGAGAGAGGGAGAAATGTCAGACCTGGTGGAGATGGAGAGATGCTGCATGGGTTGGGGAGAGAAAGATGGTGGACACTGGGAGAGAGGGAAGAGAGAAAAGGATGTTGGACATGAGAGTGGAGGAGAGGAAGATGTTGGATCCAGGGGCAGAAGGGATTGAGGGAGAGATGCTGGACTATGAGTGGGAGGGAAGAGAGAGGGAGAAATTCTGGACCACAGGCGAGGATGAATGAGGGAAGAGAGAAGGGACAGGAAGATGTCAGTCTACGAGGGTGGGTGGAGAAAGAGGGAGAAGATGCTGGGCTAGAAGGGTGGAGGGAGGGAGACACTGGGAATAGTGGGTCCATGTGTGAGAGGCCAAGGGAGGGGGGGAAGGTGGTAAGGAAATGAACTAGAGAAGGATTACAGAGGGCAGAAATATGATAATGGGGAGTAGATTGAAGATGGAAGGGAAAGGAGCGAGATGGGAAATAGGAATGCAAGTGAGTGAAAGAAGGATATGGAAATTTAATAGGAATCTGAAAAGTAAAAAGAAGGAAAGGGGTTAGAAAGAGGGTGAAATCTGAATGGACAGCAGAAAAGAAAAAAGAGAGGAAAGAGCTAAAATGGAAAGATCAATATGTCAGAGGCAAGTGTAGTGAGGGAATGGAACGAGAGAGGAGAAAAGACAAATGAACAGCAGCTGCTTGAAGGAGAATTAGCAGAAAGACAGAAAAGCGGAAAAGAGAAACTGGAACTAACATGATGGGAAAATAAAATGACCAGACAACATGTATAGAAGGCCTTACCTGCTAATTTTCTTTCCTCTAGATCCTCCAGACTGTTCAAGACGCTTGGGTTATGCACTCCTCTACCAGCAGAGGGAGACTGAGAACACTAAAACTTCTTATACAAGTAGCCTGTGCAGACCTTCTACTAACCAGTAAAACAGTAACAAAGCAGAGGAACAAAACACCTCCACCTAAACAAAACCACTGAATCCACACTCAGATCTCCTCCCCTTAAGACGGGGGAATTCAACTGCAGATGGGCACAAATGGTACCACAAACTGCCCATAGTAAAACTCCAGGACCCAAATCACAGGAGCTACTAGAAATATCAGCAACTGAAATCTAAAGAAATTATCATACTGAACTGTCCGATACACTGGGTGGGCTCTTGAATGGTCTGGAGGATCTAGAGGAAAGAAAATTAGCAGGTAAGGCCTAATTTCACCTTCCTCAGCAATCCTCCAGACCGTTCAAGACGCTTGGGACGTACCAAAGCAGTAAACACATCTAAGGGTGGGACCTGCGAAGCCCAGAGGACAGGACTGCAGCTCCAAAACTGGCATCCTCCCTTGCCTGTACATCCACTCTGTAATGTTTGACAAAAGAATGCAGGGAGGACCACACCGCCGCTCTACAAGTGTCCACTGGTGGAACAAAACTACTCTCTGCCCAAGAAGCCGCCATCCCCCTAGTGGAATGTGCCTTGAGCCCCACCGGCACCGTACGGCCATGCAATATGTAAGCCGAAGAGATGGTATCCTTCAACCACCGAGCTATAGATGCCTTAGAAGCAGCCGCTCCCTTCTTGGACCCCCATGAAGGACAAATAACTGTCCGAAGACCTGAATTCCTCCGACCTGCGCAAGTAAACCTTCAACACTCTGCGCACATCCAATTTCGCCAATCGACGCTCAGAAGCACCCCCCGTCCGGATGCCCAAGACCGGCAACGAAATCACCTGATTGACATGAAAGGAGGATACCACCTTAGGCAAAAACGAAGGCACTGGATGCAGTGAAACCTTTTCCTTAGAAAACCACAGAAACGGAGGCCTACATGAAAGAGCCTGAAGTTCCGAAATCCGGCGAGCCGACGATATAGCTACCAAAAAGACCACCTTCGTCTTTTATCGAACAAGACTCCAAGGGCTCAAAAGGAGAACCCGCCAAAGAGTCAAGAACGATATTAAGATCCCACTGAGGAACTACCGACCACTGAGGAGGACGAAGCAACTTCACCCCCCTCAAAAAACGGACCACCTCCGGGGAAGATGCAACCGACCTGCCCTGCACCTTACCCCGAAAACATGCCAAAGCAGCCAGCTGCCCCTTCAAAGATGACAATGAAAGACCCTTCTCAAACCATCCTGCAAGAAATCTAAAATGCACGACACAGAAGCTGTCGAAGGGACACACGCCCGGTCCCCACACCAGTCTTCAAATATGTGCCACACACGCACCTAGGCCAGAGACGTCGAACGTTTGCGAGACTGCAGCATCGTCTGAATCACCTGAGGGGAAAACCCTTTCCTTCTCAAACGTTCCCTCTCAAGGGCCACACCGTAAGAGACAACCGATCCGGATCCGGCATGACAATTGGACCCTGACACAACAGCACCGAGCCCCCCAGCCGCGCATCAGATCCCCGAACCACGGCCGACGCAGCCAATTTAGAGCCACCAACAACACCGGACCCGCATGACATTCTACGCTCTGTAGGACTCGACCTATCAAGGGCCATGGGGGAAACACGTACAGCAATACCTGCTGAGGCCACGGAAGGACCAACGCATCGATCCTTTCCGCTCGCGGATCCCGACACCGACTGAAATACTGAGGAACCTGAGCATTCTGTGCCGACGCCATGAGATCCACTACTGGCATTCCCCACTTTAGAACTATCTGGTCGAACACCGACTGGTGCAGAGACCATTCTCCGGGGTCCAACATGTGTCTGCTTAGAAAATCCACGTTCACGTTGTCCACCCCAGCCATGTGCGCTGCCGAAATCTGCACTAGATGCCTTTCCGCCCAACTCATGAGCAGAGCCGTCTCGATAGCCAACTGCGGACTCTTTGTACCGCCCTGCCGGTTGACATACGCTACTGCTGTCGCGTTGTCGGACCTGACGCTTACCGCCTTTCCGACCACACTTGAGCAAAACACCAACAGAGCTAGCGAATCGCCCTCATCTCCAACCGGTTGATAGACCACTGAGCTTCCTCCGTCGACTACCGCCCCTGTGCGGACCGACCGAGACACTGAGCTCCCCAGTCCAGCAGACTGGCATCCGTTACCAGAATCACCCACTGAGGAGGTTCCAACGGCATGCCCTTTTTCAGATGGGCCGAGCACAGCCACCACTGGAGACTGCGCCGAGGAGCCCCCCTCAATGGCAACCACAACTCCAAACTGTGTACCTGAGGAGACCACACGGACAACAGAGCCGCCTGAAGCTGACGCATATGCGCCCTGACCCATGGTACTACCTCTATTGTCGCTGCCATGAGGCCCAGAACCCGAAGGTACATTCGAACCATTGGATTCTGAACGGACATTAACAGCCGGACCTGCTGCTGAAGAGAGGCGATCCGAGAATCCGGCAGAAAAACACGACCCACTGCCGTGTCGAACCGCACTCCCAAGTACTCCAGACTCTGCGGTGGGATCAACTGACTTTTGACTACATTCACTACCCATCCTGAGCCGTCACCGCCACACTGTGAGCCTGAGACTTCGCTCGGATCAACCAGTCGTCCAGATACGGATGCACCAGAATTCCCTGCCTCCGCAAAGCCGCTGCTACCACCACCATTATCTTGGAGAAGGTGCGTGAAGGCGTTACCAGACCGAAAGGCAGAGCACAGAACGGAAAGTGCCTCCCTAAAACAGCAAAACGAAGAAAACACTGATGGGCCTCTCGAATCGGCACGTGCAGATACACTTCCGTGAGATCCAGTGACGTGAGAAATTCTCCCTGATGAACAGCCACTATGACCGAGCGCAGAGTCTCCATGTGGAAGGATGGCACCTTGAGCACCCCATTGACCCTCTTGAGATTTAAAATGGGTCGAAACTGGTCCTCCTTCGGCACCATAAAGTAAATGGAATAACAACCCATTCCCTGCTCGTGCCGAGGAACGGGTACCACAGCTCCCAACTGGATTAAGCGAACCCGAGTCTCTTGAATAGCCTTTAACTTGACTTGAGAGTGACAAGGAGAGGGAAGAAACAGATCCGGAAGCGGGTGCTCGAACTCGAGCGCATAACCGTCGCAAACGACCTCCAGCACCCACTGATCTGAAGTAATTTGGGTCCACCCCTGATAAAACAGACGAAGTCGCGCCCCAACCTTCACCATAGGCTGGACCCGCACACCTTCATAAGGAGGACTTATTACCATTTCTGGCACCTCCGGAGGAGTCCCGACCTCCTCGCGACCCCCTCGAAAGGACTACGTCCGCTGGAAAACCCGGCTTTTAGAAGGAGATACAAATCTGCCTGGCCTTTACCGCCTTGCGTCCTTAAACCGACCTCTAGCCGAACCCCCTCGACTAGCCGCCTTAGGCCGTAACTCTGGCAACCGTGAGACCTTGGTATCCCCAAGACCACTCATAGGTTAATCCAAGTCCTCTCCAAACCACATAGAACCTTTGAAAGGTAGAGAACACAACTTTGCTTTAGAGGCCGCATCTGCCACCCAGCCCCTAAGCCAAAGAGCCCTGCGAGCCTTCACCGCCAGAGCCATATTCTTAGCCGAAGCCCTTAGCAAATCATAAAGGGTGTCCACCAAAAACGAAGACCCCCATCTCCAATTTGGCCAGGTCCTGAACCAAACCAGTCCTATCTAACACAGGCTTATCCAAGAGCTTCTCCGCCCAACGGAAACAAGCTCTGGCTACATTTCATATTAATATGTCCAGCAATAATTTTGACCTCCCGCAATCCTGACAGCTACCAAGCCCCCACACACAGAGTCTTGCAAGGCCAAAGCCTACAAATCAAAGCTGCGCTTCAGAAAGGACTCTAGCTTCCTATCCTGAGGATCCCGTAAGGCAGTACCACCATCCACTGGAATGGCCGTAGCCTTAGTAACCGCCGTAACCACCGCATCCACAGTAGGTGGTTTCAGCAGGGCCAAATCTTCCGGAGGCAAGGAATACAGCCGCACCATAGCCCTAGACACCTTACAAGCAGCCTCTGGCACAGACCATTCTTGAAAAACCATGTCCCTAATGTCTGAATTCATGGGAAAGGAACGGGAGGCTCTCCGAATCCCCTTAACCAAGGGATCTACCTGGGGTCCCTCTGCAGAGCGAGTGGCCGCCGGAGCAAACTTCAAAGTAGAGATCACCTGATCAATGAGCTCTAACAATTCCTCCTTATGAAAAATGCGAACCACTGAAGAATCTTCCCCAGGCCTTAGCCCATCCTGATCCTCAGACACATCTAAGAGATCCTCCTCTCCTGGGTCACTCCAAACGTCTGACCCAGGCAGAGAAAGTATCTCCATAGGCTCCGAAATATCCACCCGTGGGCGCTTAACTCCCACTGAGCTAGCAGCCTCCGGGAAACAAACAGCCTGAGAGGGGCCAGCTCTCCAGGCATTATACAGAGACCAAAAACTCAGGAGCGAAGCCAGACTCCCCTGACGCTGCTGAAGCCCCAACAACACTTCCAGCAGTGTCCGCGACGGACCCCCCCTTGCTCCCGAGGCGGCAGGTCCATCGCGTGATCCGCGGCTAAACTAGGTGCACTTCCTGCCACACAGGGGTCCCCCGGCGCCGGTACGGAATGCGCGGCCAAAAGGGCCGCGCTTCCCGTCAAAACCGGCTCCGTCGAGGCCGACCCGGGACGCGCAGCCAAAATGGCTGCGTTTCCCGTCAAAAACGGCCCCGCCGTTGCCGGCCTGGAATGTGCGGTCAAATCGCTGCCCAACACCTCCGCCGACTCAGGGGAAAGCACGGGGGGCAAGAGCGCTGACAATGTAGGCTGCCCACAAAATTTACATTGGCCATCTTTCACTTCAACTACGCGCTTCGCGCAAAACCAACACCTCGCCGGCTTAGACATAATGGTCGCGAACACAAATAAAAACAAACAGTTGCTTTGTGCTCTGACAGACTAATAGGCAAAACCGCCTAAGGCAAGAACGCCCTTGAGGACGTTTTATCTCTGGACTGCCACAAGAACGGCCAAAATAGCCGCCTTTTAAAAACGTTTATTTTTTTTTTTTACCTCGTTGCTGATGCCGCCTCAAGGGTACAGAACGAGGTCTGTAGCCGAGGTCAAGCAGTCCTCCAGAGGAAGAGCACAGGGGGAGGGACCCGGCCACCCAGGTGTGACACCCCACAGGGAATAAGAAGCCCCCTAGGACTTACACCCTGTAATAGAGATCGAAGTGTGGGATCTCTAACATTTACAACCCAACCTAGAAATCCCAAACGGGCCTACTAGACTGAGTACACTGCACAGGCTGCACACATCTACCCTCTGCTGAGACTGAGAAAATACTGGTTAGTAGAAGATCTGCACAGGCTACTTGTATAAGAAGTTTTATTTATTTATTGCATTTGTATCCCACATTTTCCCACCTATTTGCAGGCTCAATGTGGCTTACATAGTTTTGTTTTGACATTGACATTCCAGGATATCAGATACAATAAGTGATGTGCAGAGATTAAGTAAGGGAAGAAAGAAGGAAGTGATTAGGGGTGGAGTATAGAAGGTGGACTTTCAATGCTGGGTGGGTTGGTGAAGTGGATTAATGAGGTTATAGGTTCTCTTTGTAGGCCTTGTTGAAGAAATATGTCTTCAGAGATTTGCGAAAATTAGTTATTTCGTCGATTGTTTTCAGGTCTGTAGGTAGTGTGTTCCATAGCTGCGTGCTCGTGTATGAGAAGGTAGTGGCACGCATCAGCTTGTGTTTTAGTCCTTTACAGCTGGGGAAGTGCAGATTGAGAAATTTGCGAGATGATCTTGTGGCATTTCTGGGAGGTAGGTCCACGAGGTTTAGCATGTAGATTGGGGCGTCTACGTGAATGATTTTGTGTACAATCGTGCAGATCTTGAACGCAATGCATTTCTTAAGTGGGAGCCAGTGAAGTTTCTCTCTTAGTGGTTTTGCACTTTCATATTTAGTTTTTCTAAATATGAGTCTGGCAGCAGTATTCTGGGCTGTTTGGAGTTTTTTGATAGTCTGTTCTTTGCAGCCCGCGTACAGTGCGTTGCAGTAATCCAGATGGCTTATTACCAATGACTGTACTGGGGTGCGGAAGATGTATCTCGGGAAGAAGGGTTTTACTCGTTTTGAGTTTCCACATGGCGTGGAACATCTTTTTCGTCGTATTCTTCACGTGGGTGTTGAGAGTGAGGTTTCGATCAATGGTAACTCCAAGAATTTTCAAGTTTTGTGAGACAAGGAAAGAGCAATATGGTGTGATTATTGTGGAGAAGTTTTTTGTGTTGTGTTGTGAGGTGAGTACAAGACATTGTGTTTTTTCTGCGTTAAGTTTTAGTTGGAATGCATCTGCCCAGTTGTGCATGATTTGGAGGCTTTGGTTGATTTCGTTGGTGATTTCATTTAGATCTTGTTTGAACGGGATATAAATTGTGACATTGTCTGCATATATGTAGGGGTTGAGGTTTTGATTGGCTAGAAGTTTGGCTAATGGTATCATCATTAGGTTAAATAAGGATGGCGAGAGGGGGGATCCTCGGGGAACTCCACATTCAAGTATCCATGGGGGTGATCTGTCTGCGTTTGTAGTTACTTGTTAAGATCTTGTGGTCAGGAATCCTTTGAACCATTTGAGAACTGTGCCTCCTACTCCGAAGTGTTCTAGTATATGTAATAGTATTCCATGATTAACCATGTCAAAGGCACTGGACATGTCGAATTGGAGGAGTATGTTGTTACCGGTTGCAATTGCTTGTTTGAATGAGTTCATTGGGGACACCAGGACCGTTTCAGTGCTGTGGTTTGACCGAAATCCTGATTGAGACTCGTGCAGAATTGAGTGTTTATTTAGGTATTCAGTGAGTTGTTTCGTCACTATGCCTTCCATAAGTTTGGTTATGAGTGGAATAGATGCTACTGGGCGATAGTTGGTTAGGTCCATTGTGCTTTTCTTAGCATCTTTTGGCAGCGGAGTAAGTAGGATGTTTCCTTTCTTCGTGAGAAAGAGCCCATTTTGAAGCCTGTGGTTTATGTGATTTGTGAGGTCTGTTTTGAATTGTTTGGGTGCAGATCTTATTAGACTAGTAGGGCAAATGTCTAATTTGCATTGCGATTTGGCGTATTTTCCGATCCAGTGTGAGATTTAGTTTGATGAGAGCGTGTCGAAGTTGGTCCATGATCGATCTGCTGGGCATTCCCCGGGTTTTGGGTCTAAACATTCGAGGATGTTTGTGTAATCCGTTATACCGGTAGGTATCATGAGTCGGAGCGTTGTGATTTTTTTCGTTGAAGTATTTCGCAAGGTTGGTTGTTGACGGGGTGTCTGTGTTGCTGGTTGTAACCGTTGTGGTATTTAGGAGATTATTTACTAGTGAAAAGAGTTTGTGTGTATCCTTGTAGTTTGGTCCTATTTTGGTTTTATAATACATTCTTTTAGTTTGTCTGATAGTGCATTTGTATTTTCTTTGTAGTTGTTTCCAGTCTTTGAGTGTGTGTTCATCTTTTTTCTTGCTCCATGCTCTTTCTAGTCTTCTGACTTGTGTTTTTAGTTCTTTCAATTCTTCGTTAAACCACGGTATTGAGTTTTTTCTATGTGAGGTTCTGGTTTGAAGTGGTGCTATATTGTCTAGTACTGTTCTGCATCTATTTTCCCGTTCTTGGAGATATTGGGGTGAGTCTGTAGGTGTTGTCCATTCGTCGGTGTAAAATTGTTGCCAGAATGTTATTGGGTCTATTTTGCCTTTTCTTGTTTTTGTTGTGTCTTTTTTGTTTTCCATTGGAGGGAAAGGTTTGCACTGTAGTCTCCCTCTGCTGGTAGGAGTGCATAACCCAAGCGTCTTGAACGGTCTGGAGGATTGCTGAGGAAATCACACAATATCATAATGCCTCTGAATCACGCCATGGTGAGACTATACCTTGAGTATTGTGTGCAATTCTGATTGACGCATCTGAAAAACAATATAGTGGGACTGGAAAAGGTACAGAGAAGAGCAACCAAAATGATTAAGGGAATGGGGGACCTCTCATAAGAATCCAAGGGATAATTTCTGAAATACATGAATAAGCAAGTTATATGTTTACTGCCTGCTGCTAAACATGTAACTTGCTCTTTAAATCATACTCAACTTTAAGGTGTATGGCCTTTAGGATGTAAATGAGGCAGTGTGGTGACTTAAGTTTGGGAAGCCCTTCACAGTGCTCAGTAAACTTATTCCATCCAACTACAGATACTGGAGCCATCACTGGAATAACACTGGGAACTAAGGCCCCCTTTTACTAAGGTGCACTCACGTATTTAGCGCACGCTAAAATTATGGGCATCTCTAACGTTTAGTGCGCCCTAAAATCCATCATTTACATGTTTAGACTGTTGTAAAAGCTTTAATCTGAAATCAACTTTAAGCAGAGACCAAAGGATTCATATAGGAGAGGTTCACAGGAAGCAACCCCCCCCCCCCCCAACCCCTCTTAAATACAGACATTGCATAACTCTTCCTCTCAATGAATCCCAATGTGTCTATAACACCTGAACCTTCTTCGACCACAATAACTCTGTGTATTTGTTTCTATGCCGGAGATGGTGAATGCCTCTACGGTACTATGTAAGCCACATTGAGCCTGCAAATAGGTGGGAAAATGTGGGATACAAATGTAACAAATAATAAAAACGTGAGCGTGCCTTAGTAAAAGACTAGTAAAAAAGGCCCGTTTCTGACACAAATGAAACGGGTGCTAGCAAGGTTTTCCTCGGAGTGTGTATGTTTGGGAGAGTGTATGTGAGAGTGACTGTTTGAGAGTCAGAGTGAAAGTGTGAGTGTGTGTGTGTGAGAGAGAGAGTGAGTCTGGGTGTGAGTGTGTTTGTGAGAGAGTGTGTGTGTGAGAATGTGAGTGTGTGCAAGTGTGTATGTTAGACACAGTGTGAGAGAGAGTGTGTGTGTGTGGGCGAGAGAGAGAGTGTGTGTGAGACACAGATTCTCTGTGAGAGTGAGTGTATGAGACCAAGCGAGTGTGTGAGTGACTGTGTGGCACATAGAGTGTGAATGTGATACAGTGTGAGACAGAGTGTGTGAGAGTCAGAAAGACATTGTATATGAGAGAGTGTGAGCCCTGCCCTCCCAATCCATGCCCATCTGTCACCTGTCCCCTCCATTCATCCCTATGCAGCAATTCCCCTCTCTCCCTGAGCCCTGCCCTGCAATCCATATCCATCCATGCCCATCTGTCCCCTCCATTCATCCCTATCCAGCAATTCCTCTCTCTCCCTGAGCCCTGCCCTCCCAATCCATGCCCATCCATGCTCCTCTGTCACCTGCTCCCTCCATTCATCCCTATCCAGCAATTCCCATCTCTCCCTGAGGCCTGCCCTGCAATCCATATCCATCCATGCTCATCTGTCCCCTCCATTCATCCCTATCCAGCAATTCCCCTCTCTCCCTGAGCCCTGCCCTCCCAATCCATGCCCATCCATGCTCCTCTGTCCCCTGCCCCCTCCATTCATCCCTTTCCAGCAATTCCCCTCTCTCCCTGAGCCCTGCCCTCCCAATCCATGCTCCTCTGTCCCCTGCCGCTTCCATTCATCCTTTTCCAGCAAGTCCCCTCTCTCCCTTCCATGACCCCCCTCGCATCCATGCTCCTCTCTCTCCCATATCCCAGCCTGGCCCGCCCTCTTCTCCCCCCCCCTTCGCATCCATGCCCCCCCCACTTCGCATCCATGCTCCCCCCCTTCGCATCCATGCTGTCGTTTCTCCCCTGCCCTCCCGTCCCATTGTTCAACTTTACTGCCCATTCTCTTCTCTCTCCCCTATTTCTATTTTTTTTTCTTCTTCTTTTTAAATTTACCTCCGTGGCGGTTCCGGCAGTGCAGCGTCAGGGAAGGAGGCGGCGCTCCCGACGTCTCCAGCCTTTCCTTCGCTGTGTTCCGCCTTCTTCTGACGTCAAGGATGACGTCAGAAGAAGGGAAGGCTGGAGACGTCGGGAGCGCTGCCTCCTTCCCTGACGCTGCGCTGCCGGATTTGTTTGTTTTTGTTTCCGCCCTCGACGTCATGACGTTTGACGCGAGGGCAGGGCAGAGACGGCTGGGTGGCTTCACACCACGAACGCCACGAACCCTACAGCCAGGGAGTGACATCAGATGGCTTCAGAACGTTGTCCTCATTAGAACGTTCACGGTGCGTTTTATTATATTAGATGCCCTAAAAAAGGCACAGTGAGGTTCTGCGTATTTTATTGTCCTGCCTTCCAACAGCTGACACTGCTCTAAAACTTATTCAAATTAAATGTACACAATCTTCTTGAAATAACAGCAGTTAGTGTATCTGGGTTTAAAAAAGGTTTGGATAAATTCCTGGAGGAAAAGTCCATAGTCTGCTATTGAGGCAGACATGGGAAACAACTGCTTGCCCTGGGATTTCTAGTATGGAGTGTTGCCACGATTTGGGTTTCTGCCAGATACTTATGACCTGGCTTGGCCACTGTTCGGAAAACAGGATACTGGGCTAGGTAGACCATTGGTCTGACCCAGTGTGGCTACTCTTATGTTCTTATATAAGACAGGGTCTTATTTTTCTCATGAAGTTTTTTTTTAATGACTTTCTCAATGACCTGAAATGTCCAATATAACCCTATATATGAAAAGTTTGGGGACCCCGTGCTACCCCATGGAATTTTCTAAACATTACAAATTCCATGCGCTCACTGTGTAATCCATGAAAATTATGTTCTTTGATGAATAGTAGCTTTCCATAGTGGCTAATCTTATTAATGTTTTTTTTCTTTATATCCAGTAGCTAATGAGGCTATGCAGAAACAGAAGAGGAAGAAGAATCAAGAAGGACATCGTGTAGAAACACATCAAATCCCAAGACAATCCGGAAATGTCTGCGAGAATATTTCTCAGGGGACCGAGAGGAGAAACACAAAGATTCATCAGAAGGACCAGAGAGACCCTGCAGAAGACGCACTAGATGGAGTCACTGAGAATAACAGGGAGCTGCTGCACACAGGAGAGAAATTATTTACATGTATGAAATGTAATAAATGTTTTACTAACTTATCAGAACTAAAAATTCATCAAAAGATCCACATGGAAGAAAAATCTTTTGTTTGTTCTATGTGTGATAAAAGCTTTATTTCTTCATCATGTCTAAGAAGACACAAAATAATCTGCATGGAAGAGAAAATGTCTACATTTTCAGATTTTGTTAACAACTTTTATCAACAACCGGGTTTAGAATATCATCAGAGGATCCATGTGGGAGGCAGGCCATTTATGTGTCCAGATTGTGGTAAAAGCTTTCAAGGCCAGTCCCATTTAGAAAGACATTGGGTAATTCATACCGGAGAGAAACCATACACCTGTCTAGACTGTGGCAAAAGCTTTAATTCACAATCAAGCTTAGAAAGACATTGGATGGTTCATACGGGAGAGAAACCATTTGCGTGCTCAGATTGTGATAAAAGCTTTAAAGACAAATCCAGTTTAAAAGCACACCAGAAAATGCACATCAGAGAGAAACTGAGCGACTGAGATCATATTCCATGCACCCTGGCTTAGTAGTGAGGATCATTACTGTCATGGTTTGTGCAAAACTGATCCATTTGCTACATTGTCCTCGAAAGAGACAGAAATCATTTACATGTCTACACTGTTGTAAAAGCTTTAATCTGAAATCAACTTTAAGCAGAGACCAAAGGATTCATATAGGAGAGGTTCACAGAAAGCAAAAAAAAAAAAAAAAACCCCAACCCCTCTTAAAGCAGAAATATGTACATTCTGGTCATTCATCTCATAGCTGGCTGCAGATTTCTGATGGCAGAAATACACAGAAAAGCACTACAGGGTTCACATCTCATCCACTATAAACACTGCTATATCAGAAAAGCATTGGAATCGCGATCCACAGAGAATTCTGGAAAAGGACCAATTAAAAACATCAGAAAGGCATTGAGGGTAGAGGTGTCAGTATTATTCAATGAATCAGGTACAGAGAGAGAAATAGACAGAAGTTGGATATTGAATTATTAAACTTTGCAGAGAATCTTCTGGCAAGGATTATATGAGACCTGGATGAATACGGAAGACATTAATCCTAAGTGTACCATTCCTTGGACTACATTTGATTGCTTAAGTTTGGACATGAGGGAAGTGGGATGGGAAGTGTAGGGGAAAGTTCACTGTTGAGTTCTGTTACTTTTCCTGTTTAGATATTGAATTATTTTTTTTTTCTGCTGGTTATGGTAAGATTTACTGAAGTTTAATAAATATGACTAGAAAAAAAAAAAAGAAAGATACAATAGGTAAACCAAATTGGTACATAAGAATAGCCATACTGAGTCAGACCAATGGTTCATCTAGTCTAGTATCCTGTTTCTAACAGTGGCCAAAGACAAACAAAAAGGAGGAGCAAACCTCACATGAACGTGAGCAACAAAAGCAAAAAAAAGTGAGGTAGATTCAAGGAGGATATCAAGTTGTAATTGGAAGAATAGCTTAAAAACGACCCGACACAGCTGTGTTTCGGCCCAAAAGGGCCTGCCTCACGGGTCTGGTCAATCTCTGATATTGTAGTAGAAGTGTTTAACAAAGAGATTATAGTTGAGGTTCTTGCTGTTGATTCCTTGTGCTATCCTCACGGAACAAAAGCTCTGAAAAAGTGGCCGTACGAAAGTCAAGAGTCAGTGTCGCAAATTTCGCTTAACTATTCGTTGAGTGAAGACATATTTCCTCCTATTCGTTTTAAAATTATTTCCATGTAACTTCCTTGAGTATCCCCTAGTCTTTGTACTTTTGGAACAAGTAAAAAATCGATTCACTTCCACTCGTTCTACACCACTCAAGATTTTGTAGACCTCAATCATATTTCCCCTCATCCGTCTGTTTTCCAAGCTGAAGAGCCCTAACCTTTTTATCCTTTCCTCATATGAGAGGAGTTCCATCCCCTTTATCATGGTCACTCTTCTTTGAACCTTTTCTAATTCCGATATATCTTTTTTGAGATACAGCGACCAGAACTGAACACAATACTCAAGGTGAGGTTGCACCATAGAGCGAAACAGAGGCATTATAGTATTCTCGGTCTTATTTATTTATTGCATTTGTATCCCACCTTTTCCCACCTATTTGTAGGCTCAAAGTGGCTTACAAAATTTGCCTAAAGCACAATGACTCCTCTGCAGCAACTCATTTCGCATGAGCCTAACACTTGTGGCTCAGCTAGCCTCTTGATCAAGGCTTAATCTTATATAAAACTTTTATCTCCAAATGTATAAAATATTTTGTACCAACTTTCATTTATAAATTAAAAGAGCACATGTTTCTAACTGTAGACCGAACATTCACATGTCACGGCTCACTATCCAGCTTATAATCGAAAGAGAAAAACGCCTATATTTCGACCCAAATCGGGAGATGGGCGTTTTTCTCACAAAGGCTTCCAAATCGGTATAATCGAAAGCCGATTTTGGGCGTTTCCAACTGCACTCTGTCGCGGAAACGAATAAAGTTGACGGGGGCGTGTCGGAGGTGGGACTGGGGTGTGGTTATCAGCCGAGGAGAGATGGGCGTTTGTAGCTGATAATCGAAAAAAAAAAAGGCATTTTACTGTGATTTTGGGTCACTTTTTTGGACCCTTTTTTTTTCACGAACAAGTCCCAAAAAAGTGCCCCAGCTGCCCAGATGACCACTGGAGGGAATCGGGGATGACGTCCCCGGACTCCCCCAGTGGTCACTAACCCCCTTCCCACCAAAAAAACCCCCCACTTTAAAAACTTTTTTCCCAGCCTCTATGCCAGCCTCAAATGCCGTACCCACCTCCATGACAGCAGAATGGGTTCGATCTTCTCACAGCCTTTCCCTGGGTCAGATGTGGCGCTCGGGTGCACTACAGGGTCACATCAGCATTGCATTGTGGTGGGTGTAGGGTATTGGGCTCCATGATTTCATTAGCTTGTGTTACAGTCTCACGATGTTGGTAGTTGGTAGGCTCTTCTCCCATGGTGCTTTTCCCCCTGCCTACTGGGTCAGAGTGTGCCCTGTTGTGTTTCCTGTTGTAGTCCATGCGGTAGTGGCCATTTTTGTAAGCCAGTTTTAGTTCCCTTTCCTGTGTTAGCCACGTTAGACAACTTAGTTCTTACCTTGAATGTGGCTGAAAGAGGGCATTGTACAGCATTCTGCCAGCTCTGACCTACTGCTAATCTCAGTACCAGGGAGACTCGTTGCCAGTGGGGCACAACCTCTGCAGTTAACTGTGAGTAAACGTGCTTATTCCAATAAAGGACGTTTTCGAAGAGATTAGTCTTCAGGTGTCAATTGGTGTACCAATGTTATACAGCAGCAACAAGTCCTAGAGGCCTGCGTGTATGCAGGTCCCTGGAGCACTTTTAGTGGGTACCGCAGTGCACTTCAGGCAGGTGGACCCAGGCCCATCCCCCCCCCCCCACCTGCAACACTTGTGCTGGTAAATGGGAGGCCTCCAAAACCCACTGTACCCACATGTAGGTGCCCCCTTCACCTATGGTAGTGTTGTACATTTGTGGGTAGTGGGTTTTGGGGGAGGGGGGTTGGGAGCTCAGCACCCGTGGTAAGGGAGCTATGCATGTGGGAGCTTTTTCTGAAGTCCACCACACTGACCTAGGGTGCCCAGTTGGTGTCCTGGCATATCAGGGGGGCCAGTGTACTACCAATCCTGACCCCTCCCACGACCAAATGGCTCGGATTAGGACGTTTTTGAGCTGGGCGTTTTTAGTTTCCATTATCGCTAAAAAAAACAAACGCCCAGCTCAAAAACGTCCATTTTTTTGAAAATACAGTTCGGCCCGCCCCTTCACGGACCCGTTCTCGGAGATAAACGCCCATGGAGATAGGCATTTGCGTTCGATTATGCCCCTCCACGTCAGAGCCAGATTTCAGCGTATTGTCTACAACGACACCTAGATCTTTTTCTTGAGTACTGACCCTCAAGGTGGATCCTAGCATCAGGTAACTCTGATTTGGATTACTCTTTCCAATGTGCATCACCTTGCATTTGTCCACATTAAATTTCAACTGGCATTTGGATGCCCAGTCTTCCAGTTTCCCAAGGTCTTCCTGCAATTTTCCGCAGTCCACATGCGTTTTAACAACCTTGAATAGTTTTGTGTCCTCTGCAGATTTAATCACCTCATTCGTTGTCCTGATTTCGATATCATTTGTAAACAGATTGCTAGTGTGGCAAATAAGTCCCTGTTCCCTTCCCACGAAGAGCAGTGACTTAATTAAAGGGAAAGTCTGCTAAAAGTAATATGTTTAAGTGTTTTTTTAAAAGATTTTGGGAAAGATATCTCAGTCCAGTACATGAGAGCCAGTGTACGCTTTCCCCTGAGCTATTTGCAACTGGTGAGCCAGTGGAACCTGAAAGCGAATCGCTGTGGGAAATCCGGGAGTGGCTGCAGGAGATAAAAGCAGACGTAAAGTGAAGATATCTGTAGCAGGTATTCTGTGAGGACAGCAGGCTGATTATTCTCAGAGATGGGTCGACGATCCGCATCGGCCCAGGAATCGGCATAATGCATAGCAAAATGAAAAAGATTTTGCTACAGCCTTCTGGCACGCGTGCAGCACCACACATGCGTGAAGTGCCTTCCCGCCCGTCGCACGACCACATTCCTCAGTTAAGTCCAAAAAGAATAAAGAAGCAAAACTACTTCAAAGGGAGGTGGGCGGGTTTGTGAGAATAACCAGCCTGCTGTCCTTGGAGAATACCTGCTACAGGTAAGTATCTTTGCTTTCTCCGAGGACAAGCAGGCCACATTATTTTCACAGATAGGGTATCCCTAACATCCAGGCTCACCCAAAACAAGAAACATTGGTCAACTGGACCTTGCAACAACGAGGACATAACATAGATTAATCTGAAACTATATACAAGCTATCTGAGAGTGCAGCCTAGAACAGAATAAAATGGGCCTAGGTGGGTGGAGTTGGATTCTATACCCCAAACAGATTCTGCAGCACCGACTGCCCAAATCGACTGTCGAGTCAGGCATCCTGCTCAAGGCAGTAGTGTGATATGAATATGTGGATTGAAGACCATGTTGCAGCTTTGCAAATCTCTTCAATAGAGGCTGACTTTAAGTGAGCCACCGACACAGCCATGGCTCTGACATAGTGAGCCGTGACATGGCGTTCAGTGAATGTTCGGTCTACAGTTAGAAACAAGTGCTCTTTGAATTTATAAATGAAAGTTGGTACAAAATATTTTATACATTTGGAGATAAAAGTTTTATATAAGATTAAGCCTTGATCAAGAGGCTAGCTGAGCCACAAGTGTTAGGCTCATGCGAAATGAGTCGCTGCAGAGGAGTCATTGTGCTTTAGGCAAATTTTGTGCTGGTTTATGATTGTTTAATTGATACCCCCACCTTAAACTATTACCTCAACTTTGAAAATTGGATTTAACTGACTAGAAGGAACTTCATGCCACACCTGAATGGGTCTACAGTAGCCAGAAGATAGAGATGTGGTGATATCAGCCCAAAAGGCCTTGAAAGAGAAGGTGCTGTTTGGCTACCTAATGCATAAAGATATTCAGACATTTGTTTACAGAGCCACAGATTTAACAGTCTAGTTCAGAGAACTTAAATTGATCTGAAGACCTGTTTCCTGGTAGGACCAGGCTCCCTGAGTGTGAAGCCCATCTACATGAGCTCCCCACCCCAGGAGGGATGCATCCGTCGTCAGCACTTTCTGCGGCTGAGGAATTTAGAATGAGCGTTCCATGGTCAAATTGGACAGGATTGTCCACCACTGAAGAGAATTGCGAAAGTCGATGGACAGTTGGATCACATCCTCTAGATTCCCTGCAGCTTGAAACCACTGAGATCTCATGTGTACACGTGCCATGGGTGTAACATGAGCGGTAGAAGCCATGTACCCCAAGAGTCTCAACATCTGCCGAGCTGTGACCTGCTGAGACGTTCGAACCGTAGACACCAGGGACAGAAGGTTGTCTGCCCGTGCCTCAGGAAGATATGCTCGAGCCGTCCTCGTGTCCAGTAGTGCTCCAATGAACTCCAATTTCTGAGCAGGAATGAGATGGGACTTACTTGGCGTAATTTATTACAAACCCTAGTAGTTCCAGCACCTGAATAGTCATCCACATGGACTCCTGAGAACCGTCCTCTGAGGTGCTCTTCACTAGCCAATCATCGAGATAAGGGAACACATGCATTCTCAGTTTGCGTAGTGACGCTGTGACTACTGCTAGACATTTTGTGAAAACCCTTGGAGCTGACGCTAGGCCAAATGGCAGTACAAGCTACTGAAAGTGCTGCATTCCCAGTCGAAATCGAAGATACTTCCTGTGAGCTGGAAGTATTGGGATGTGAGTGTAAGCCTCCTTCAGGTCCAGAGAGATTAGCCAATCATTTTTCTGAATCATGGGAAGAAGAGTGCCCAGGGAAACCATTGTGAACTTTTCTCAGACTAGGAATTTGTTCAGGGCCCTTAGGTCTAGGATGAGATGCATCCCCCATGTTTTCTTTTGCACAAGGAAGTACCTGGAATAGAATCCCAGCCCTTCTTCCCCTGGTGGAACAGGTTCAACCACATGGGCCTTTAGAAGGGCAGAGAGTTCCTCTGCAAGTACCTGCCTGTGCTGGGAGCTGTACGAATGAGCTCCCGGTGAGCAATTTGGAGGTTTGGATTCCAGATTCAGTGTGTATCCTAACCAGACTATTTGAAGAACCCACCAGTTGGAGGTTCACCTTTGGTGAAAAAACATTAACTTTCCCCCAACCAGCAAGTTGTCCGGTATGGATATTGTTATTGTGGCTATGCTGTGCTGGAGCCAATCAAAAGCCCGTCCCCTGCTTTTACTGGTGAGCAGCAGGGGCCTTGAGCATGCTGGGCTGAGCCTGAGTAGACTGGTGGGACGTCGGAATGTACCTATGCCTAGCATAGGAATTGGGAGCACTCCACGACCCCCCCCCCCCCCCAATAAACCTCCTAGATAAGGATGTAACATAAGATGCCTGGTGGAAGAGAGAAGCCATAGCATCTGTGTGATTCTTGATCTGGTCGTCCAGGTCTTCTACCTTCTCTCGGAAAAGGTTATTCCCCAGGCAAGGTACATCCACCATCCGCTGCTGGACCGAATGATCTAGGTCAGAGACACGCAGTCATGAGAGTCGACGCATCGCTATACCTTGAGCAGAGATTCTAGATGCCACATCAAAAGTGTCTAAGCGCCCCTGGGCAGGAATTTACGACACACCTTCTGCTGCCTGACCACCTGGTGAAAAGGTTTGGCCTGCTCCGGAGGGAGGACATCAACCAAACTAGATGGCTGTCTCACTGAGTTCCACAAGTGAATGCTCGTGAAGAGCTGGTAAGATTGGATACAGGCAGCGAGCAGAGCAGCTTGATACTTCTTCCTCCCAAAAGAATCCAAGATCCTAGCCTCTCTGCCTGGGGGTGCAGAGGCATAGTTTCTAGTACTCTTGGCTCTTTTGAGGGTGGAGTCCACCACCATGGAGTTATGGGGTAACTGAGACCTCATCAATCCAGGTTCACCATGGGTTGGGGATGACGGAACCAGACAGAGGGAACGACCAGTTTTGCATAAAGACTTCCTGGAGTACCTTATGTAAGGAGCTGTTACTGCCTCCTTATGTGGAGAAGTGTAGTCCAGGACCTCAAGCATCTCAGCCCTCATCCTCCACTTCTGCAGGAAATGGAATGGCGTCAGCCATTTCCCTCATAAATGATGAAAAGGAGAGGCTGGCAGGAGGAGACAGTCTCCGTTCAGGTGGAGGGGAAGGTTCAGAGGGAATCCCAAAGGACTCATTGGAGAAAAAGTACCTGGGATCTTCCACGAACGCTCCTCCTCAGTGTCGGAAAGCACTTCCCTCAGGGACCTCTGAGATTGAGCCTGTCTTGACGCAGAGGACCTACGGTCCTGACAGCGATGTCAAGGGGCCGACGCCCGCATGGACTGCGGTGAAGCTTCCTCCACTGACGTTGATGGGGAGACTACCTGGGTGGCAGCCGATACTCGGGGACCTCACCACAGGCGGAGGGCCAGACGCCGCTACAGCAGATGGTACGGCAGGCGCAAGCACCCCCGATGCAGCAGTCCTTCCAGAAGCTGTGGATGCAGGGCCCAGATGCGCTTGTCGAGAGCTGCCATTGGAGAAGGCTGTGGGGCCAATGGAGCAGCTGGTGGCAGAGTCTGCTGAGGCTCAGGAGCAGGAACTGGACTGCTGAGAGGCCGATGCGTTGGCACCTCCTGTATGGAGGGGCAGCAGTCCTCCCAGCACCGACACTTTTCGAGTGCCGAATCCCTCAACGCCCTGGAGCTCCTGGCACCATGTGTCGAGGGGGAACAGTGTTGGTGCTTCTTAGCCTTCACTCGATGCACCTCACCGAGGCTCCTCGGTGCCGAGGATGACGTCAAATCCCCACGTCGCCTCGGGGTTGGGTCTGACAATGGACAGTCCCAGGGGGGTCTTACAGCAGGAGGCCTCGAGGCAGGCAGACCCACTCAATGCCTCACTACTCCCAGCGTGCTGTGGCCTCTCAGCAGCCATGCCTACCTCCACTCCTGATGTCGATGAGCCCCTCAATGTTGAAGGACCAGACCAAGCCCCCAAAAATTTCCCTTTCTGGGCTTCTTGAGCCAATTGAGTCCTTTTCTTTATACGAAGACGAAGGACACAACGAGCTGAGCTATGGTCGGGCCCAAGGCACTGGATACACCAGGAATGGGTATCTGTGCCCGAGATGGTCCGGTTGCACCGAGTACAACGTTTGAAGCTGCTGGGAGTCTTCGATGACATAGAAGGAAAAACCGCACCATCAAAATCAAATGGCTCAATTGTGCCGAGAAAAAAAGGCACAAAAAGGGAGAGACCCGACCGCGCGGCCGCTATTGAAAAGAAAGGAAACTTTAAAAGGGACAACAACCTAAGGAATAAACCCACTTCTCCTCTTCCTCCACTTTCTATCTGTTGATAACACCCTCATCCTCCCCATCTCATCTGCCCGCAACCTCGGAGTCATCTTTGACTCCTCCCTCTCCTTCTCTGCGCATATCCAGCAGATAGCCAAGACCTGTCGCTTCTTCCTCTTTAACATCAGCAAAATTCGCCCTTTCCTCTCTGAACACACCACCCGAACTCTCGTCCACGCTCTCATTACCTCTCGCCTTGACTACTGCAACTTACTCCTCACCGGCCTCCCACTTAGCCATCTATCCCCCCTTCAATCTGTTCAGAACTCTGCTGCACGTCTTATATTCCGCCAGAACCGATATACTCATATCACCCCTCTCCTCAGGTCACTTCACTGGCTTCCAATCAGATACCGCATTCAATTCAAGCTTCTTCTTACCTACAAATGCACTCAGTCTGCTGCCCCTCACTACCTTTCTACCCTCATCTCCCCTTACGTTCCCGCCCGAAACCTCCGTTCACAGGACAAATCCCTCCTCTCAGTACCCTTCTCCACCACCGCCGCCAACTCCAGGCTCCGCTCATTCTGCCTCGCCTCACCCTATGCTTGGAACAACCTTCCTGAGC
The DNA here is from genome assembly GCF_901765095.1 of Microcaecilia unicolor. Classification (NCBI taxonomy): domain Eukaryota; kingdom Metazoa; phylum Chordata; class Amphibia; order Gymnophiona; family Siphonopidae; genus Microcaecilia; species Microcaecilia unicolor. The sequence goes on along the minus strand of NC_044031.1, from coordinate 18,657,849 downwards.
CCATACGCCAAGCCCCCTCCCTGCCCATCTTCAAGACTTTGCTTAAAACCCACCTCTTCAATGCTGCATTCGGCACCTAACTCTTACCGCTCAGTAAATCCAGACGGCCCCAATTTGACTGCCCCTATTGGACTGACCGTTCACATGTCTTTTAGATTGTAAGCTCTTTGAGCAGGGACTGTCCCTCTATGTTAAATTGTACAGCGCTGCGTAACCCTAGTAGCGCTTTAGAAATGTTAAGTAGTAGTAGTAAGTAGTAAAATAAAGGAAAAACACTTTTTTTTTTAACAGAACTAAATGAAAAGAATAAAACAAATGAAAATTGACACTTCAAAAATCAAGAAGGTTCTTTCCCGGGAGCAAAGAGAGGAGCCACAGAAGGAAGGAAGAAAACTGAAGTACGTTCTATCCAATTATAAACTGCTCCAGCTATTCCATAGTCAGTCAATTTACACAGCAAAAGTCCATGGTCCACTGTATTTGGAAATATTAAATTGGAGCAAGATGGAATGAACTCCCTGACTTTGAAATTCCCTAACTTTAGATACCAAGAGTAACAGTAATATTTTATTAACTCCAAAACACTGCTCTTATTATTTATTAACTTTAAAAAGTAAAATATTTCTGCTGTTTAAAGAAATATTTGAAGATGTATTGAATTAAGGAAAATACAGTACATAGACATAAGAGATAGTGGAGTCACTTAGTAGACAGTAGAATATATACAACGTTAACGATAGACATTATTAGAGTAGACACGTGGAGTTTTTTGAAGTCACATGATGGCACCCCGAGCCCTTGCCTTATAACCCGAGGAAGTGGACTTGCAGGGCGGCGACTTGAGGCTTTTTTCTCCACATTTAGATACATTTGTTACATCTGTTATGTCTAGATTACTGCTATCTGGGTGGGAGTTCCACGACAAGTAGACACAGGTAGTGTGAGCCAGTGTGGGGAATTTCATTAATATTTTGAGCTAGAGTGTAGCAATAGACATATGAAGTATCACATACCCTATGTAATGAGCTTATTTTGTTGGGCAGACTGGATGGACGTACAGGTCTTTATTTGCCGTCATCTACTATGTTACTATTTACCACAAGTTTTACATACAGGAGTTTCATCAATGATATTCCTCATATATCATCTCTGGGATGGAATCATCTCCCCTGTGATTTTCCCATGTTGATATGCTATAGTATAAGAGACAAAAATTGAGATGTTTCAAATTAAATTGAATTTGTTTTATTTAGACTCCTGATGCAGGCCGGTTTGGCCGAAACACAGCTGTGTCGAGTCATATCACCTTAATAAATTATATTATTTTAATTAATTTTTTATTTTTTGCATCATTCTTGTGTCGTCTTTTTCTGATTTTTAATTTTGTTTATACACACATTTTGTGTTTCATTTTTTTATTTTTAAGTGTATATTTTTGGATTTTTTTCTTTGTCACATTTTTTATGTTTTTTCCTGTTTTCATCTTCCTTTCTATTTTTTCACTTTATTGTTATTTAGTGTCATCTTCGCTGTTTTTGTTTATTGTTGTTTTTGCGAAGACAGGTTTCTTCTGTATTTGGTACAATAAGCAGGAAAACAGCAACCTCTGGACACAATTGTAAAATTTGCCAATGGGATCTCATAATGGTAACAATTCATCAGCCAACTCAGTATATGGTAGAAGGCAAGTCAAATGTCCTCACTCTCTGTCCCAGAACTGTCTGTTCTTTCTTGCAATAATAGTTCTCTTTGCGCAAATTGGGTCCTCAGGTAGGCTTGTCTAATTGTTTTGGATATTTATTTATTTTTATTTCTTTATTGCATTTGTATCCCACATTTTCCCACCTTTTTGCGGGTTCAGTGTGGCTTACAATATGAGTTGAATGTTGGAAATACAATTTATACAGATAGTTAGGGATTATATTAAGCAGGGTTAGACGAAACAATTGAGGTGTCGTTAAGGGAAGTGATAATGGAACATAGGCATTGCAACTTTGGAAGGAAGCAATGGGGGCTAAGGGGCGATAAAAAGACATGAAGTCATATGGTAAACAACTTTCTGTGTGTAGAGGTATGAGTGATGTGATAATACGGGAATGGGAGTTCCGAGATGAATGCACGATGCATTAGTGAGCAGTAAGTATGGACTTTATGTGTTTTGTTTTTTTTTCCGTAGACTTGTTCGAAAAGATGGGTCTTCAATAATCTGCGGAAGGAAGCTTGCTCGTAGGTGGTTCTTAGGTTGCGCGGTAGTGTATTCCAAAACTGTGTGCTCTTGTGAGAAAAGGTTGACGCGTGTAACTTTTTGTATTTCACGCCTTTGCTACTGGGGAAATGGAGGTTAAGGAAGGTTCGAGATGATCTTTTGGCATTTCTGGGTGGTAAGTCTATCAACTCTGACATGTAGGCTGGGGCTTCACCGTGAACGATTTTGTGGACTAATGTGCATACTTTAAAAGTGATGCGTTCCTTGAGTGGAAGCCAGTGCAGTTTTTCTCTTAATGGTTTTGCACTTTCATATTTTGGCTTTCCAAAGATAAGTCTGGCTGCCGTATTCTGGGCTGTTTGAAGTTTCCTCAGTGTTTGTTCTTTGCAACCTGCGTATAGTGAGTTGCAATAATCCAAATGGCTGAGCACAAGGGATTGCACTAGGCTGCGAAAGACGGATCTTGGGAAGTATGGTCTTATCCTTTTTAGTTTCCACATGCTGTAAAACATCTTTTTTGTTGTGTTGTTAGCATGAGTTTCAAGCGTTAGGTGGCGGTCGATGGTGATTCCAAGGATTTTTAGCGTTTCTGAGACTTGAAGGTTCAGGTTTGGAGTGTTTATGGTTGTGAATTCTTTGGTGTTGTAGTGAGAGGTGAGAATCAGGCATTGAGTTTTTTCTGCATTTAATTTCAGTCGAAATGCATCCGCCCATGTGTTCACGATGTGTAGGCTTTGATCAATTTTGTTGAGGATTTCGTTAGTGTCCTGATCCAAAAACCTCTTCTTTAAAAGAGATGCTTGATACTTAAATTGATCCAGTGTAGAGCACAATTGTCTTAAATAAATTGGTTAACAGGCAAATTATATTTAAGTTGTATGGATGAAAGAAAAATTAAGAAAATTATTACGTTCCACAGCTTTCCTGTAAAGAGTAGCATGTAATACACCATGACCTTTATAAACCCTTATATCCAAATAATCTATACACTCCAAATGATGAGTCATCACAAACTGCAAATTAGGATTGAGATTATTTAACCATTGAGCAAACTATTTTTTAATTTAATTTTAAGGTTTAATGACATTACATTCAAAGAGCAAACATAAATTCATGGCAAAATCAGCAATACAATATTCAATAAAATTGAAAATTAAGGAAAAATACCTTCAAACAAGTGCACAAATACCTGAACCAAGATACTGGGAAATAACTAAGGAAAATACAATTATAGAGCAGGGAAAAGTCAAGCAAGCGCAGCCAGTCTAAACAGCAAGTTATTAGCAAGTTGGCTCATTCAGGGAAGTATTTCTTTCACCCTCCTTAAGAGAAATAAATTCCTGCAATTGTTTTGGGTCAAAGAAAACAATTGCATTTAGAGAGACACCAAATACCTACAGGCAAATTTTAATACAAAAGAACCTTCCAAAGATAGGTTTTAATACCAGGAATTCTCATCTTCTTTTCTGTGTCTCTCTAACTAAATCAGGAAAAACTGGAACTTTAGTCCCCAAAAAAGGTGCATTCATATAACAGAAATATTGTCAAAATACATTATTTCTATCTGGAAAAAGTCACTAGAACAGTGGTTCATTTGGTTATAACCTCCAAAGAGCTCTCCCAAAATTCAGTGAGGTTTAACTTAGGTTGAGGATTCATAAGGTGAGTAGTGGTGTGCCTCAGGGATCGGTGCTGAGACCGATTCTGTTCAATATATTTGTGAGTGACATTGCTGAAGGGTTAGAAGGTAAAGTTTGCCTATTTGCGGATGATACTAAGATCTGCAACAGAGTGGACACCCGGGAGGGAGTGGAAAACATGAAAAAGGATCTGAGGAAGCTAGAAGAATGGTCTAAGGTTTGGCAATTAAAATTCAATGCGAAGAAATGCAAAGTGATGCACTTAGGGAATAGAAACCCTCGGGAGATGTATGTGTTAGGCGGGGAGAATCTGATAGGTACGGACGGGGAGAGGGATCTTGGGGTGATAGTATCTGAGGATCTGAATGCGACGAAACAGTGTGACAAGGCGGTGGCTGTAGCTAGAAGGTTGTTAGGCTGTATAGAGAGAGGTGTGACCAGCAGAAGAAAGGAGGTGTTGATGCCCCTGTATAAGTCGTTGGTGAGGCCCCACCTAGAGTATTGTGTTCAGTTTTGGAGGCCGTACCTTGCGAAGGATGTAAAAAGAATTGAAGCGGTGCAAAGAAAAGCTACGAGAATGGTAAGGGATTTGCGTTACAAGACGTATGAGGAGAGACTTGCTGACCTAAACATGTATACTCTGGAAGAAAGGAGAAACGGGTGATATGATACAGACGTTCAAATATTTGAAAAGTATTAATCCGCAAACGAACCTTTTCCGGAGGTGCGAAGGCGGTAGAACGAGAGGACATGAAATGAGATTGAAGGGGGGCAGACTCAAGAAAAATGTCAGGAAGTATTTTTTCATGGAGAGAGTAGTGGATGCTTGGAATGCCCTCCCGCGGGAGGTGGTGGAAATGAAAACGGTAACAGAATTCAAACCCGTGTGGGATAAACATAAAGGAATCCTATTCAGAAGGAATGGATCCTAAGGAGTTAAGCCGAGATTGGGTGGCAGAGCCAGCCGGTGGTGGGAGGCGAGGATAGTGCTGGGCAGACTTATACGGTCTGTGCCAGAGCCAGTGGTTGGGAGGCGGGGATAGTGCTGGGCAGACTTATACGGTCTGTGACCTGAAGAGGACAGGTACAAATCAAAGTAGGGTATACACAAAAAGTAGCACATATGAGTTTGTCTTGTTGGGCAGACTGGATGGACCATGCAGGTCTTTTTCTGCCGTCATTTACTATGTTACTATGTATAAAGGAGGTTCTCAAAGCCCCTGATAAATATTGGTCTCTTACTATGGATGGAAAACCCTCAGTTGGAATTCCCAGTAGTTCACAAAAATATTTCTTCAACATATCTAAACAGGAATTAGTGGAGATCTAGGAAAAGAATCTCAAATTATTTCTCCTTCCATGATTGTCTAGATATTCAAGCTTTCGAGCCAGAGTAGCTCTCTCCCTGATAGTCACTACTGTGAAGCTCTGCAATTGTTTAACTTCAACCTCTAATGAACCAATTCTAGTAGACTGAAGATCCAAAGTCCATGATGGAGTCTGATAAGCTCCAAGGTTGTTTGGCGCAATATAGGACTACATCCAGGGTTAGGGTTAGAGGAGGGAAAAGCCCTGGTTTTTCCTTTCCATTTCCCCATGTCTAGCACGAGGAAAGTCACCAAAACGTCAAACAGGATCTCGAGGACTCTGAAGCTCAAAGGCGCCTGAATGCTCCAAACAACACCTTGGTTCCGACTGAACAAACTTTTTAATGTCATCTTCCAAACCAGTTCACAAGAAGACATAATCCAAAACTCTCCTTCATATTGGAATGTTTTAAAACTGCAGCTGTATGCACATATTTGGACTCAAATTCAGCTACATACAGGGTGGCCACTGAGGGAGCCAAAGTAGCACCCATGGCCATCTCCTGAATTTGTTGATAAAACTCATTTTTAAACCAAAAATACAATTTTTTCTATAACCAGCTTAGATAACACCAGCAAAGATTCTGTTGATATTCTTTGTGGACCTATCCGGTTAGACAAACTGTCCTTATTGTGTTTAACGCTCCCTCCTGGGGAATCTTGGTATATAAAGAAGTCACATCCAACATCACTAGCCAAGTAGATTCATGCAGAGTACCAAATTCCTGAAGAATACATAACAAATGAGATGAATCTTTTAAATAAGTAACCTTTACAGCTTCATTTTTCAAAAAGGCAGCTACAAATTTAGAAAGAGGCTCCAACACTGAATTCCTAGTAGAAACTACAGACCCAGTGGCCTCACCAAATCCTTATTGATTTTTGGGAGGAAATAGATGCATCTCAATTTTCTGAGCAGTTGTAACCAGATCCTTAATTCGCAATTCCAGAGTTGGAGTAGGATCACCATCTAATCCTATATAATAAAAGGCACCTCCAACATTCTGAAGCTGACTGCATGGCTGAGGCATTCCTGCTCTCTGTATCCATCTCCTGAATTGACGTCACGTACTTCCGGGTTCGTCACAAGCAGAAGTGACCAACCACACAAGGTTTCTCGGCTTCAGAATGTTGGAGATGCATTCTATTAAATAGGATTGGTCAGTTCCTTGAAGCACAGCCAGAGCTCAGCGTCCTGCACAGTTAACGCTCAGACACCAGAGAGAGGGAGGGAGGGGGGGGGCCTGACACCACAGGGGGGGTGGTATCTCTGTCACACTCTCTCTCACAGTCAATGTCTTTCTCTCTCTCACTCTCACACAATGTCACACACTCTATGTCTCACACTGTATCACATTCACTCTCTATGTGTCACACAGTCACTCACACACTCTCTTGGTCTCATACACTGTCTCACACACACTCTCTCACATACGCACTTGCACACACTCTCATTCTCACACACACACACACTCTCTCAGACGCACTCGCACCCAGACTCACTCACACACACTCGCACATTCACTCTCTCTCTCTCACACACACACACACACACACAGTCACTCTCTCAAACATACACACTCCGAGGAAAACCTTGCTAGTGCCCGTTTCATTTGTGTCAGAAACGGGCCTTTGTTACTAGTTTACAATAAGCTTGACTATCTGCCAGTTGTCTCATAGCTTCATCATCACAATCATACCTGGTCTGGAGTACAGTAGCTTCACTTTTCTCCGCTTGCAACGCTCTTGTATAGCCTGCATACCTCTGGACAAATTTAACGCCCCCCCCCCCCTTCCCTTTTACAAAGCTGCACTAGTGGCTGCTGGTGTGGTAATGCCGACACAGCCCTTTCAAAGTGAATGGAATGTGTCAGCATTGCTGCATGGCTTCGTAAAAAAATGGGGGGGGGGGGGGGGGATAAATCTTGGAGGTTGTTTCAGAAACACTAATCTGTAGATCATGCCAACACCAAATCTCTAAAGGTGGAAATGCGTACATCCATATTCCCAGGTAGAATTCCATCTTGATGGCAATTTACAAACAGAAGTATCTATTGCTAGTGGATTGGTCATGAAAAAAACTTTCAAGTACAGCTTCCTTAAAAATTTATAGAATACTATTGTCAACTGAAACAGATGATAAGGAGGTGTTGGCACAAACACCAATCCCAGACTCAATTCCTCATGTTGTTCCCAAGTTATTATTCACGATGTTAATAATTATTTATATACCACCTAGACCTAAACAGTTTACATTTCTTTTCGGGTACTGGTAATGTCCCCAATCGGCTCACAATCTAGTATTATATTGTACCTGCGGCAATGGAAAACTAAGGGGTCCTTTTACAAAGGTGCAGTAAAAAGTGGCCTGCGGCAGTGTGGGCGAGTGTTTTGGGCGTGTGCTGGACAATTTTTCACTGCATCTGGAAAAAAGGGGTTATTTTCAATGGGCCAGGAAATGTTTGTACGGCAAAAATAAAACCAACGGGTGCCTATTTTCAGCCTGAGCCCTTAACGCCACTCACTGACTTAGCAGTAAGGACTCACGCGCTAACCAGGCAGTAAGCACCTAGCGTGTGCCAACTACCGATTACCACCAGGTTGTGGGCACACGCAGCACCCGAGCAGTAATGCTGATTTGGCGCAGGCTGGATGCGCGTAGGCGCTTACACACCTTTGTAAAAGGGCCCCTAAGTGACTTCCCCAGGGTCAGACGTAGATGCTGAGAAAACTGAACCCCAGTCCCCAGGATCTGAACTCACTGCCAACAGGCAGCAGTGGGAATTGAAGCTGGTTAGACTACTCCTCCACTCCATTCTGACAGATTCTCACATTCGATCCTGTTGTTTTTCTTTGTATTTGGTATTGAATTTCATGTGGCCCTAGGGTACACATTTGCTACGAGTGCAGATTTTGTGTATCTGGGGGGGGGGGGGGCATCTTCAGGTTTATTTATTATTAGGATTTATTTACCGCCTTTTTGAAATAATTCACTCAAGGCGGTATACAGTAAGAATAAATCAAATATAAGCAATAGACAATTACAACAGTAAAAATATTCAAATAACAATACAAAGTATGGCATAGTATAGTAACATAGTAGATGACGGCAGAAAAAGACCTGCATGGTCCATCCAGTCTGCCCAACAAGATAAACTCACATGTGCTACTTTTTGTGTATACCTTACCTTGATTTGTACCTGTCCTTTTCCGGGCACAGACCGTATAAGTCTGCCCAGCATTATCCCCGCCTCCCAACCACCAGCCCCGCCTCCCAAACACTGGCTCTGGCACAGACCGTATAAGTCTGCCCAGCACCATCTCCGCCTCCCAACCACCAGCCCCGCCTCCCACCACCGGCTCTGGCACAAACCGTATAAGTCTGCCCAGCACTATCCCCGCCTCCCAACCACCAGTCCTGCCTCCCACCACCGGCTCTGGCACAGACCATATAAGTCTGCCGAGCACCATCTCCGCCTCCAAACCACCAGTCCCGCCTCCCACCACCGGCTCTGGCACAGACCGTATAAGTCTGCCCAGCACCATCTCCGTCTCCCACCACCCAATCTCGTCTAAGCTCCTTAGGATCCATTCCTTCTGAGCAGGATTCCTTTATGTTTATCCCACGCATGTTTGAATTCCGTTACCGTTTTCATTTCCACCACCTCCCGCGGGAGGGCATTCCAAGCATCCACTACTCTCTCCGTGAAAAAATACTTCCTGACATTTTTCTTGATACTACTTACAATGTCAACACAATATGTAATAGAACATTTTAACAGACAGTGTAGGGTATAAGCAAAGATGGAACATATAGATAGGCATTGCATTCCAGAGTGTAGGGGCTACTCTGGAGAAGGCTCACTTGCAGGTATCACATTGTACAATGTGTAGACGTATGTAGCACTGTACATATTATATGCAGTCTCTGTCCCTACAGGGTTCACAATCAACGTTTTTTGTACCCGGGGCAATGGAGGGTTAAGTGACTTGCCCAGGGTCACAAGGAGCTGCAGTGGGAATCCAAACCCAGGTTGCCAGGATCAAAGCCTGCTGCACTAACCATTAGTCCATTCCTCCACTCCAACTGCATTCCACATAGTAGTCACCTGGCACTTAAATCACCCAGAACATCCTTTCCCTCCCTCAACAACACAGGATCACTTCCATCCCCTCAGGACTCCTTTCTGAAAGCACTCAATATTGTGCCCCCCCCCCCCCCCCCCCGAACCCTACTGATAGCAGTCAATATCAGCACCTCCCCCCAGATTCAAAACAGTGGTAGTCTTCATTATTGCTAGGGGTGCCAAGTTGGAGTGACCAGGAATTATTCCAGCTGCTCTTCCAAACCAACAGGGAAACCCCTGGTAAGGGCTGTGATGCTGATCACGGAGTCTAGTAAGGTTGAAATTTGGGAGTAAATTGTTATTTTAGCAATATTGTTAGATTGCCAGTTTAATCATGTGGAGGAGTGGCCTAGTGGTTAGGGTGGTGGACACTTCAGGCACAGGCAGCTCCTTGTGACTCTGGGCAAATCACTTAACCCTCCATTGCCCCATGTAAGCCGCATTGAGCCTGCCATGAGTGGGAAAGTGTGGGGTGCAAATGTAACAAAAATAAAATAGATACTATTGGAGATTCTACATGGAATGTTGCTACTATTGGAGATTCTACATGGAATGTTGCTATTCCACATGTAGAAGGCTGCGCAGGCTTCTGTTTCTGTGAGTCTGACATCGTGCAGGACGTCAGACTCACAGAAGCAGAAGCCTGCGCGGCCACATTGGTGATCTGCAAGGGCCGACTTCTACATGGAATGTTGCACTAGTGGAGATTCTACATGGAATGTTGCTACTATTGGAGATTCTACATGGAATGTTGCTATTCCACTAGTAACATTCCATGTAGAAGGCTGCGCAGGCTTCTGTTTCTGTGAGTCTGACGTCCTGTACGTACGTACGTGCAGGACGTCAGACTTACAGAAGCAGAAGCCTGCGCAGCCACAGTGGTGATCTACAAGGGCCGACTTCTAGTGGAATAGCAACATTCCATGTAGAATCTCAAACAGTAGCAACAGTGGAGGAGTGGCCTAGTGGTTAGGGTGGTGGACTTTGGTCCTGGGGAACTGAGTTGGATTCACACTTCAGGCACAGGCAGCTCCTTGTGACTCTGGGCAAGTCACTTAACCCTCCATTGCCCCATGTAAGTCGCATTGAGCCTGCCATGAGTGGGAAAGCGCAGGGTACAAATGTAACAAATATAAAATAGATACTATTGGAGATTCTACATGGAATGTTGCTATTCCATGTAGAAGGCTGCGAAGGCTTGTTTCTGTGAGTCTGACGTCCTGCACGTCAGACTCGCAGAAGCCTGCGCGGCCACATTGGTGATCTGCAAGGGCCGACTTCTACATGGAATGTTGCTAGTGGAATAGCAACATTCCATGTAGAATCTCAAATAGTAGCAACAGTGGAGGAGTGGAGGGTGGTGGACTTTGGTCCTGGGGGACTGAGGAACTGAGTTCGATTCTCACTTCAGGCACAGGCAGCTCCTTGTGACTCTGGGCAAGTCACTTAACCCTCCATTGCCCCATGTAAGCCGCATTGAGCCTGCCATGAGTGGGAAAGCGCGGGGTACAAATGTAACAAAAATAAAATAGATACTATTGGAGATTCTACATGGAATGTTGCTACTATTGGAGATTCTACATGGAATGTTGCTATTCCACTAGCAACATTCCATGTAGAAGGCTGCGCAGGATTCTGTTTCTGTGAGTCTGGCGTCCTGCACGTATCAGAAACAGGGTCACCATGTGAAGATAGTCAGCAAAACCGAGGAGAAAAATGTATTCTTTCCCTCACACATACTCAGCAATTCACCAGCTCTACTGCTGCTGCTGGATTTTGTCACGATCGCATTTGACCTCTTTTTCTTCCATGTGAATTATCTGTTGCCTTTTCAGAGCTGAAAGATGAGTAAAGATTTTATTATACTCAGAACATACAAATGGCGTCTCGGGGATAATGTCTTCAAACAGGTTAGTTTTGAGCCTCATTCCTAAACCAGGGTATGTGGTGTATGATCCCAGTTGAATACAATGTATTGCTAACACTCGCTGTAGTACTTGCACGTTTCTTCAGTTTATACACAATTTATGCAGATGTGCTTAAAAAGTCCTTTTAATCAATCTTGTAGTACCCAATACTGTAGGGAGGCAGGTAGCCTACTTTTCAACATCAACAAAATTCGCCCTTTCCTCTCTGAGCACATCACCCGTACTCTCGTCCACGCTCTCATCACCTCTCGTCTCGACTACTGCAACTTGCTCCTCACTGGCCTCCCACTCAGCCATCTATCCCCCCTTCAATCCATTCAGAACTCTGCCGCACGTCTCATATTCCGCCAGAACCGATATACTCATATCACCCCTCTCCTCAAGTCGCTTCACTGGCTTCCGATCAGATACCGCATCCAAGTCAAGCTTCTCCTCCTTACTTACAAATGCACTCACTCTGCTGCTCCACCCTACCTCTCTACCCTCATCTCCCCCTACATTCCTGCCCGTAACCTCCACTCACATGACAAATCCCTTCTCCACCATTGCCAACTCCAGGCTCCGCTCATTTTGCCTTGCCTCACCCTATGCCTGGAACAGTCTTCCTGAATCCCTACGCCAAGCCCCCTCCCTACCCATCTTCAAATCCTTGCTTAAAGCTCACCTCTTCAATGCTGCATTCGGAACCTAACCTTTCGAACATATAGGTTGCCCCAATCTGTCTGACCTATCTGATTAACTGTACATTTGTCTTTTTAGATTGTAAGCTCTTCGAGCAGGGACTGTCCTTCCATGTTAAATTGTACAGCGCTGCGTAACCCTAGTAGCGCTTTAGAAATGTTAAGTAGTAGTAGTAGTAGTAGGTAGCCTAGGAATAATGTTTATACCTTACCTGTCTCAGGTTACCACTATGGGCCGGCAATAAGAAGGCTAAGCAAAAATATATAGTTCTGAAAAATACAATGATTTAATTAAGCACAATATATGTGGTGGACAAAATGCAAAACTAGAAATGTTTTCTCAGCAGTAGATTCCTTGTAAACTAGATCCTGCAGCAAGTAACAAATCCTCTCTACTGAAAATGAAACCTAAAATTTGACTCGCACTTCTGGAACCCAAGAAACTTTCTGTCTGACCCCCTGATCTCTAGGAGAACAGCATAAAACGGCCTTACAGCCTTTTCAGAATTTAGACTCTGGATCCAGGAACATTTCTTATTCTGTGATGGGCTAGAGTGTTTCTCCTTACAGAGGTTCACGTGAACTGGTCCTCAGTCAACAAGCTGGATATGTGAGCCATAACTGAGGCCAAATAAGCAAGAAGAGGTGCAGATAAGATAGTCCAATGTCCAGCAAAGTGAAAAGTCGTCTGGGTGTTACCTCGGAGGGCAGCATTGTGACAGAATACTCGCAGGGAGCTGGAAACTTGTGGAAGCGAAGATGTGAAAAGCTGAAAGCAAAGTCCATTGGGTCTGCTTACAGTTATTAGTTTCACTGTTTTATCAGTGCTGAATGCAAATCTCTGAGCACTGACTGGAGGAGATGGAGCCCACCAATGTTGGCAGAGCCAATCAGACATTCACTATCATGTGGCAGTTAGATGAATCACATTCTCCGTGATGACAGAAAATAACAATTCTTTCATACATTACGCAAATACCTCATTGAAGTTCTACGCAGATTACAGTCAAGAAGATGGTTTTACCAAGCCAAGAATTACAATCAACCAAACAAAATACAATATGATAGTCTAAAATTGGAAATAATTTTAATGATTCAGAAGCAATTTCCAAAATTAAAAAAAAAAAGTCTTCAGGTCTATCCTGAATTGATTATACCTCACAATGGCTCATAAGGAAGGAGATTATTTATTCCAATGAATTTCTGCCTGGTAAAATAGTAATGTATTAAGTATTTTTAAAAATCTCATCCCTTTAGGATTAGGATAAGCAAAGTGAGAAGAATCTCGAAGCGAATGTAGAGCAGTTCAGTTAGAACAAGCAATGGGTCTCATACTTTTAAAATGGGCGAGGCCATTACAAAGTTTAAATAATTCTTGATTAGCTTTCGAAGGTAACCTTCGAAAGCTAATCAAGAAATGTATTAAGTTATGTCCAATAAAAAAGGTATCATCTTATTTTCTTTTCCATGTTTTATTTTGTTTGATTTCTATTGATAACTTTTAAGAGTGGACTAACACGGCTACCACACCTCTCTACTTAAAGTTTAAATAGTAAGCAATAAAATTTAAACCAGATCCGGGCCTCTAATGGGAACCAAATGCAATCAAGATAGGGAGAAACTCTATCAAATTTGGAAACAGAAAAGATCAGGCACACGACAGTGCTCAACGGTCTGCAATCTTCTATTCATGAATTTAGGACAATCCAGAAAAATAATATTACAATAATCGAGCAATGGCAGTATCGAAGACAGTCAGCAACCTGAAGCTAGATTCTGTAAAAAAATGTTCAAATCCGTCTCAACTTTCGTAACCATAAAAATGATTTTTTTAACCAGATTAACTGAGGTTCCAATGAAAGTGTTTGATCAATAATAATACGTCCAAGTATTTTTATAATAGATAATAAATATTTCCCTATTTTAATAGACTTAACTGAATTACTCCATGCTTTCCTACTCAAATAAACTTTGTTTTTTTCCTTGTTTAACTTTTATGTTGTTGCATCCAGTTCTCGATAAGGGACATTGTTTTATTTTATCTAAGGATATAAAAGATTGTGAAAATGAGGGAATAAGAACTGTAATATCATCAGCATAGATAAACATTTTAAAATTCCAATTTATCTAAAGTATGACCAAGGGAGTGGAAAAAGATATTAAAAAGAATAGGAGACAGCGGGCAAACGCCACCTGTCCGAAAATGCTTCATTAAATTTAACCTTATATTTTCTATTCAAAACCCCCTGTAGCCAACTGGACATATATCTCATAATTCCTATATGGTCTAGAATACAATGATCCACAAATCGAAGGCAAATTAAAAGTCAAATTGGAGCACCAAACCTCTTTCCTTGCTGACAATACTTCTATGATTATCAAGAAATGTAGCTATCACCATTTCAGTACTATAGTTGGCTCGAAAACCTGATTGAGAATGATGTAAATATCAAATTTCTCAAGGCAACATGTCAATTGTTTGGTTACAAGTCCCTCTAATATTTTCACAAAAAAGGAATGGAAGCAATTGGTTTAAAGTTAGATACAATCTAAGATGAAAAGGCCATTTAGACTCTCATCACTGGAGTTAGAAGAATATCTTTCACAGTAGGAAATATTCCAGTTCATAATGATGTGTGCACCCAATGAAAGATTATTAATTTAAATTCAAGTGGGGCAAAGTTCATAATATAAGATGGACAGTTACTCAGTTGGCAATAGGATTTTACATATTTATTGTACGATTTACTAAAAATCGGACCAATTAGGAACAGAGAATTCACTCCGTATCCTATCTACTGGAATTTCATTCTTAACAGGAAGAATTATATCTAAATCCTCCAGAGTGGAAGAGAATTGCGATCCGATATCTACAATTTTTGTTTGAAAATAATTTGCCAACTGCACTGCATTAGGAAGCCCATTGATTTATAGCCTGATCCAATAACGTAAAATTTTTTTAGTATCAATAAACTTCCTCCCCTATTATTTTCACATAAAATTCTTTCCTGGTTTCTTTCAGTTTCTCTTTATATAACCAGAGATTTTTATTTAGATGACTAAATTCTTTTCTCTATTTTCTCTCTAAATTACGAAGTTTCTGTTCTAATACCAAAACCTCCGAAATAAACCATTTGTTACTAGGCCCATCCAAGTTTGTTTTTACAAATGAAGGAGCTAGTTCATCCAAAGTTTTTATGACTGACAACAGTTCCCGTTATCTATAAAGGAAGAATCTGATAGTTCGTCCAAATTAATTGAGCTACAAAAAATGGAAGCTATCAATTTTCTTTCTAGAAAGACCACTTATTTTACATCTAGCCGTAATTGTAGGTTCTAGTTTAAACCAATTTACATTGAATTGTAAACTGAAGTGATCAGACCAGGTATAATCAGAAATTCTAATACTATTAGTAGATTTAGATTTAAAAAAGAATAAATCTAGATGGCGACCTCTCATGTGTCAGCTGAACAGAAATTAATGAAAAATGAGGGTAGATAGAAATGTAAACACATCTGCCACTTTTGCATCAGAAAATTTTTCTAAATGCAGATTAACATTTTCAATTAAAAAAACACTGAGTGCATTTTTAAAGTTAAATTCATAACAAGTTTCCCTGGCTGTCACCCACTTGCCAGGACAATAAAAAAGGATCAATATTAAATCACCTTCAAGTGAATCATCCTTTAGTTGGAAGGCAACCATTTCCAAATTCAAGGTATGACCCAATGATTTCAACTTTCAAAAATTCTTTTAACAATACCATATCTCGTTTTACTCTGTCTCAAAAGTGATTTAATTTTATATCTTAAAGGACAAATATCTCTCAAGACAGGATCCTCCTCAGGGAAACTCCAACCCCCCTGTTTACTAAGCCACATGGCAATGCCAACACGGCCCATTCAAAGTGAATGGGCTGTGTGGGCATTAACGCACGGCAGCTGCTAGTGTAAACCGGGGGGTGGGAGTGGGGGAGTTTCTATCAGAAACAAACAGCCTGGTTGATTTTTCTCAAGCCAATCCTTAACAAATTGAGTCTTATTACACAGCGATCTAATATTTAGGTAGTAACATGGGATAGGAATAGAATATCCCTTGTTGCTTATTCTTCGTTGCAAAGGGAACAAATTTGAACTATTTATAGACCGTAAATTTTTAAAATGTTTACTTGTCCGAGAAAACTTTGTTCTCTGCAGTACCTAAATGGAATGGGGCATTGCTATTTCACAGTTAGTTAAAAATCTACACTGAGGAATAGACTGAATAGTAGTTCTTAAATGTCTATTTAACATTAAAATAGCAGAAACATAATTATAAGCAAAAGCTTAGGCTTGCCCAGGGCCCACCCTCCTAAAAGAAACAGAAATAAAACCAACAATAACAACTGATCCACTTTTAAATATAGAGTATGTTATCAAAGTAAGGCTGCAAAAATCCAGCTATTAGTGTTAGCCCCAAAATCTCAAAGCTGACCTATAACAACTAGAGAGAAGCCAATTTTCCCTAAGCCTGACACCATTACAAAAAGGCGCTTGTGCAGGAGAAGGCACACAAGGAATGAAGTGGTATCATGAGTAGCTGTAGATAACAGCAAAATTGTTTCATCTTAAAGGTCTTCCAATCTACATCTGAGGCAGGGAACATACAGGGGTCAGATCAAGTACACAATAGAAAATGAACATCATCCACATTCATTCTTCACATTCTGGCAGCATGGTCTTGCTGTAGTGAGAAGTCCAGCGTGTTCTGTAGCAGAATCCATGACAGCTTGGTTCTGGCCGCATGTGAACGTAAGAAGGTTGATTAGAGTGTAATCCTACAATACAGTGGAAAAGATTTCTGTATTTTCTGTATTTTTCAGCCTGATTGTCTTGGTCTCATTATCTCCTTTATCTGTAAGGATCTATGTAAATGTAGTTAATGTCTCCCATCTGGAACTTTTGGTAAACCTTTAGATCTGAAAGCTGAGCAAAGCTTTTATTATGCTCAATACATGTAAATGGTTTGTCTCAAGTATGGGTCTTCAGGTGTTTTTTTAGATATGAAAGCTGAGCAAAGCTTTTATTACACTCAGTACATATAAATGATTTGTCTTCCGTATGGGTCTTTTGGTGAAGTTTTAGATTTGAAAGCCACTTGAAGCTTTTATTACACTCTGTACATGTAAATGGTTTCTCTCCTGTGTGGGTCCTTAGGTGGGCTTTTAGACTTGAAAGCTGAGTGTAGCTTTTATTACACTCTGTGCATGTATATGCTTTGCTCCCAGTGTGCGTCTTTTGGTGAATTTTTAGATACGAGCGCCAAAGAAAGCTTTTATTACACTCTGTACATATAAATGGTTTCTCCCCAGTGTGTGTCTTTTGGTGAATTTTTAGATATGAATGCCAAAGGAAACTTTTATTACACTCTGTACATGTAAATGGTCTCTCTCCTGTGTGGGTCCTTAGGTGGGTTTTTAGACTTGAAAGCTGAGTGTAGCTTTTATTACACTCTGTACATGTAAATGGTTTCTCCCCATTGTTCTGTCTCATATGGATCACTTGGTGATGTTTAAGGGTTGAAAATTGAGCAAAGGTTTTATTACACTCCGTACACAGAAATGGTTTCTCTTCTGTGACACGCCCTTTCTGCATTTGGAGCTCTATGAACAAGGGGAAGTTCTTAGGCAAAATGAAACGGGGGCTCCTTTGATACGTGGAAGATGTATATTCTTTCTGGTCTTTTTTTCTTTTCCCATCTTCCTTGTTGAGTTTAGAAGTCACCATATCACTATTATTATTTTGGAAGGATCTGTCTGCTAGGAGTTTCTGGTGTACAAGGACATTAGTCAGCTCCTTGTCCCTTGTCTCATACTCAATAACTGTAGCCAGTGAGTCTCTTGCAAGGTCTCTTTGCTCCTCTGATTCCTGCGGACAATTAGTTGTGTCTCTCCGCTTAGCTCCCTTTGAAATATTCTTGCGTACATTTTCTGATTGTTTTTGGATTTGTTCCATTTCTTGTGTGATCTGTTGATCTGCTGGATATAAACAAAAACCATTAATCATGTGTTAGAAGACAGTGGTGGGTTCTAAGATATTATCTGTGCATATAGTTGTGCCCCGCTTGCACGATTACCTGGGTCTAGACAGGCGCCCTTAAGGAAAAGCCTTGGCCCCAGGTGGTCTTCACAGGATCAGATGCTGTCCTGAAGGGATCTGGCTCAACTGCAGGTAACAAGGGCTTTACACTGTACTTCCCAGGGTTCCTGTTTTCAGTTAGTGCCAAGGTGGTCTTGTAAGCGGAGCCTGAGAGGAGCTGGGCCTTAACCGGTTAGCACCCATATTCAGACCACTAACCAATTAAGTGGCTGAAGTCAGAACACCAAAAACGCTGTCCTAACGTAAGCTGCAATTCTAACCAGCACCAGTCTGAATATTGGCTAATACCCAGTTAGTTTCCAGGTAGCAGCTTCTGGGTATCTGGTCACCCCCCTCCCCCCCACCGAAGATGATGCATCAGAGAAGAGACACCCCCCCCCCCCTCCTGCTCTATCCTCATAGGCCCCCCGGGTGGTCCCTTGTGGTCTATATGGGTAATGCGGGCAGGAGTGATGAACACTTGCTCCTGCCCATTGCGGGTCAAGCCACATAAGCTGGGCAACATACAAAGACCAGGCTCACAACGCACAGCACAGTTCACAGTCAGACTAGTATCTGGCAACACAAAATATGCTTTCCTTCTAACTTCCCTCCCAACATATTTTTGTGCTTCAAGATTCTGACATACGAAGCTGAAAAGTCTAGTAGATAAATGGCAAAGAACATGTATCTTTCTGTCCCACTACTTCTTCAGAGCTAATACTGTATGACCCATAGGTTGATTAAGCTTTCACTTACAAACCAAGCGACTGATCCTTACCTATAAAGGAGCAGCACATCCAACAGTTAATCTACAGAAGGTGTCTACAGAATACAGCGTTTCGAGACAGAGCCAGTAATCTCTTAGCACACTTCATCATTCTTGGGTAACCAGCCCTGCCTATTTGGCTACGGTTTGTTTGGCAAGACTGAGCACTGAATGTTGTAGCCCTGGGCCAAGAGGTGTGGTAATATTCTCAGACATACCCCACCCCTAAACACTGCCTGATACAGGTCACTATCAGCCTCAGCACCTGTTCTGTCCACTGCTCAGAAAGGGTAGGCAACCAGCAAAGTGTGAAATACGAGAATAGATCTAGCAAAGTTTCAGAAAAGGTCTAGAGGAATGAAGTGTGGGAAAATGTGGGATATAAGTGAACAATAAATAAATAAATATTTCTGTGCACAAAAGAAGTGCAGGACCTGGGGGTTGTCGTATGTTATGATTTTCAATTGGCCAAACAGATAGAAAGGTGATGACAGAAGCCAGAAAGATGCTTGGGTGAAATTCCATGTGAAGAGAAGAAGTATACTAGTAGGGCTATACTACCATCTGCCAGGACAGATCGAACAGACAGATGATGAAATATTTACAGAAATTAGGAAAGCTGACAAACTGGCCAACAGTATAATAATGGGTGATATCAATTACCAAGAAGATCACAAAACAAATTATATTTACAGGCTAGCCAACCATGAAAAAAACTCCTCAATGGCAAAACACCAAACTCTTAAAATAAAAAAAACAGTGGAGAAAAAAAGACCTCACAATGCTATGAATTAACCCTCTGTCAAATGACTATAAGAGCACACAGCGCACCATCACGGGACTCAAAAAACATTCCACTACAACATTTTTAACTGAATACTAGTTTTAACTCAGAAGAGGATATCCAGCAACTTGGCTTAAGCACATGGAAAAGGAACAATCCAAAATAACTGGAACGTATGATAACGATACACTTAGCCGAGTCTTCACTTGACCATTCGTCAATTCCACCTCGGACTTGTAAACCGGCACAAGGCTTTCATTTCACAGATTCCAAGTATCACAACAACCACTCAGAATTCACTTATCCAACATTAGAGCTTCAAACACATCAAAGTACATAAGCCCTATCTTAGATATGTCGCAACAAACTCAAAGGTGAATGAATTACCTGAGCCCATAAGCCAGGC
The DNA here is from genome assembly GCF_901765095.1 of Microcaecilia unicolor. Classification (NCBI taxonomy): domain Eukaryota; kingdom Metazoa; phylum Chordata; class Amphibia; order Gymnophiona; family Siphonopidae; genus Microcaecilia; species Microcaecilia unicolor. Next base: position 18,637,825 of record NC_044031.1, on the reverse strand, counting down.
CACCTCCCTGCCCATCTTCAAAGCCTTGCTCAAAACCCACCTCTTCAATGTCGCCTTCGGCACCTGACCATCATACCTCTATTCAGGAAACCTGGACTGTCCCTACGTGACATTTCGCCCTTTAGATTGTAAGCTCCTTGGAGCAGGGACTGTCCTTTATGTCAATTTATGTTAATCTGTACAGCGCTGCGTAACCCTAGTAGCGCTCTACAAATGTTAAGTAGTAGTAGTAGTAATTTCACAGATTCCAATAATTCTCAACAGGGTTCCCCGTGGATGAATCATCTGATGCTAGGGTTCACCTTAGGAGTCAGTACGCAAGAAAAAGATCTAGCAGTCATTGTAGACAATACGCTGAAATCTTCTGCCCAGTGTGTTGCGGCGGACAAAAAAGCAAACAGGATGCTAGCAATTATTAGGAAAGGGGTGTGGTGTAGAACAGGTAAAAGTGAATCGATTTTTCATTCTGGTACAAAAAAGTACAAAGACCAGGGGACACTCAATGAAATTACATGGAAATTAAAACAAATAGGAGGAAATATTTTTTCCCTCAAAGAATAGTTAAGCTCTGGCATTCACTGCCGGAGAATGTGGTAACAGCAGGTTAGAGTATCTGAGTTTAAAAAAGGTCTGGACAAGTTCCTGGAGGAAAGGTCCACAGCCTGTTATTGAGATGGACATGGGGGAAGCCACTGCTTGCCCCGAGACTGGTAGCATGGAATGTTGCTACTAATTCTACTTGTGACCTGGATTGAAACAAGGCGACTAGGCTAGATGGACCACTGGTCTGATCCAGTGTGGCTATTCTTATAGTTAAACTAGTATTCGGTTTAAAATTGTAGTGGAGTGTTTTTGAGACCCACGATGGTGTGTTGTGTGCCCTTATAGTTGTCTGACAGAGGGTTAATTCATGGCATTCGGAGATCTTTTCTTCTCCACTATTTTTTATGAGAGTTTGATGTTTTGCCTTTGAGGAGTATTTTCCAGGGTTGGCTAGCCTGTGAGTATACAAGAATGTGTTTTGTTGAGGGACTGGAGAACTTGTGGAGCTCCTTGGGTAAAATGAAAGGTACTATCTCTATATTGTATAAATTTTTAAGGGGTAGGACCTTTGAGAAATGTCCTTATATGCTTCAGTGGGAACGGGATTTGCAGAGGGAATTTACAGCACACGAGTGGAAGGCAATTCTGGTTGAGGTTACTAAAGCCTCAACCTGTGTGCTGATAAAGGAAAATGCTTTTAAAATTTTGTCACGATGGTATTATACCCCACACAGATTGCATGTTATGTTTCCAGGGACTTCACAATGGTGTTGGAGATGTGGAGACGAGGAGGGGACCTATTTACATATTTGGTGGTCCTGTGCCAAAATACAGGTCTTCTGGGGAAATGTTGCTACAAAGATAGCAGCCCACACGGGGAAGCCATTCCCGTGTGAACCTCAATGGTGTTTGCTTGGATTGGGTAATAGACGAGGAGCTAAATGGCAGAGCCGGTTTAAAAGAATGTGTTTAGCAGCAGCAAAAACTGTCATAGCAAGGCATTGGAAGCAATTAGAGGCACCCTCGGAAGAGGACTGGCTCTTGAAGCTATCTTTGATCGGTGAAATGGAGAAACTTACGGACAAGAGATTGGGACGTTATAATGACTCCTCAGAGTTATGGACTCAATATCGGAATTTAACTCACATGACATAAAAACTTATATGTATAACCTGCTTGGGGGGGGGAGGGGTGGGGAGAGGGAGGGGGAGGGGAATATTTTGGATTGTGTCAGTGATTGACTGTTTGATAAGCAATATGTTTGTTAATATACAAAATCAATAAATATATACAAATTAAAAAAAAAAAAGAATGTGTTTTGTGATTTTCTAGGTTTGAATTCTTGCTCCTGATGGATTTGTTTGATTTCAATTATCCCAATATTGACTGGATAAATGTTACATCAAGGAGTGATAGGGAGGTAAAAGTCCTAGACGCAATATAGGACCAATTTTTGGAGATACTGCTCCAAGAACTGACAAGAAGGGGAGCTATTTTAGATCTAGTCTATTTTAGATTTAGGGCACAGGACAAGAGGTAATGGTGTTGGGTCCATTGGGAAACAGTGATCATCAACATGATCAAATATGAGCTGTTCTCTGGAGTGAAGTCACTAAGGAAATCTACTGCAGCAGCATTTAAATGTTTGAAAGGGCAACTACGATAAAATGAGGAAAACGGTTAAAAAGAAGCGAAAAGGATTGGTCATAAAGGTTAGGACTTTAAATCAGGCATGGGTGTTGTTTACAAATACCATCATGAAAGCCCAGACTAGATGTTTGCTCTTCTTTCCATCTTTGTTAATACACGGACTACAACAACCAAAAGAACATCCTTCAAAAAAGATCCGAATGAAGAAAATAAGAACATAAGGAGAACACAACTGAAGGAGAGCTATGAACGAGGGGACATTCGATAAAGTTAAGAGGGAATAGGGTTAGGAGTAATCTAAGAAAGTATTATTTCACGGAAAGGATAGAGGCGTGGAATGGCTTCCCGGTGGAGGTTGTGGAGTCGAGGAGTGTGTCAGAATTTAAAAAGGCATGGGATAAGCACGTGGGATCGCTTAGGAAAAGGAAGAGTTAGGGGTTACAGAGGATGAGCAGACTGGATGGGCCATTTGACCTTTATCTGACATCATGTTTCTAGGTTTCAGTTGAGAATTGCAATCAGTTATGGTCAATTCCAAAGGCTTTTAAAAACATCTCTGTTCTGGAAATACTTATCTTATTAACTTTAGGCTGTTTTACTTGTAACTCCTAAGGATTTGTTTGAGGTATTTTTTTGTAATCCAAAGATTTCTATCTTGTTAACTTTTTATGTGACACTACTTTGTAATTCCTCAGGATTTGTCCAAGTTGCTGTTTTTAGTAGTTCATGCCAAATTTTTGCATTCAATGACATTTTTGCATTCTTTTGGCCATATGCTTGTATTTATCGTTTATCATACCATTTTTCATATATGGTATGTATACTTTTGTCTGTTGCTGTTTCACGTTTAGGAAATATTTCATATTTTAACTCAACCTTTTTCTCCCCCTTGTTTTTGGGTATATCGTGTCTGTTGATGTTTTTCATCCTGTCTCCTTCTCGTATACTTTTCTAAGTTTCCTATTTTGTGATTTTATTAAACTTTTTGTAAGCCACATTGTGCCTGCATGTGTGGGAAAATGTGGGATATAAGCAAACCATAAATAAATAAAATATTTTGATTCATCTACAGACTACGTTACCCTTATGATTAAATTTTGATTTATTCTTGAAAGCATTTTATACTACAAGGTCAGTATACACTTGTTTATCCACTTGATCTGTTCCTTTTACTTTTACGTAATTTAACAATTTCAGAATGTTTTATTTTAGTTTGTACATATGTGTATATTCCATTATGTGGTCTTTTATAATATCTCTTTATTGTGTTCATACATTAATATCCATTGTCGTTATATTTTTTATATTATATGATTTTTGTATGATAATTTATTTGTACCCTTCAGTGTATTCTTAACCATATTCACATTGTATATTAATGGTTCATGCTACATCTATTGCAAAGGTATGTTCTTGTTGTTTTACTTTTTTTAAAAAAACTTTTCTTAACAGTTGTGTTATATATGTTTTTAGACTTTTAAGGCAGGCATTGTTGCTGAAACACGGTGCCGCGTCGATCCCATTTATGCAATACACCTGTGCTGATATATCTCTATTTTTTTAGGGAGGAGTAGCCTAGTGGTTAGTGCAGTGGACTTTGATCCTTGGGAACCGAGTTTGATTCCCACTGCAGCTCCTTGTAACTCTGGGCAAGTCACTTAACCCTCCATTGCCCCTGGTACAAAATAAGTCCCTGAATATATGTAAACCGCTTTGAATGGAGTTGCAAAAACCTCAGAAAGGCGGTATATCAAGTCCCATTAACAAGATTCAGGAATGTTGCTACTATTTGAGATTTGGGAGGCATGGATAGTTCTGGGCAGACTTATACTGTCTGTGCCCGAAAAAGGACAGGTACAAATCAAGGTAAGGTATACACAAAAAGTAGCACATGTGAGTTTATCTTGTTGGGCAGACTGGATGGACCGTGCAGGTCTTTTTCTGCCGTTATCTACTATGTTACTATGTTACATGGAATGTTGAGATTCTGTTGCTACTATTTGAGATTCTACATGGAATGTTGCTAGTGGAGGAGTAGCCTAGTGGTTAGGGCAAGTCACTTAACCCTCCATGGCCCAGGTACAAATAAGTACCTCTATATACTATGTAAACCACTTTGAATGTAGTTGCAAAAAAAACACAGAAAGGCTGTATATCAAGTCCCATTAACAAGATTCTGGAATGTTGCTACTATTTGAAGTTCTACATGGAATGTTGAGATTCTGTTGCTACTATTTGAGATTCTACATGGAATGTTGCTAGTGGAGGAGTAGCCTAGTGGTTAGGGCAAGTCACTTAACCCTCCATGGCCCAGGTACAAATAAGTACCTCTATATACTATGTAAACCGCTTTGAATGTAGTTGCAAAAACCACAGAAAGGTGGTATATCAAGTCCCATTCCCCTTTCTATTGTCCACATGTTTTCTTCTGGAAGTGTCCTGTTGACTACACTGCTCTGCCCCTTTAGCTCTTTTTTTGTAACCCAAATAGAATAAATTGTATTGTATTTTCAGAAAGCTTTTGACAAAGTTCCTCATGACAGACTCCTGAGAAAATTAAAGAGTAATAGGATAGGAGGCAAGGTTCTGGTGTGGATTAGGAATTGGTTATTGGACAGAAAACACAGAGTCGGGTTAAATGGTGAATAGTGGACTGCCGCAGGGTTCTGTACTGGGACTGGTGTTATATAACATACTTATAAATGATCTGGAAAACAGAACGTTGAGTGAGGTGATTAAATTTGCAGATGACACAAAACTATTCAAAAGTTGTCAAAACACATCTGGATTGTGAAGAATTGCAGGAAGACCTTAGGAAATTGGAACACCGGGCATCCAAATGGCAGATTAAATTTAATATGGACAAATGCAAAGTGGTGCACATTGAGAAGAATAATCCGAATCATAGTTACCAGATGCTAGGGCCCACCTGGGGGGGGGGGGGGGGGTCAGCAAAAAATATCTAGGTGTCACCAAAAAAGCAAACAGGAAGCTACAAATTATTAGGAAAGGGGTGGTAAGCAAGATCAAGAATATTATAATGCCTCTCTATCAGTCCATGGTGAGACCTCACCTTGAATATTGTGCTCAATTCTGGTCGCTGTATCTCAAAGAAAGAAATAGCAGAATTAGGAAAGGTTCAAAGAAGAGTGACCAAAATGACAAAGGGGATGGAACTCCTCTCATATGAGGAAAGGCTAAAGAAGTTAGGGCTCATCAGCTTGGAAAAAAGACGGCTGAGGGGGGGATATGACTGAGGTCTACAAAACCGTAGAACAGGTAAAAGCGAATTGATTTCTCAAAAAGCACAAAGACCAGGGGACACTCGATGAAATTACACAGAAATTCTTTTAAAGCAAATAGGAGGAAATACTTTTTCACTCAATGAATAGTTAAACTCTGGAATTCGCTTCCAGAGGATGTGGTAACAGCAGTTAGCGTTATCTGGGTTTAAAACAGGTTTGGACAAGTTCCTGGAGGAAAAGTCCATAGTCTGTTATTGAGATGGACATGGGGTAGCCATTGCTTGCCCCGGGATTGGTAGCATGGAATTTTCCTACTAATTGGGTTTTTGCCAGGTACTTGTGACCTGGATTGGCCACTGCTGGAAAACAGGATACTGGGCTAGATAGTACCATTGGCCTGACCCAGTATGGCTATTCTTATGCTCAGGGAGAAGAATGACTAGCAGGACAAAGAAGGTGATAGTGTCTCTGTATAGGTTTCTGATGAAATCTAATTTGGAGTGTTGTGTATAATTGTGAAGATCACACCTTCAAAAGGGTATAAACAGATTGGAGCGAGTCCAGAAGATGACAAATAAAATGGTCAGTGGTCTTTGTCTTGGAGATCTAAATATGTATATGTAACCCTTCTGAATCAGTGTGATTCACCGAATGCTAAAGTTGTCTGGTCTTCCATCTGTCCCAGTATTGTAACACTTACGTTCTTATGGAAATTAAAATTATAACGCCACTCTGCACTTTTACCCCAGTCCCTCTTCTTACTGCACTCACCTGAGCAGCAGCTTTTCCCAGCTTCTCTTTCCTCTGATCCCGGCTCATCCCTGATGTACGGCTCTTCTCCTCGTTCAATGTGGGATATAATTTCAGGGGTGACGACCACAGAATCTGTTAAGAAAACTGCATGAACTTTCTCAAAATCATTCTGGGTTTGATTTCTCTCAAATTCAAGGCCTACACAAATTTCTAACACAAAGAATTTTAACAAAGTTCATTGAACAAAAACCTTTCAAACCTAGAGTTAAAAAGAAACAGTTCTGGAGCCCTGCAAATCTCAGAAAAGTCAGATAAACCCTCTTTATGTCATCTCAGTATTCTAGTTTGCACTCTAAATAGAGCAAAAAAAACTTTATCAGTGTCAGTTCAATATGTGCAAACTTCTTTATCCCTTATACAACATGCAGGTCTCCTTCATCACATCCAGAACATCTGGAATAAGGTGAAACAAACACACCGAGCATGCTCAGACTGATGCGAGCTCCGAGAAAGGGCAGGAAGCCAAAATCCTTTTCCTATATCCCTCTCCAGAGGAAACTTTTCAGCAATAAGAGTCAAACTATTTCAGAGATAAATTTCAACCAGTGCAGTAAGGACTTCTTTTCAATTGTAAATTTCGGCATGTCTTGATATATTTTTGCAGTCTGTATCCAATCCCTAATATTACAGATGACACATTCATCAGACACAAAGTAAATCTTATCCCTGACTTCAACCTGAGCAGTGGATAGACTGCTGGTGAGGAAGATACCAAAGCTGCAGTCTACTGTGTCTTTGCCCTGGGCTCCCGTCTGTCTCTGTGACCTGCAGACATCAGAAGCTCAATGGGTTTGGGGGGGGGCTATGAAGCTCTTTGGATGATCCCTCTCTGGCCTACGTTTCAAACAATGTTAATGCTTTGCGGAATATAACTAATTGTTCTATATAATTAGAATTTTTACTGAAAAAAAAAATCAAATCAATAAGTAATTTAATATTGAACTATAGACGTATGTCAAACTTGCTTTATCTTGGAAAACTGATCAAACAGCTAGGGTAATGTATAGGTCACAATTGTCTACATCCCTGTCAATCAGGATTTAAGTTGGGCCACAGCAGTAAGCCTCAATCTGTCTATGCAGCGATCTCGAGAGATTCTCATGCAGTAGAGAAGTTTTTTTTAGATCTTACTGCAGAGCCTGGTGTTATCTGGGGCTCTTCCTGCTTCCCTTTTTTTAAATTGACAGTGGGACTGTATGGGGCGCTGGTTGATGACATCACTGACACTACAGCCTCTTGATAGCACTAGAGAGAGTTTAGGTGTGTGAGAGCCTGGTGTCAACTAGAGCTCTTCCTTCCTCCTCTTTTGCTATTAACAGCGGGACCGTAAGGGGCATTATCACTAAACTTGAACCTGAGCAGCAGGATAGACTGCTGTCTACTGTGTTTGTGTCCTGGGCCCCCTGTCTGCCTCTGAGACCTGCAGACATCAGGAAGCAACTGAAAACCTCAATCTTCAACCAGGCCTTTAATGGAAGAACTACTACTACTTAACATTTCTAGAGTGCTACTAGGGTTACGCAGCGCTGTACAAATCAACAAACAAGGACGGTCCCTGCTCAGAGGAGCTTACAATCTAAAGGACGAAATGTCAAGGTGATGCAGTCTAGATTTCTTGAGTAAAGGCGTGGTGGTTAGGTGCCGAAGGCGACATTGAAGAGGTGGGCTTTGAGCAATGATTTGAAGATGGGTAGGGAGGGGGCCTGGCGTATGGGCTCAGGGAGTTTGCTCCACGCATGGGGTGAGGCGAGGCAGAAAGGGCGGAACCTGGAGTTGGCGGTGGTGGAGAAGGGTACTGAAAGGAGGGATTTGTCTTGAGAGTGGAGGTTACGGGCAGGAATGTAACTAATTTGCTAGTCAAACACACAAGGCATGACACCGGCTGCACATATTACAGCAGGACATGTTTATCCACTCCTACCATGGCTAAGATTATAGTCCAGCACCTTTCTGACGTCACGTGCTTTAATTGTCTATTGCTTGTGTTTGACTTATTCTTGCTGTAAACTGCCTTGAGTAAATTCTTTCAAAAAGGGGGCAAATAAATCCTAAATAAATAAATAGTACTTTTATATATCGTCAGAAATAGTTTACAGCATAAGACAATGGTTCCCAAACCCGGTCCTAGACGCAACCCCAGCCAATCCGGTTTTCAGGATTTGCATGCAGTGGAGGCGGTGCATGCAAATATCTCACGTATATTCATTGTGGATATCCTGAAAACCAGACTGGCTGAGGTTTGCAGGTCCCAGAGGCTGGGGAATCGCTGGCATAAGATTTAACAATCCTTATTCCAGAATCGTGAAAGGAGTCTCACGATTCCAACATAATAGGATACATCTTTGTTAAAAGATCTTTTTAAAGAAAAATGATCATAGCCACATTTTCAGCTGTTTATGAAATTTCATATAGTTTGGCTTCAGTGTAATTTCCAAACGCAAGGAATTCCACAAACTTGGCACCACTGAGCTAAACAGTCTCTTCCCTCAGGGCTCACCTCTCTCTCCAATGCCTTTTAATTTGTTTATGAGCTCTCTTTCTGTCATCACATTAGGTAATGATGAACATTTATTTTCTTATGCTGATGATATCCTAATGCTGGTTCCAGTTTGTTTTACTTTAGGTGAAACATCAGTTAGAATTGCTGTTGCCATGGGAAAAAAATTCAGAAATGGGCTATACTACTACTTATTTCTATAGCGCTACTAGACGTACGCAGCGCTGTACACTTGAACATGAAGAGACAGTCCCTGCTCGACATAGCTTACAATCTAATTAGGACAGACAAACAAGAGATAAGGGAATATTCAAGTGAGGATGATAAAATAAGGGTTCTGAATAACTGAACAAGAGTTAGGAGTTAAAAGCAGCATCAAAAAGGTGGGCTTTTAGCTTAGATATGAAGACGGTCAGAGATGGAGCTTGACGTACCGGCTCAGGATGTTTATTCCAGGCATATGGTGCAGCAAGATAAAAGGAACGGAGTCTGGAGTTAGCAGTGGAGGAGAAGGGTGCAGATAAGAGAGATTTACCCAGTGAACGGAGTTCCCGGGGAGGAATGTAGGGAGAGATGAGAGTGGAGAGGTACTGAGGAGCTGCAGAGTGAATGCACTTATAGGTCAATAACAGGCTATAGAGAATATGCTTCAGCCGACTCCAGCAAAAACAAGCTTTATGGATCTGTAATCTTTTGGTGGATATTCCCCATAATCAGGTATTATTTTGAATGTGGAAAACGAATCAAGGGTTTTATAGAAATGATAAGTAGTAGTAGTAGTAGTTAGGTGTTATCTTGGATCGTTTATTATCTTTTCAAGCTCAGGTTAATCAAGTCTGGAAGAAGTCTTTTTTTTTCGTTTACGTCAAATGAGGTTAATTAGATCTTTTTTTCACAGTTCTCATTTTGCTTTTTCGGTTCAGATGCTGGCGTTCTCCAATTTGGATTATTGCAATTCACTGTATGCTGGACTGAGTCATAAGTTACTTTACAAATTGCAGCTATTACAGAATATAGCAGTAAGATTGGTTTTTCGGTTGAGGACGTGGGAACGTATCTGATTAGATTTAAAAACTTTATTGGCTTCTTGTTCGTGCACTGATTACTTTTAAAGTCATGTTTATAGTATTTCAGACACTATCTGGTAATACAGATTGCTAATTCACTGTTTTTATATGTCAATTAGCGTTCGCAATGGTTTGCAATTGAAATGTCCTATATGTATATATAGTTGTAACCCATTCGGGGCGTTATTGGTAGAGCAGGCTAAACACATGAATGAATAAATAAATAAATACTTGGACAGCTAAATTAAAGACTGTGAACTACCAATTATGGGGCCCTTTTACAATGCAGTAACCAGAGAGGGAAGAACAGTACACACAAATAGCAAACAAGGAAAACCTTCAAGACTGTGATAACAGGAGTCCTTTATTAAGATCTGACCCAACACGGGCCGTGTTTCGGCACCAACGCCTGCCTCAGGGGTCCAAATTTTCAATATAAAAAATACACAAGCAGGGAGTTCTTTAAAAAAAACACAAATCCTCTTGACAAGTATGTAACTCCCCAAAATTCCAATGATAACAGCTCCTAACGTTGGCGTTAGACAGGAGATTTTATCATCGGAATTTTAGGGGATTACATACTTGTCAAGAGGATTTGTGTTTTTTTTAAAGGTAATCAATAGAAATAAAACAAAACATGGAAAAAAAATAAGATGATACCTTTTTTATTGGACATAACTTAATACATTTCTTGATTAGCTTTCGAAGGTTACCCTTCTTCATCAGATCAGAAATAAGCAAATGTTGGTAGATGACAGTATATATAAGTGAAACTTCAAAGCATTTCAGTAACAGTCTAACAGGATGGGGGTGGATAGGTGAAATATGCATGGAGACAGGAGGGTGACAAACAGAGCAAAACAACTTTATGGTTTATAATGGGCTAGAAAACCCAGATCTTTGTTAAGTCCTGTCTGATGGGTCAAAATATTTAATCATTCAGACTTCAAAGGTCTTACGTTCCTGTATTGTTTTAAAGTTACCTTTCATGATTCTTACTATGAAGTCACTGGTACAGTGTTCTGGTTTTGTAAAGTGCTGCCCCACAGGCGTGGCATCCTGGCTGGCACTGGCATTTTTCATGTGATGTCTATGTCAATTAAATCTTGTCTTTAGCTTCTGGCTTGTTTCTCTAATATAGCATCCTTTGTCACATTTTTTACACTGAATGATGTAAACCACATTGGAAGATGAGCATGTAAAGGATTCCTTTATGTTGAATATTTTTCCTTTGTGAATGACCGTGGGGTCCTGTGAGATATTTTGGCATAGTTTGCAGCTGGATATATTGCAAGGATGTGTGCCATTCTCTTCTTTTTGAGTCTGTGTTGGGAGCTTACTTCTGATTAGCTTGTGTTTTAAGTTGGGTGGCTGTCGGAAAGCCAGTATTGATGGGGATGGGAATATCTCTTTCAGTAATTCATCCTCCTGGAGTAGAGGCTGCAGATCTTTTATGATTTTCCTTAATTTTTCCAGCTCTGGGTTGTATGTCACTATAAGAACTCCCTGTTTGTGTATTTTTTATATTGAAAATTTGGACCCCTGAGGCAGGCGTTGTTGACGCCGAAACACGGCCCGTGTCGGGTCTGATCTTAATAAAGGTCTCAGTCTTGAAGGCCCAGCTGCCCTTTTACAATGCTGCAGAAGAGATATCGTGGTGTTAGCTCGCGCCAATTTGGCACCACTTCCAGCCTACTGCAGGAGCCGGCGCTAGTGCTGCCACTGCGCATCATTTCTAGCATGATGGGAAATTGTTTTCATTTTTAGCGACGGGGCTTACCCAGAAGTAATCGGGCAGAGAAGCACGCAGCCTAGTTACTGCCAGGTTAATGCGGGAGACCTTACAACCTCATAAATAGGAGGTGGTAAGAGCTCCCCCAGGAAATGGCCACACGCAGCCCACTGCGGTAAAAGGGGCCTCAGCGCGCAGCAAATTCACGCACCCACCGCAGGGCCCACTGTACCTCAGCTTGGTAAAAGGGGCCCTAGGTCTATTAACAGACAAGGAAAGTATGCACCAGGAAGATTTAGACTGAGGTGCTGTAGCCGATCCCAGTGCAACAGAGTACTGAGACAATGACGGGACAAGTTCACGATAAAGCGACAAGTAGTTTGTTTGGGCTACTGGTTAATGTGCAGCCAATAATCAACAAGGTTGTCCTAGTAGAAGATTTGGGCTTTAACTTGTCGTCGTCGTCATCATCCGTTCCATGTAATGTGAGGTTTTCTAAGATGCCTCACTTTCCCCTCTCTTATTTAACAGCTATATCTAGCCAATAAGACACATTATTAGGCTCTGAGAATGTAAATATCAGTCATGTTCTGAGGAGAGTGGTGGTGGGATTTTAATATTTAAGATTGTCAAAATATTGTAATTTGAATATTTTTACTGCTTTGTCTATTGCTTGTACATAAGTACATAAGTAATGCCATACTGGGAAAAGACCAAGGGTCCATCGAGCCCAGCATCCTGTCCACGACAGCAGCCAATCCAGGCCAAGGGCACCTGGCAACCTTCCCAAACGTACAAACATTCTATACATGTTATTCCTGGAATTTTGGATTTTTCCAAGTCCGTTTAGTAGCGGTTTATGGACTTGTCCTTTAGGAATCCGTCCAACCCCTTTTTAAACTCTGCTAAGCTAACCGCCTTCACCACTTTCTCCGGCAACGAATTCCAGAGTTTAATTACACGTTGGGTGAAGAAAAAGTTTCTCCGATTTGTTTTAAATTTACTATACTGTAGTTTCATCGCATGCCCCCTAGTCCTAGTATTTTTGGAAAGCGTGAACAGACGCTTCACATCCACCTGTTCCACTCCACTCATTATTTTATATACCTCTATCATGTCTCCCCTCAGCCGTCTCTTCTCCAAGCTGTATAGCCCTAGCCTCCTTAGTCTTTCTTCATAGGGAAGTCGTCCCATCCCCACTATCATTTTAGTCGCCCTTCGCTGCACCTTTTCCAATTCTACTATATCTTTCTTGAGATGCGGCGACCAGAATTGAACACAATACTCAAGGTGCGGTCGCACCATGGAGCGATACAACGGCATTATAACATCCTCACACCTGTTTTCCATACCTTTCCTAATAATACCCAACATTCTATTCGCTTTCTTAGCCGCAGCAGCACACTGAGCAGAAGGTTTCAGTGTGTTTTCGACGACGACACCCAGATCCCTTTCTTGGTCCGTAACTCCTAACGTGGAACCTTGCATGACGTAGCTATAATTCGGGTTCTTTTTTCCCACATGCATCACCTTGCACTTGCTCACATTAAACATCATCTGCCATTTAGCCGCCCAGTCTCCCAGTCTCGTAAGGTCCTCTTGTAATTTTTCACAATCCTGTCGCGACTTATTCTTGCTGTACATGGCCTTGAGTGAATGGTCGGTCTGCAGTTAGAAGCAAGTGCTCTTTGAGTTTATAAATGAAAGTTGGTATAAAATATTTTATAAATAAAATCTGGAGATGAAAGTTATATATAAGATCAGGCTGCAGGGTGGCCTTTTGAAATTGTGACTAGACATGACCCAAAAACAGGTTTACGCATTTAGTGTGATTTGTTGGGCAAGCGATGGGGGAAGGGGAAGTGGACCCTTTTACTGAGACAGATGTGTGTGGGTGGGAGACTGTTATACAAGATCTTGGGGAGGGAGATGCGTCACGAGAATGGAAAAGAAACCCTGTTTTTCTATATTATTGCTGACCAATGTTAAGATCATGTCTAGAGCAAGATACTGTACAAGACAGCTTAAGAATTTATTGATTGTGAACTTTGTTACAAGCTTTTAGAAGATAAGCACATGCATATAACTTTAATGGCTATTTAGATTTGTATTAATTCTTGGGTCAAGATTTATATCTAAATAGTGAAAAGGGGAAGTTGGGAACAGTCTGCTAGCTCAACCACAAGGTCAGCTGGTACATATAGTTTGGATATATGATACAAAAAACTGTTGAAGTAGCATGAGAAGGTGGTCCTGGAATTTGTGACAGAAGGTATGGTGGGAGAGACATTTCTAGTAGGTGGATGAAGATAGCATGGCTTTCTGATTCAGTCAGGTGGAGTGGCATAACTGCTATTCTAAGAATTAGGGTATGCACTAATAATTAATAGGATAAAAGTCAGATTTATTGGATTAGGAAATGGTAATTAGTTTCTGGATTATTGTATAACATGTACTAAATCAAATTATACAAAAAAAATCAGAGAAATCTATGTTCAGGGGACTTCCTTGTTCCCAGGGCAGTGAACTGGCATGGAGACAAGAGAGTCTCTCTAATCATTTCTTTTCTGTATTTCAGACTTGCTATAAGCCTCTGCTTAAGCAACTATTTACTTGTTTCCAGAATAAACTTTCCTTTTTATTTCACTTCTGAGTAAGTATTATTTGTTTTATTAGTGTAAGAAACAAACCTAAGAACGTGGGTGTTCTAGCAGTAATCAGTTGGGGTTTGGGTAACGTGGGTGAGGATCCCAACACCATGTAACTTCATGGAGTGTCCCCTAGTCTTTGTACTCTGAAACAATCAATTCACATTTACCCATTCTTAGGCAGATTCGTAAATATTTCAAAGAAGATCAGTCCGCGATATTAGTGCAATCTACTCTTTCAAGCCCGCAATTGTAATATTGCTTATTTGGGTTGTATGAAGTATCTAAAAAAAAAAAGGATACAAACTATTCAAAACACTGTTCTTCTTTTGATTTCTTCTTTGAAAAAAAAAAAAATAAAGATTATCACAGTATTATATTATGTTACATTAGCTACCTGTGGAGGTGGGGATTTTATTTAAATTGTCATGTTTATTTATATAAAGTTTTACATGGTTTGATTCCCTCCTGTTTCCATGGCCACTTCAAGATAGTAGAAAGACAAGATCGATCTTCTGCTGCCTGCAGCGCTTTCACACGGAGGTGAGAGGCGCTGTCATGTCAGTGCAGGGGGCCCAGCGAGGAGGGTTGCTGGACATGGGGAGAGGGCAGGGGAGAAAGGAGGTTTGCTGGATATGGGGGGAGGGCAGGAGAGAGAGGAGGGTTGGTGGACATGGATGGATGGATGGAGGTGAGAATTATTAAATTTACAACAACAAACTCGCCCCTCAACTTTCATTTCTTCCTGTCGCTCTTTCATTACATTTTTAAAAACAAAACGCTTGCCCATTTTAACGGGCTTAACGGCTAGTATTCTATGAGCGGTGCCTAAATTTAGGTACGGTATATAGAATACGCTTAGTTGATATCTCAACACCTAAAACTAAGCACCAACATTTATACCAATGAAAACGTGGCATAAATCCTGGTGCGTAGATTTACGCACACTGGGCCATATTCTATAACTATGAGCGGAAATTTCAGAAACCCATAAAACACCAATTTACATAAGTACATAAGTAGTGCCATACTGGGAAAGACCAAAGGTCCATCTAGCCCAGCATCCTGTCACCGACAGTGGCCAATCCAGGTCAAGGGCACCTGGCACGCTCCCCAAACGTAAAAACATTCCAGACAAGTTATACCTAAAAATGAGGAATTTTTCCAGTCCATTTAATAGCGGTCTATGGACTTGTCCTTTAGGAATCTATCTAACCCCTTTTTAAACTCCGTCAAGCTAACCGCCCGTACCACGTTCTCCGGCAACGAATTCCAGAGTCTAATTACACGTTGGGTGAAGAAAAATTTTCTCCGATTCGTTTAAATTTACCACACTGTAGCTTCAACTCATGCCCTCTAGTCCTAGTATTTTTGGATAGCGTGAACAGTCGCTTCACATCCACCCGATCCATTCCACTCATTATTTTATACACTTCTATCATATCTCCCCTCAGCCGTCTCTTCTCCAAGCTGAAAAGCCCTAGCCTTCTCAGCCTCTCTTCATAGGAAAGTCGTCCCATCCCCACTATCATTTTCGTCGCCCTTCGCTGTACCTTTTCCAATTCTACTATATCTTTTTTGAGATACGGAGACCAGTACTGAACACAATACTCCAGGTGCGGTCGCACCATGGAGCGATACAACGGCATTATAACATCCGCACACCTGGACTCCATACCCTTCTTAATAACACCAACATTCTATTCGCTTTCCTAGCCGCAGCAGCACACTGAGCAGAAGGTTTCAGCGTATCATCGACGACGACACCCAGATCCCTTTCTTGATCCGTAACTCCTAACGCGGAACCTTGCAAGACGTAGCTATAATTCGGGTTCCTCTTACCCACATGCATCACTTTGCACTTGTCAACATTGAACTTCATCTGCCACTTGCACGCCCATTCTCCCAGTCTCGCAAGGTCCTCCTGTAATCGTTCACATTCCTCCTGCGACTTGACGACCCTGAATAATTTTGTGTCATCGGCGAATTTAATTACCTCACTAGTTATTCCCATCTCTAGGTCATTTATAAATACATTAAAAAGCAACGGACCCAGCACAGACCCCTGCGGGACCCCACTAACTACCCTCCTCCACTGAGAATACTGGCCACGCAATCCTACTCTCTGCTTCCTATCTTTCAACCAGTTCTTAATCCATAATAATACCCCACCTACAACCATGTCCCTTTTTGCCTGTGCATGTTAGAAGTTCAGTGCACTGCATTACAGAATACGCTTAGCGAGTTGTACGAGTAAATTCTAATTATTGCCAATTAGTGCCCATTATTGCTTAAGTGCTATTATCTACTACTACTACTACTACTATTTAACATTTCTAGAGCGCTACAAAGTGTACGCAGTGCTGTACAAACACAGAAGAAAGACAGTCCCTGCTCAAAGAGCTTACAATCTAATAGACAAAAAGTAAAGCATTTAAATTTAAAATATTTAAGCAGTCAAGCACAAGAGGACAGTCACAGAAGGACTGAAGATGTTGAAGGGTGGTCAGTGTGATTAGGTGTAACTCTGGTTGGAGTAGTGGGAGAAGGTGATAGAAGAATAGAAATGGGTGAGGTAAAGTAATGAGTGGGTTGATAGGGAGGTTATATAAGACATGTCACTCTAGGGGTGGGTGGGTAGAGGGGTAGGGTGGGCGGGATTAAGTCTAAAGCAGGAGAAGGTATTCTCTGCAGCCTATCTGTGAGATGGAAAATGCTCTCTGAAGCTGCTGCTATAAGTTGTTAGTTTTCTCTCCCTGAAAGAGATCCAAGCCACAATGCTAATTAGCTTGTTAAGCTAATTAACTTACACACATTGTTAGAGAATCCGCTTGGATTTCAGTGCGGATCTCTAGGCTCGCTATAGAGAATCCAGGAGATGGTGACCAAAACTGTACACAATACTCAAAGTGAGGTCACACCATGGAGCAATACAGAGGCATTATAATATTCTTTGACTTATTTTCTCTCTCTTTCCTAATAATTCCTAGCATTCTGTTTGCTTTTTGGCCGCCTCCACACATTGAACAGCTGAATTCAATGTAGTGTCCATGACGACACCTAGATCTTTTTCTTGGGTGGAGACTCCTAAAGCGGAAGTTACCGTCAAGTAACTATGATTCAGATTATTTTTCCCAATGTGCATCAGTTTGGAAAATCAAAGGAAAAAAGGGTATAATTCTGAATATCTGTCCCAGGTGCAGAAAAGGTCAATTTCAATACTGTACTCAAACCACCCACACATTTCCTTATGTTTATTAGATTCTCGACAGGAGTGTGCTCACAATCTACGCTTCTGAATCTGGAGCAACGGAGGGTTAAGTGACTTGCCCAGGGTCACAAGTAGCTGTAATGGGAATTGAACCCGGTTCCTTGCGTTCTTAGGCCACTGCACTAATCATGAGGCTATCATTATGAACTCAGTCCCTCATCCCCTAGTGCTCATTACCTCCGCTGAATCACCTGAACCACAGTCTCACCTCCACTCACTGGCTCCAACATATGCACAGCTGAGAGGATATCACAGTGGCTCTCACCCAATCATACCCAGAATTGTCTTTATAATGATCTGCAAAACTGCTAATAAAAATGTCAAAATTATCTCTTACACAGCGAGATCAGGGTCTGATAATTCTCCATCATCACTTCCTTGTAAAGCTGCTTCTGCCCTTCATCTAAATAACCCCACTCCTCCTGGGAGAAACAGACAGCGATGTCTTCAAATGTCACCTGCATCTGAAACACAAACAGCACCTTCTGCATCACCATCAGAAGACCTCTCAATGCTGGAGATCATCAGAGCAGGGGGTAATTTTCTAGGTGAATATAATTCACAATCACAAAGCACACAGTCCCAAAACAGGGTTATATTTCAGCAGGGTGGGGGGGGGGGGCAGGATTTCCTGGGTCTGGTGCTCCTGCTATCTAATTCGCAACTCAAATCGATTCACCGATTTGTTTTTTGTAAAAATTGAGGATCCCCCTGTACTTTTTAAAACATCAGTTCTTTGCTGGCAACAAGCATTAAGTAGAGCAACTGATACACACTGCTCACACCAGCCACACAGCCTTTCCTGTGATGCAGCTTCCTGTTTCTGCATAGACAGGAATACGCCAGATGGAAGGCTGTGGGGGCCGGCGGAAGCAGTGTATATCAGTCCCTGGTGCTCGTGCTCACTGCCAGCAAAAAAAAAAAAATGCTGTTTTTTCAAAAGGTATCGGGGGGAGGGGCACTTGTTTGCCCTGGGCCCAACTTTGTCTCTCAGTAGTCCTGTATTTCAGAACACTTAGTGGTGCAACAGATTTCTGTAGGTATGTAATTTGCAATCATATAATTCAGTTTCAGAACAGGATTATGGCAACTAAAAACCAGTTAGACCAGAGTCGCCAAGTGACTCAGTTCTAGGAGGGAGAGTTTTTGGCCAGCCCTGGTTTTGAACTTACATCACAAAGCAGTGTGGGATTTGTAGTCCCTGTTTCTACCCACTGAAATCAGTATTGGAGGTCCCATGATGCAACAGATGAGTGTGTCAGAAGTCCAGGACAGGTCTAAAATCCCCTCCTGGAACTGGGTAACTTGGAAGCTCTGTTAGACACAGAACCTTTCTTTGAGGAACTCCAGATCTCAATCCCTCCCCCCTCATGAGGAAACTCAGGTGTCTTTCTTCAGCCCCAGGTCTGCTCAGGGAACTGATTCTTCAGTGTCCCGGGTTAGAAAGCTGCAGCAGTGTTTACAGCAGGAAACAAGGGACAATCACTTACCTGAGCAGAAGCTCCTGCAGTCATTTTCCTCTCTGCAGAATTAGAAATAAACTGGATGTTCTGTCTCTTGCAGTGCTGGGGGGAAAAGAAAGAAGAGCAGAAGCTCAGCTGAGATGTAGGATAGGAAGTTTCTGCAAATTCAAGATAACAATTTTTAAAGATACTCCTTGCGGAGCAGACTGATGACATCAAAAAGGGGAGGCAGAGTGCAGTCTGATGACATCACAAATGGGAGGAGCTTCATACAAACTACCTTCTCTCCCCTGCTTTATTAGTTGAAGCGGGCAGACCCTTCTGCTACTAATCCTGCCTCTGGCACCATTCTGACCAATCGGCACTAAAAGGGGTAGAGCGAAGAAAAGAATGCATGTCTTAAGCTCCACCTCCTCCATTGTGATATCATCCGTTTGTGCAGAGGAGGAGTATTGCCAACCTAGCTTATTTCCCGCGAGTTTGGGCTTGTTTTTTTCTTTGACTTGCTATACCGCCTAACACCAACAATTGTTGCCATGATAACATTTATTTATTTGTTACATTTGTAACCCACATTTTCCCACCTATTTGTAGGCTCAATGTGGCTTACATAGTATCGGAGAGGACTTTGCAGGCTCCGGTGTGAACAACTACAGGGTGATGTTGTGGTAAGATCAAGTTCATGTGGCACAGCCACATTAGGGAATCGGAGAACGGAAGAGTTGTGTTATGTCCATTATGTGCTTTAGTTTGGTTGTGTTGCAGAGATTAGCATTTAAGTTGGATTGGTAGGGTATGCCTTTATAAATAGGTTGGTTTTTAGTGATTTCCGGAAGTTTAGGTGGTCGTACGTCATTTTCAAGGCTTTTGGTAATGCATTCCACAGTTGTGTGCTTATGTAGGAAAAACTAGATGCTTAAGTTGTTTTGTATTTATGTCCTTTGCAGCTTGGGTAGTGCAGATTTAGTTAAGATCGTGTTGATTCGGATGTATTTCTAATTGGTAAGTCGATCAAGTCTGTCATGTACTCGGGGCTTCTCCGTAGATGATTTTGTAAACCAGGGTGCAGATTTTGAAGGCGATGCGTTCTTTGATCGGAAGCCAGTGTAGTTTTTCACGGAGGGGTTTTGCGCTTTCAAATCGCGTTTTACCAAATATAAGCCTAGCTGCCGTGTTCTGAGTGGTCTGAAGTTTTTTTAAGGTTTGTTCTTTACATCCCGCATAAATTCCATTGCAGTAATCTAAGTGGCTTAGTACCATTGATTGTATCAGGTTGTGAAATGTTTCCCTCGGGAAGAATTGCTTCACGTGTTTTGAGTTTCCACATTGAGTGGAACATTTTCTTTGTTGTGGATGCCACTTGGCTCTCTAGTATTAAGTTACGGTCCATTGTAACACCGAGAATTTTCAAGTTGTCTCAGATAGGAAGGGTGTGATCTGGGGTGTTGATACATGGTTTAAGTGTGTCAGACTGTGCACAGTCCTACCTTTTCCTGTCCTCTTTCATTTCTTCATTGGCTTAGCTATGGAAGAAGATAATCACAACATGCACCGCCCCTGTATTATGGCTGCCTTCAGACACCAGGGGGAATTAGTGTTTTAGCGTATGATTAAACTTCACACCAAGTTAAAAAAATAATTAGGCTTGTTTTTGAACTGATATCGCTTGTTTTGTCCTTATTTTTTTAAGCAAAACATGCTTGTTTTTTCCACAACTACTTGGCAACACTGGAGGCCGAGTCATCTTTCCACAATTAATTTGCAGATTAACTATAAATTTCCAGCTCCAAATCTGGCAAAAGGTAAAACCCAGATCCTCCAGATCCACAGAGTACCCCCACCTGGAAAATCTGGGTTTTACCCAGACCCTTTATTTTACATAAAAAGCTGGTTAATGTCATATATAAAATAAATTTATATACAAAGAATATCCAGGTTTCCTTACTGTCCTTCAAAGGGAACTTTGTCCTGAAAGGGAACTTTAAAACAATACAGGAATGTAAGACCTTTGAAGTCAGAATGATTAAATATTTTAACACCCACCAGACAGGACTTAACAAAGATCTGGGTTTTCTAGCCCATTATAAACCATAAAATCGTACTGCTTTGTCACCCTCCATGCATATCTCCCAATCTCTCACCCAGAGGCGTAGACAGATTTCGGTGGGAGGGGGATCCAGAGCCCGAGGCGAGGGGACACATTTTAGCCCCCTCCCGGTGCCGCCAACGATCTCCATGCCACCACCACCACCTTTGACCCCCCCCCCCCAGAGCAAACCCTGCCCTGCTGCCGTTGGGTATCTTTTCTGGTGGGGGTCCCCAACCCCCGCCAGCCGAAGTCCTCTTCCCCGGCACGGC
Source organism: Microcaecilia unicolor (assembly GCF_901765095.1). NCBI lineage: Eukaryota > Metazoa > Chordata > Amphibia > Gymnophiona > Siphonopidae > Microcaecilia > Microcaecilia unicolor. Next base: position 18,616,538 of record NC_044031.1, on the reverse strand, counting down.
TGCGTTGCTGATCTGCAAGGGAGGCTTCTGTTTCTGTTAGTCTGATGTCCTGCACGTACAGAAACAGAAGCCTGCGCGGCCGCATTCCTGATCTGCAAGGGCAGGCTTCTGTTTCTGTGAGTCTGACGTCCTGCATGTACAGAAACAGAAGCCTGCGCAGCCGCGTTGTTGATCTGCCACATCAGACTCACAGAAACAGAAGCCTGCCCTTGCAGATCAGCAACGCGGTGATCCCTGGTGACCCCTACCAGCAAAGGTACCCGACGGTGGCAGGGGGAGGGTTGGCAGCGAGGGGGGGGGGCGCAGGGCCAAATCTACGGGGACCCATGCCCCCACATAACTATGCCCCTGTTCTCACCTATCTACCACCATCCTATTAGACCGTCACTGAAATGCTTTGATGTTTCACTTATATATACTGTCATCAACCAACACTTGCTTATTTCCGATCTGACGAAGAAGGGCAACCTTCAAAAGCTAATCAAGAAACTCTGTAAGCCACATTGAGCCTGCAAATAGGTGGGAAAATGTGGGATACAAATGCAATAAATAAATAATAATAATAATATTAAGTTATGTCCAATAAAAAAGGTATCATCCTATTTTCTTTTCCATATTTTATTTCTATTGATTACCTTTAAAAGTGGACTAACACGGCTACCATACCTCTCTACTAAACTTACTGTCCTTGAAACGTGTGGAACCAGCATCTCCCCAGCCTCCAAAATCCACCTCAGAGGTTACTGTACCACCAAGCCTCTGAGTCTGACTCTGAACAGAAACACAAAGATGGCAGTGGATGGGGAAGGATGTCAGAGCGAGGCTTGGAATGCACTAAGAATTTAAGAAAAGGTATTGGAGCACCAGAGTGAGGCTTGGAACACACTGAGAGAGACGATTGGCGTACCAGACCGAGGCTCGGATTGCAGAAAGTCTATTGGAGCACACAAGCTCGTCACGGATTGCAAATTTTTTTTTTTTTTTTTTTTTTTTTTGCGGGTTTTGTCCGTGGCCGTTATTCGTACCTATAAAGAAGGCGGAATCCCCCTTCTCCAGGTGGCTTCTAAGATTCCCACTCAATCCCCCCCACCCTCGAGAATCTAACGGGATACCTTAGTAGTTCCCCAGCTTCTCGGGTAGCTTCGATGATCTGAGGGGAAACCAGCCCCTCCCCACCCTCAGCTCAGCTTTTGGGCGGGAAATTGTTTTCTAGCAACTACCAGAATGAAGGTGCAGACAGAGTAAGACTTAGAATAACTAGAGAGGGGTAACCAACCAGTTCACCAGACTGAGGTTTGCAACCTGCTAAGACAAAAATTCCAGTCAGCTTCCAAAACTAGCCCCCGCTCAACTTTTGGCGGGAAATTGTTTTCGAGCTCGTGCAACTACCAGGTTGAAGGTGCAGAGCGGCAGCGTCCAGAATAAGACATAGAGTAACTAGAGAGGGGTAACCAACCAGTTCACCAGACTGAGGTTTGCAACCTGCTAAGACAAAAATTCCAGTCAGCTTTCAAAACTAGCCCCCGCTCAACTTTTGGCGGGAAATTGTTTTCGAGCTCGTGCAACTACCAGATTGAAGGTGCAGAGCGGCAGCGTCCAGAATAAGACATAGAGTAACTAGAGAGGGGTAACCAACCAGTTCACCAGACTGAGGTTTGCAACCTGCTAAGACAAAAATTCCAGTTTTCAAAACTAGCCCAAGTGGGCAGGAAACGGAGGAAACCCACCCCCAACTGGCAAAATTGTTCCTCAGGTGCACGAAATGAAGTTAAATACACGGGAATATACATGGCAAGGGTAAGAGTGAGAGATTGTACTATTTATGTTCATTTTACTATTATGCTGTTAACAAAATTGTAAGTTTGATATTAAACTGCACCTACCGTACACCGCCTTGGGTGAATCGCTTCATAAAGGCGGCTAATAAATCCCAATAAATAAGTATAGAAAAGTGCAAGTCAGGGCTGTGGACTATATAAGTACATAAGTATTGCCATACTACTACTACTATTGAGCATTTCTATAGCGCTACAAGGCATACGCAGCGCTGCACAAACATAGAAGAAATTCAGTCCCTGCTCAAAGAGCTTACAATCTAATAGCATACTGGGAAAGACCAAAGGTCCATCGAGTCGAGCCCAGCATCCTGTTTCCAACAGTGGCCAATCCAGGTCACAAATAATTGGCAAGATCCCAAAAATGTACAAAACAGTTTATACTGCTTATCCCAGATATAGTGGGGTCTATGGGCTTTTCCTTTAGGAAGCCGTCCAAACCCTTTTTTAAAAACTCCGCTAAGCTAACCGCCTTTACCACATTCTGTGGCAACGAATTCCAGAGTTTAATTACACGTTGAGTGAAGAAAACGTTTCTCAGATTCGTTACTACATTGTAGCTTCATCGCATGCCCCCTAGTCCTAGTATTTTTGGAAAGTGTGAACAGACGCTTCACATCTACCTGTTCAACTCCACTCATTATTTTATAGACCTCTATCATATCTCCCCTCAGCTGCCGTTTCTCCAAGCTGAAGAGCCCTAGCCGCTTTAGCCTTTCCTCATAGGGAAGTCGTCCCATCCCCTTTATCATTTTCGTCGCCCTTCTTTGCACATTTTCTAATTCCACTATATCTTTTTTGAGATGTGGCGACCAGAATTGAACACATTATTCAAGGTGCGGTCGCACCATGGAGCGATACAAAGGCATTATAACATCCTCATTTTTGTTTTCCATTCCTTTCCTAATAATACCTAACATTCTATTTGCTTTCTTAGCCGCAGCAGCACATTGAGCAGAAGGTTTCAACGTATCATCAACGACGACAACTAGATCCCTTTCTTGCTCCGTGACTCCTAACGTGGAATCTTGCATGACGTAGCTATAATTCGGGTTCCTCTTTCTCACATGCATCACTTTGCACTTGCTCACATTAAACATCATCTGCCATTTAGACGCCCAGTCTCGTAAGGTCCTCTTGTAATTTTTCACAATCCTCCCGCGATTTAACGACTTTGAATAACCTTGGGTCATCAGCAAATTTAATTAGCTCACTAGTTCCTCCCATCTCTAGGTCATTTATAAATATATTAAAAAGCAGCGGTCCCAGCACAGACCCCTGGGGAACCCCTACTAACTACCCTTCTCCACTGAGAATACTGACCATTTAACCCTACTCTCTGTTTTCTATCTTTTAACCAGTTTTTAATCCACAGTAGAACACTACCTCCTATCCCATGACTCTCCAATTTCCTCTGGAGTCTTTCATGAGGTACTTTGACAAACACCTTCTGAAAATCCAGATACACAATATCAACCGGCTCACCTTTGTCCACATGTTTGTTCACCCCTTCAAAGACATGTAGTAGATTGGTGAGGCAAGATTTCCCTTCACTAAATCCATGTTGACTTTGTCTCATTAATCCATGCCCTCGTCTGACGTAACCTACGAGGACGTCAGACGAGGGCGGGCCCAGGAGGAAAGGAGGGATGTCCGAAGAGGCGATCAGCTGTTCTTGCCCGTGCAGCGCCTTCACACAGAGGTGAGAGGCGCTGTGAGGGCCCGGTATCAGACGGAGGGGGGGAGCGGCGGGGACGGGGTGGAGGATGGCGGGACCTGTCATTTCAGAGGAAGGGAGGGGGGGCCAGGGCTGCCTAAAGTTATGATTTTAATGCAGGGGGGGGGCAAGGCCGTCAATAAAGGATGCTCCTGACGAGCGTTTTTGCCCCATCTCAATTTTTTTTTAACATTTAAGTTTTGGAAGCTGGGCAGCCCCAACGAGAGGTGCAGACCTCTCGTTAGCTTTCCTGGAGTTTTCCAGCGTTAGGGCAAGCGGAAAACCTTAGTCACTGGCGTAGGAAGGGAGGGGTGGTCCGCCCCGGGTGCACGCGCTCGGGGGGTGCCGGCCCCGCTGGTTCCCTGCTCTCTCTGCCTCGGAACAGGTTACTTCCTGTTCCGGGGCAGAGAGAGCAGGGAACCAGCGGGGCCGACGCAGCTCTGAGTGACGTGCACTTGGGGCGGATCAGCCCTCCCACAGGTAAGAATGCGGTCCCGAGGGGGGGGGTCACGCCGTGCTGCACCTGGGGGGGTGCGCAGCGGCGACCCGCCCCGGGTGCCATTAGCCCTCGCTAGGGCACTGACCTTAGTGCATCTCATTTCAATAGGGTTTCTACACAATTTGCTCATCTGCATTTCGTTTTTGTTTGCTGCAACCATCGTCGGAAATTGGGCTTAGTGCATGCCAGGGTAATCTACTTGTTCATTAAAGGCTCATTTAGTTTAGTGCATCTTGCCCTAAGATATAATGCTAAAAAATGCAGGGTTATACACTTGGGCCACAAGAATCTGAGGTAAAGGTACAATATAGGGGGTGAAGTGCTTTGTACGAAGGAAGAGCAGGACTTGGGGGGTGATTGTGTCTGATGACCTTAAAGCTTCCAAACAGGTAGAAAAAGCAATGGTCAAAGCCAGAAGGATACTTGGGTGCATAAAGAGAGGGATGGCCAGCAGGAAAAAGGAGGTGATACTGCCCTTGTATAAGTCTCTGGTGAGGCCCCATTTAGAGTACTGTGTGCAGTTCTGGAGACCGCACCTACAGAAAGATATAAACAGGATGGGGTCGGTCCAGAGGGTGGCTACAAAATTAGTAAGCGGTCTTGAACCTCAACATGTATACACTGGAAGAGAGAAGGGAAAGAGGAGATATGATAGAGATGTTTAAATATCTCAAGGGCATTAATGCACAGGAAGTTTTTCAACTGAAGGAAAACTCTAGAATGAGGGGGCATATGATGAACTTAAGAGGTCTATAAAATAATGAGTAGAGTAGAACGAGTTGACGTGAATCATTTGTTTACTCTTTTCAAAAGTACTAGGACTGGGGGGCATGCGATGAAGCTACAAAGTAGTAAATTTAATACGAGTCGGAGAAAATTTTTCTTCACTCAACGTGTAATTAAATTTTGCAATTCGTTGCCACAGAATGTGGTAAAGGCGGTTAGCTTAGCGGGGTTTCAAAAAGGTATGGACGGCTTCCTAAAGGAAAAGTCCATAGACCATTATTAAATTTACTTGGGGGAAATCCATTGCTATTTATTGAACTTTTTCGGGATCTTGCCAGGTATTTGTGACCTGGATTGGCCACTGTTTGAAACAGGACGCTGGGCTTGATGGACCTTTGGTCTGTCCCAGTGTGGCAATACTTATGTACTAAATGCAGGCACTAGAGGCTATCAGCACCATACTAGTGCCCATGTTTGCTCCCAACCTATGATCAGAGCTGGGGAGCATGTGAAATACGCTTGCTGGCTCTGACCACAAGCAGCATGCAAATCCATGCTAAACAGGGCTATTTTATTTGACAGCTAGGACCTGTCAAACAACTTCTGCAGGACGCTTGTGCCTTGGGCGAATGCCCAGGCACAATCCTCCCGCTGAAGTACCCCCATGATCAAACTGATAGCGTACATAAATTTGTGTGCTATTAGTTTTGAAAATCTGGACTTTAATTCTCCGCAATGTTCCAGCGCTAATTTAACAGCGTTGTTCAGAACAGAGCGGGGAATTTGATCATCGGCCCCTGAAGGCTCAGAATACAATAGCCAGTCTTACACGAAGGACAGTTTATCTTAGGTAGTCATTCCCTCTCGTGGATGCTGGCACTCTTTTCCTTCTCCGTGCATTCCAGGAGCTCAGACTTCATTCATACAAAAGAATCCAGATGGCTGGGTAAGAACTTAAACAGAGAGATAAAAACCTGTGACCGATGTAATCTTCTTCATTTCAAAAGGTGGCTAAATTTAGCTTCTTATATTTTAGGTGGGCAGCAAAGTTAGGCTGCCAGTACCAGCTTTCCTCCCTAGCCACCTAATTTGGTTGGTCAAATTTAGATGCTGCTTTGAACAAACCTAAATGTTACCTGCTAACTCCTGATCAAAATGAATAAAACTGCATATGTAGCTTTCTTTCCTAATCTCCCTCACTCCTAACTACCGCACCAGAAACAGAGAAAATAAAATATTCACCGACATTCCTCCACCCACCCTTATTTCTCTGCCATTAAAAAAGATTTTAAAACTGCCCATATTGGCCCCAGAATATTTCTATAGTTAAAAAAAAATGTGCCACTGTACAAAAAAAAAAAAAAAAAAAAACTTTGCATGGATCTCCTGCCTCCATCCCTGCAAGTGTCCCGAAAAACAGTTTGGGGACTCCTGCTCCCTACTGTTGAAATCTGTACCCTGCATTTTTACAGGGTGAAGAAACTGGAAGGTGACTTGCAGGGACTTTTCTCTATTTTATATTTTTTAAGTCCAGTGAGAGCAGTATTTATTTTTAAAATAACAATACAGTCTGGAGGGAAGTGGGGGTGGGGGGGGGGGAGGAATCCAGGCTAGGAGTGTTGATGGTTGTGGAGTTTAGGGACTTATCTAATTAGTGCTAATTTTCACCACTAATTGAACAAGTTTTAGTCCTGGCCTCAGCTGCAGTAGACCTAACTAATCAAATACACATCAGCTAGATTTAGGTAGTTTTGAGCTGAAACTTTCTGATTTTGATGACTGTAAGGCTCCTGAAGCATCATTATGTATTTCGTACTGTATTCAGCATTCATTTACACCAGGGTTGCCAGGTGGAAAATTTTTTTCTAGCCCAATCCAGCCCAAAAACCAGCCCAAAACCCGCCCAAACACAAACCCCGCCCCTGACACCCCCCCCCCCCCCGTCATCACCCCCGCCGTCACCGGCCCCGCCTCCCACGTCACCGGCCCCGCCTCCCCGTCATCGGCCCGCCCAAAACGTCACTAACCCCGCCCAAAAAACGTCACTAACCCCGCCCCCCGCGGCCGAAAAAGGCAAAAAGCCGCCCGAAAAACCGCACAGAAACCCAAAAAGCCGCCCAAAAAACCGCAACCCGCCGCGGGCAAAAATTTCCCGCGGCGGGTCGCGGAAAACCGCCCACCTGGCAACACTGATTTACACCGTCCTGCTCAAGTTCCTTCGTGGCACAGTTATCAGTCAGAGATGTTTTTAGTTTTATTTAATTCAGAGTACATTTTAGAAGTCAAAAATTAATCCTGATGTCATCTAATAAACCTTTACTGCTGTAACATGTCCTCCTGTGTTACCACAGGATAATAACACTGCAGTGGACTTCATAAATTGCTCCCAGGAACATAGCTCCCTTACCTTGTCTGCTGAGCCCCCTAAAAACCCACTACCCACAACTGTACACCACTGCCATAGCCCCAAGGGGTGAAAGGGGGCACCTAGATGTGGGTACAGTGGGTTTTTGAGGGCTCACATTTACCACCACAAGTGTAACAGGTGGGGGGGGGGGGGGGCCTGGGTCCGCCTGTCTGAAGTGCACTGCACCCACTAAAACTGTTCCAGGGACCTGCATACTGCTGTCATGGACCTGAGTATGACATCTGAGGCTGGCATAGAGGCTGGCACAAAATACTTTTAAAGATTTTTTTTTTGAGGGTTGGAGGGGGGTTAGTGACCACTGGGGGAGTAAGGGGAGGTCATCCCCGATTCTCTCCAGTGGTCATCTGGTCAGTTCGGGCACCTTTTTGTGCCTTGGTCGTAAAAAAAACAAGGACCAGGTAAAGTCGTCCAAATGTTCATCAGGGACAGCCTTTTTTTTCCATTATGGGCCGAGGACGCCCATGTGTTAGGCACGCCCAAGTCCCGCCTTCGCTACTCGGCAAAATCAAAATTGGTGCGCGCCCATTTTGGGTCTGAGGCCTTACCGTCACCCATTCACTTACAGGCTCATTTTCGAAAGAGGACGCCCATCTTTTGACACAAATCGCAATATGGGCATCCTCCCAGGGTCGCCCAAATCGGCATAATCGAAAGCCGATTTTGGGTGTCCTCAACTGCTTTCCGTCGCGGGGACGACCAAAGTTCACGGGGGCATGTCAGAAGCGTACCGAAGGCAGAACTGGGGCGTGCTTAACACATGGGCGTCCTCGGCTGATAATGGAAAAAAGAAGGGCGTCCCTGACGAGCACTTGGCCAACTTTACTTGGTCCATTTTGTCTTGCGACCAAGCCTCAAAAAGGTGCTCGAACTGACCACATGACCACTGGAGGGAATCGGGGATGACCTCCCCTTACTCCCCCAGAGGTCACTAACCCCCTCCCACCCTCAAAAAAACTTTTAAAATATTTTTTGCCAACCTCTATGCCAGCCTCAAATGTCATACCCAGCTCCATGACAGCAGTATGCAGATCCCTGGAGCAGTTTTAGTGGGTGCAGTGCACTTCAGGCAGCCGGACCCAGGCCCACCGACCCCCTACCTGTTACACTTGTGGTGGTAAATGTGAGCCCTCCAACACCCACCACAAACCCACTGTACCCACATCTAGGTGCCCCCCTTCATCCCTAAGGGTTATGGTAGTGGTGTACAGTTGTGGAGAGGGGGTTTTGGGGGGCTCAGTACACAAGGTAAGGGAGCTATGCACCTGGGAGCTTTTTCTGAATTCCACTGTAGTACCCCCTAGGGTGCCCGGTTGGTGTCCTGGCATGTGAGGGGCACCAGTGCAATACGAATGGCTGGCTCCTCCCATGACCAAATGGCTTGGATTTGGTCGTTTCTGAGATGTGCATCCTTCGCTTCCATTATCACTGAAAACCGGGGACGACCATCCTCTAAGGTCAACCTAAATGTTGAGATTTGGGCGTCCCCGACCGTATTATCAAAACGAAAGATGGACATCCATCTTGTTTCGATAATACGGGTTTCCCCGCCCCTTTGCGAGGATGTCCTGCGAGAATAAACTCAGGAAACTTGGGCGCCCAGTTCGATTATGCCCCTCCACGATTCCCCCCATACTGCATATGTGACTTATTCATGTTTGCTTGAAAATTTCTTTGGCACCCAAAATGATGAGAAATATTTCTATACCCTTCTGACACATTTTATTGCTCTCCAAGTGCATTCTGTGATACCTGAAGATCTTATTTCTCTGAACAAGGTTCAGTTTTATCACTAGTCCGTTTTCTCACACCTAGCTTTTATCAGTCAGGTTGCGGATGTGCTGTGAATAACCTCTTTCCAGAACAATTTTCTAATCTTTATAAAAGCTTTCAATGCATGAGACAGGCCACCTTCTTGTGTCTTTCTGCACAGAAAATTTCCGCCATCAGAACGATGCAGCCAACTACAAGATTAGTGACTGTTTCCAGCTCTTTCTGACAAATCTACAGTTTTTCTTTACTGGAGCAAAACAAAGCGGAGGCAGTCAATAGAAGGAGAAGATTCAAATGTAACCACAAATCGATTTATTAGAAATTAACCCAACTCAGCCAAGTTTCAGCAAATAAGCCTTCGTCGGGTCAAAACTAAAAATCCTTGGCACACAAATAAATAACCCAAATATGGTTACACTTGAATCTTCTCCTTCTCTGGAGTGCCTCTGCTTTGTTTTGCTGTGTGTGTGTCTGCAGAGTGTTTTTGCTTTTTGTTGGAAATCATCTCATCCATAATCCACTGTCCTCGGCTGCCAACTATCAATTGCCCATCCTAGGTTTCAATTTCTCCAATTCCATCTCTCCTTGTTCCTGGAGTAACACTTTCCGGGACCGATAATTTGAAACCTATTTAACTGGCAAGAACTGCCTCCTGGCTGGTTAAAATAAGCCCTAAAATGGTTAAGCGCTAATTATTCAGCATGGAGACAGCTGGGTCTCTCGGCTGAATATTACACCACCTACCCCCGGGATTCTATATAGCACACCTTCAAATTCCATGTTGGAAATTGAAGCGTGATTCTATAATAACATGTATAACTATGGGCCCTGTTTACTAAGCCACGTTAGACGGTTTTAGCATGACACTAACCGTGTAGTAGATGCCTCTAATATTCCTAGGCGCGTATACACGGTTAGCCACACTTAATTTTTAGCATGTGCTACAAACCGCAAGCACGCGTTAGTAACAGGGCCCTTAATTACTTAACAAACTAATCAGCATTGATATTTGGGACGTTAACAAGAAATTATCAGCACTTATTGGCATTAGAATTTATAGCACTACTTGCTAAGAATATTCTGTAACGGGTGTTCTAAGTTGCGCAATTGAAAAGTGGGCGTGGTTATGGGAGTGGATTTGAGCAGGTCATGGGCGTTTCTGAAATCCCTATGAGCGTGTTACAGAATACACCCGCTCCATGCCTAATCTAGGTGCCGGGATTTACACCAGGTTTTAGTTGGAGGTTAATTGACCGTAACTATATGTAGTTACCCGGAGAAGCACTTGGCGCATTCTAAACATATGCCTATATTAAAGCCTACTTTGGATTTTCCACGTGGAAATTGAGGCACGATATAATCTAGCCCTTAGCATCTAGCCCAGGCACGGCTATGTCGAACGAACTAACCGGTTAGCACTGATAGTTATTGACTGACCGACTAAGTTTACCAACCAGACAGACCTGCGTAAATAGCAGGTCTATCTTTGGCTGCTCTAACTTAGCCAGTCATACTGATAAATATCGGCTTAACCAGCTAAGTTTTTAACCGGCAACCCCCCCCCCCCCCCCCCCCCCCAATTCAATGCCGGTCACTGGACACGGCCCCATGTTGAATTTCCAAGTTCGCCACAATTCCTTCTACTGATCAAAATGTTTCTGTTTGTTTATTAGTCTTTTGATATAGTGCCTTTCAATACAATAATCAAAGATGTTTAACAAGTTATAAAGGAAAAACAAAAGAAATGGGAAGGAACTACATTTGTTGAAAGGGAAAACAAGCGATGGAGAACAAGCAGAAAGGATCAGAGACAGTCAATAACAGGCAGGACGGAGCTGTGCCTGTCAAACACCAGCTACAGTGATGACTGGTCGCCATAAGCAATGATAAAAAGTAGGTTTTCAGAGCAGCCTTGAACCTGGACTATGATTGCTCAGAACGAAATCCAAGGGGAGGGAATTCCAAACGGAGAGAGCAATCCAGAAAAGCAACATGGCAAGTACATAAAGACAGAAGCAGCGAACTGCTGGAATAGATAACTGGTGGCCCAAACGCAGAATGAAGAACACGAGGTGGGGACATAAGGGGCAATCAAGGAGGAGAGGTAGGATAGGATCCCTGAGTGAAGCACCTTGTAAGTCAGGTGAGAATATATAATGGATTGGAGCCTGGAAGCCAATGATGCCGGACAAGAGAGAAAGTGACGTGGTCAAATTGACAGGCGCAGGATAGGAGGTGAACAGAAGTATTTTGAACCATCTGGAGTCTTTTGAAAAGGACAGAGAGAAGAGCTGAATACAAAAGGACAGAGAGAAGAGCTGAATACGAGATGTTGCAGAGAGTCCAGTCAAGAGATAAGAGGTTTAATGATGGAGATAATTTTCTTGACATTTTCTTTCACATCTGAGTACCTTTTGTGCATTTGGAGATGATGATGCTATGAAGTAAACTTGAAGGCCAATAATATAATACCTTGGTAGGTATAATCTATTTCTGTGAGACCCATTCCTCCTTCGCCTCGGACAGTGTATGGTCTTGACATATACTGGTTCCTATAAATGACCTTGTCAGCAGGAATGAGTTTTCTTGTTAGTATAGCCAAGTCTCCCAAAGTTTAAAGAAGCCAGTCTAGGGAGCAGAATTGCCAACTGATTAATGGCTTCTGTCTTATTCCCTTATATCAATTTTAGTCTTCTATAATATTCTTTACTTATCTTTCTCTCAGTGGGTTGACTTAACGCCCTAGATATTTAGAAACTTTATGGTTCAAGTTTCTTTATCTCACAGTCATCAGTCAGTCTTTCCACTGTGGATTTTTTGGTGTATTTTCAGATATGATGAACAGTGAAACTTGCATTACATTCAGAACATTTAAAAGGATTCTTTCTGCTGTGGATTATTTTGTGCCTTTGCAGATCAGATGACCAACTGAAACTTTTATTGCACTCAGTACATGTGAAAGGTTTCTTTCCACTGTGGATAATTTGATGCCTTTTCAGATGTGCCGCTGAAGGAAACTTTACCACACTCAGTACATGAAAAAGGTTTCTTTCCACTGTGAATTATATTGTGCCTTTGCAGATCTGTTGACCAACTGAAACTTTTATTGCACTCAGTACACATGAAAGGTTTCTTTCCATTGTGGAATCTTTGATGGATTTTCAGATATGATGACCGATGTGAAGCTTTTATTACACTGAGTGCAAATAAAAGGTTTCTTGCCGGTTGTGAGTTATTTGGTGCATTTTCAGCTGTGAGGACCAGCGGAAATTTTTACCACACTCATCACATGTAAAAGGTTTATTTTCACTGTGGATCATTTGATGCCATTTCAGCTGTGAGGGCCAAGTGAACCTTCTACCACATTCTGTACATGTAAAAGGTTTATTTCCACTGTGGATTATTTGATGCCTTTTCAGCTGTGAGGACCAAGTAAAACGTTTTCCACATTCAGTACATGTAAATGGTTTCTTTCCACTGTGGATCATTTGAGTCGGGTCAGCTGTACAGCTTCAAAAAAACTTTTACCACATTCGTACATATAAAGCATTTCTCTCCATTGTGGATTAGTTGGTGGATTTTCAGATATGATGACTGAGTGAAACTTTTACCACAGTCAGTACATGTAAACTTTTCCTTCCACTGTGGGTTAGTTGGTGGATTTTCAGACAGGATGACCGAGGGAACTTTTATTACACTCAATACATATAAAATGTTTCTTTTCACTCTGCCTTATTTGGTGCCTTTTCAGATCTGAAGACCAAGTGAAACATTTACCACACTCAGTACATGTAAAAGGTTTCTTTCCACTATGAATCATTTGATGTCTTCTCAGCTGTGACTGCTGAATGAAACTTTTACTACATTCAATACATGTAAAAGGTTTCTTTCCGCTGTGGCTTATTTGGTGGATTTTCAGATATGATAAAGTAGTGAAACAATTATTACACTCAATACATATAAAAGGTTTCTCACCACTGTGTATTATTTGGTGTCTTCTCAGACTTGATGACCGACTGAAACCTTTATTACACTCAGAACACGTAAATGGTTTCTTTCCATTGTCTATTGTGTTTCCAGTATGTGTCCTTTGATGTATAAGTAATGATTCGTTATGAAAAAAGCTTTTGCTACTTTCAATAGATGGAAATGGTTTAAATTCAGTGTAAAGTGTCTGATTTAATTTCAGATTTATATTCTGTTTGAAACTTTTTTCACACTGAGAGCATGCAAAGGGTCTCTCGTTAGTGTTGGTTCTCTTATCCAATAAGAAATGAGCGTTCATATTAAATATTATTCCACAGATGTCACACAGAAAGGATTCATTTCCTTTCTCTCTTCTTGGGGGAGTTTAGACGTTTCTGGCTCACTGTTACGGTTTTGGAAGGGTCTCTCTGTTCTGAAGTGACTCTGGTACTCAGGGATGTTTGTGAGCTCCCTGTCACTTCTCTGACACACAGTAACTCCACAAGGTGTATCTCCTGCTAGGTCTCTGTGGTCCTTTTCTGATTCCTGCTGATGATTCGTTGTGTTTCTCTTCTCAGTCCCCTGGGAAAAATTCTCACAGACGTTTCCCGATTGTCTTGGGATTTGTTCCATTTCTACAGAGGTTCTTCTCGATCCTGCTCTTGCTTCAGCTCCTGTACAGCCTCGTTATCTGCTGGATAGGAAAAGAAGACATAAATCATGTTATTACATCTATAGAAAGCTACAACTGATCAAGGAACAGAATTTTCTGGACTCACAGGAAGGGCAATTCTATAACTTGATGCCAAGTTCGTCAGAGGCACCAAAATTGGTAGAAATACGAATGAGTGCACTACGCAACATTCTGAAAGGTTGCTTCTATGTTCTATGGTGCATAAATGTAAGGGAGAGTAAATGTGGGCAGAGCATGAGGCAATGAGAGTGTCTCCAACTTGTGTGTATAATTTTTGGAATAGGACAAGTTATGAACTTTGCATGGTGCACTAAGACACAACCTTTTACACCCACTATAGAGCTGGCATAAATGGCCTCACCTGAATTTTGGCATGCTAGAACATCTTGGTAAGTTACAGAATTGGCACTCTGCACGTGACCTTGGCGCACCTCACTGGAGGTTCCAAGTTCTAGTGTTGTCCCCTTTATGACCACACGTGATCTGTGATGTTTAGAAAAGTCCACGGATTAGTATAGGCGTCCTAACCCTTTCACATGAAAAGGCAAAGAGGACAATTCAAATCACTGAGAGGCATATTTTCAAAGCACTTTGGGAGGCTAAGTTCCATAGGTTTCTATGGAACTTTGGGAGGCTAAGTGCTTTGAAAATAAGCCTCTGAGTGAACCATTAGCAGAAATTTCAAGAGAAAAAAATATATCTCTTTATCCCTAAATATCTTTGAAAACAGCATACACTTCCTTTGAACAGCTCTTAATAGCTCAGTGCATTTACATTGGTGGAAATAAGTATTTGATCCCTTGCTGATTTTGTAAGTTTGCCCACTGACAAAGACATGAGCAGCCCATAATTGAAGGGTAGGTTATTGGTAACAGTGAGAGATAGCACATCACAAATTAAATCCGGAAAATCACATTGTGGAAAGTATATGAATTTATTTGCATTCTGCAGAGGGAAATAAGTATTTAATCCCTCTGGCAAACAAGACCTAATACTTGGTGGCAAAACCCTTGTTGGCAAGCACAGCGGTCAGACGTCTTCTGTAGTTGATGATGAGGTTTGCACACATGTCAGGAGGAATTTTGGTCCACTCCTCTTTGCAGATCATCTCTAAATCATTAAGAGTTCTGGGGCTGTCGCTTGGCAACTCGCAGCTTCAGCTCCCTCCATAAGTTTCAATGGGATTAAGGTCTGGTGACTGGCTAGGCCACTCCATGACCCTAATGTGCTTCTTCCTGAGCCACTCCTTTGTTGCCTTGGCTGTAGTTTTGGGTCATTGTCGTGCTGGAAGACCCAGCCACGACCCATTTTTAAGGCCCTGGCGGAGGGAAGGAGGTTGTCACTCAGATTGTACGGTACATGGCCCCATCCATTCTCCCATTGATGCGGTGAAGTAGTCCTGTGCCCTTAGCAGAGAAAACACCCCCAAAACATAACATTTCCACCTCCATGCTTGACAGTGGGGACGGTGTTCTTTGGGTCATAGGCAGCATTTCCTCTTCCTCCAAACACGGCGAGTTGAGTTCATGCCAAAGAGCTCAATTTTGTCTCATCTGACCACAGCACCTTCTCCCAATCACTCTCCGGCATCATCCAGGTGTTCACTGGCAAACTTCAGACGGGCCGTCACATGTGCCTTCCGGAGCAGGGGGACCTTGCGGGCACTGCAGGATTGCAATCCGTATGTCGTAATGTGTTACCAATGGTTTTCCGTGGTGACAGTGGTCCCAGCTGCCTTGAGATCATTGACAAGTTCCCCCTTGTAGTTGTAGGGCTGATTTCTAACCTTCCTCATGATCAAGGATACCCCACGAGGTGAGATTGTTGCGTGGAGCCCCAGATCTTTGTCGATTGACAGTCATTTGTACTTCTTCCATTTTCTTACTATGGCACCAACAGTTGTCTCCTTCTCGCCCAGCGTCTTACTGATGGTTTTGTAGCCCATTCCAGCCTTGTGCAGGTGTATGATCTTGTCCCTGACATCCTTAGACAGCTCCTTGCTCTTGGCCATTTTGTAGAGGTTAGAGTCTGACTGATTCACTGAGTCTGTGGACAGGTGTCTTTCATACAGGTGACCATTGCCGACAGCTGTCTGTCATGCAGGTAACGAGTTGATTTGGAGCATCTACCTGGTCTGTAGGGGCCAGATCTCTTACTGGTTGGTGGGGGATCAAATACTTATTTCCCTCTGCAGAATGCAAATAAATTCATATACTTTCCACAATGTGATTTTCCGGATTTAATTTGTGATGTGCTATCTCTCACTGTTACCAATAACCTACCCTTCAATTATGGGCTGCTCATGTCTTTGTCAGTGGGCAAACTTACAAAATCAGCAAGGGATCAAATACTTATTTCCACCACTGTACATACGTATCACTTGTGTAAACAATTACAATACTATTTGTGTATGTATGTGTTCACCTGTGTCTGTAAATGCTGGTAAAAGGTCTAAGTGCTATTCTGCAAATATCTGCTTAATTTACACAATGCATATTCACACGAGGACACACAGGAGTGGAGCACAGGAAGGATAGAGGTGGGGCTCCAATTTACACATTTAATTTACAGAATACTGTAACTTACATAATGTATATTCACAAGAGGACACACACAGGGATGAAATAAAGGACAGATAGAGGTGGGGCTCCAATTTACACATTTAATTTACAGAATACTGTAACTCACACAATGCATATTCACAAGAGGACACGCAGAGGGGTGGAGCATAAGAGGGATAGAGGCGGGGCTCCAATTTACACACTTAATTTACAGAATAATTCACTTACACAACATATATTCACAAGAAGAGACACCGGGTCACAGCATAGGAGGGACAGGGGCAGGGCTCCCACTTACACATTTAATTTATAGAATATTGTAACTTACACAATGCATATTCACAGGAGGACACACACACAGGGGCAGGGCATAGGAGGGACAGAAACAGGGCTCCCTCTTACACATTTAATTTACAGAGTACGGTTGTGCATGACTTCCAGCAGGTGGAGACGAGATCTAATTCTCTTTCCTTAGTGTCCCTCCGGACCGGCCCAGTAAATGACTGATGGGAAGTAACAGAACATTCAAGGAAGGGACCTTAATAACCCCGCCATAACTACATTCAGTCTCGCCGAACACCGCCTCATAACGACACTGGCTATCAATCCTGTAATGTTTAGAAAAGGAATGCAAAGAAGACCGCGTCGCAGTTTTACAGATTTCCAAAGAAGGCACCAAGAAGCGTTCAGCCCACGAAGTGCTCTGGTAGAATGCGCTTTCACTCCTTGAGGAACCGATTTTCCTGAAAGCAGAAGCAATCATCTAAGCTACCTAGAAACGGTGGGTTTAGACGCTAGCCATACCTTTGCAAGCGCCTCCAAGAAGCAGAAAGAGATGATCTTCCATAACCCGCAAGTATTGTTTGAGAATTCGACTGTCATCCAGTTTACATAAAAGCCGCTGTTCGAACCAGATGAAGTACCAAACACTGGCAAAACCACAGTCTGGTTTAAATGGAATTGCAACAAGACCTTAGGAAGGAAAGAAGGAACAGTATGTAAATAACCCTCTCTTAGAGAACTCCAGAAAAGGAGATCTGCAGGAAAATGCTTGTAAATTCCAAAACTCATCTAGCAGAGGCCACAGCTACCAAAAACACCATCTTGAATATTAAATCCTTAAGGGAACAAGCCGACAAAGACTCAAAGGGAGGCCTAGTAAGGACCCAAAAGAACGAAATTGAGATCCCAAGCCGGAAACACAATGTCTCCATTCTGATTTCTGTTCCTTCCCTTCTTCTCTGCCTTTCTCATTGCTCTGCGGAATTGCCCACTTTGTCTGCAACAACTTTCCTATATCCACAACCTCTTTATCTCTCGTATTCTCCATCTGCTTACCCTAACTCAGACTTGGCTTGCCCTGAAGACCTGCTTCATCTGCAGCCCTGTGTCATGGAGGTTACCTTTTCTCCCATACTACTCTCACCCTCTTGTAGATTCAACCTCTTCTTCCACCTCAGTCTCACTGCTTTTTCTTCGCAGACATTCCATCCATCTATTCACTTCCTCGACCTATCCAAGGTGGCAGTATTTATTCAACACCCCTATAAGTCTCTTTCTTCCTTTCTCACTGACTTTGATTCTGGCTTTCCTTCTTTCTTGAACCTTCATCTCCTTCCCTCATTCTTGGGATTTTAACATTCATGCTAAAGACCCCTCTGACTCATGCTTCTCAGTTTTCTCACTTTAACATCCTCTTTCATCTCCAACTGTGCTCCACTGCCCCTACTCATAATAGCCACTGTCTTGATCTTCTCTTCTTCTCCAGCTGCTCACCCTCTAGTTTCTGCGCCTCAGCTGTTCCCCTCTGTGACCATCATCTGATAACTTTCACACTTAAACATCCTCCCTCCAGTCCCGTCCAATCTCCACCAATACATTTAGGAATCTTCAACCTATTGACTCTTCCACTCTATCCTCCAGTGTTTAAAATCTCTTCTCAACCACTATGTTATCCAAGTCAGTCAATGAGGCTGTCTCTTCTCCTATAATACTAGTCTCTTCTCTGCTCTGGATACTCTTGCTTCTCTCCCATTCCCCGTTCTGTAAGGTGTACCAAACCCCAGCCTTGGCTGACCTCTAGAATCCACTACCTACATTCCTGTGCCCGATCTGCCAAATGCCTTTGGCTGAAATCCCGTGCCCATGCTGACTTCATACATTTCAAATTCTTGCTGACCTCCTTCCAGTCTGCTCTTTCACTTGCCAAACAGACTATTCACATCCAGTTGACAACCCTCTTGGCTCAAACCCTCGATGAATCTGCACACTGACTCTCTCCTTAAAGTGTCTTCACCTCCAACCCCCTCCCCTTTCTTCCCAGACTCTGGCTTAGTACTTTCATGATAAGGTTCATAAGATTAACCTTGAGTTCTCAACCACATCACCTCCACCTCCCCTTCCCCCCAGTCCATTCTCCGAACCCTCCTTCAACCCCTGCCTTCTCTTCTTCCTTTTCTGAAATAACTGAAGGCAGAAACTGCACATTTTCTTTCCTCCTCCAACTGACTGCCTGTTCTCTGATCCTATTCCCACCTATCTCTCCTTTCATCCCTTCTATCTGTCATATCCTCAAGCTTTCACTTTCCCCCTGCAACTGTTCCTGATGCTTTCAAACATGCTGTAGTTACACCACTCACGCCTCAAAAAAACTTAATTAGACCTACCTGTCCTTGCAATATCACCCCATCTCCCTCCCTCCTTTCCTATCCAAGCTACTTGAACATGCGCTGTTCACTGCAGTTGTCTGACTTTATTTCATCTCAAGCTATGCTTGATCCACTTCACTACTACTACTAACTTAACATTTCTAGAGCGCTACTAGGGTTACGCAGCGCTGTACAATTTAACAAAGAGAGACAGTCCCTGCTCAAAGAGCTTACAATCTAATAGGCAAGTGAACGGTCGGTCCGATAGGGGCAGTCAAATTGGGGCAGTCTGGATTCACTGAACGTAAGGGGTTAGGTGCCGAAAGCAGCATTGAAGAGGTGGGCTTTAAGCAAAGACTTGAAGACGGGCAGGGAGGGGGCTTGGCGTAAGGGCTCAGGAAGGTTGTTCCAAGCATAGGGTAAGGCGAGGCAGAATGAGCGGAGCCTGGAGTTGGCGGTGGTGGAGAAGGGTTCTGAGAGGAGGGATTTATCCTGTGAACGGAGGTTACGGGCGGGAAACGTAAGGGGAGATGAGGGTAGAAAGTGAGAAAAGGCCAGACGAATTTCCTATTTAATATAAAAAGTTTATTCTTAGTTCAGAATTTACTGAATAGGCATCAATGGGCTTATTCAGGAAGCATTGTATAAGCAATATACAAGTCAGAATGCTTAATACATATTTCTTCCATCCTGCTTATATACTGTTTTTCTCTGCTATATGACTACTCTTCTCCTGACATCACGTGCAGGCTGTATGCAGGCTGTACCATACCATAAATCCTTAATTTAAAGCAGAACATATGCTGTATCTGTTTCCCATTCCTTTTCTTTTCTTGCAGACAGTCAGGCGGCCTTGCCCGTTTTGCTTCATATTTCAGCACATTCTTTCTCTCTCAAGACATGGGGGAGGTTGCATTAATCACTGTCAGCACTTCCTGCTGCTGTGAACTTTTCAACTCTTTGCACTTTATATTTCTTACAAAAGATAGTGAGGGGCAGCAGACTGAGTGCATTTGTAGGTAAGAAGGAGAAGCTTGAATTGAATGCGGTATCTGATCGAAACCAGTGAAGTGACTTGAGGAGAGGGGTGATATGAGTATATCGGTTCTGGCGGAATATGAGACGTGCAGCAGAGTTCTGAACAGATTGAAGGGGGGATAGATGGCTAAGTGGGAGGGCCGGTGAGGGATAGTTGCAGTAGTCAAGGCGAGAGGTAATGAGAGCGTGGACGAGATTTTGGGTGGTGTGTTCAGAGAGGAAAGGGCGAATTTTGCTGATGTTAAAGAGGAAGAAGCGACAGGTCTTGGCTATCTGCTGGATATGCGAAGAGAAGGAGAGAGAGGAGTCAAAGATGACTCCGAGGTGCGGGCAGATGAGACGGGGAGGATGAGGGTGTTATCAACTGAGATAGAAAGCGGAGGAAGAGGAGAAGTGGGTTTTGGTGGAAAGACGATAAGCTCGGTCTTGGACATGTTCAGTTTCAGGTGGCGGTTGGACATCCAGGCAGCAATGTCGGATAAGCAGGCCGATACCTTTGCCTGGGTCTCCGTGGTGATGTCTGGTGTGGAGAGATACAGTTTCGCCCTCTTCATTCAACTGAAACAGTCCTTGCTAAAATCTCCAATTACCTGTTCCTGGCCAGATCCAAAGGTCTCTATTCTATCCTACTACTACTACTTATCATTTCTATAGTGCTACTAGACATACACTGCACATAAGAGACAGTCCCTGCTCAACAGAGCTTACAATCTAATTAGGACATACAAACAGGAACAAATAAGGATAGGGGGAAACGGGGGGGAAGGGAAATGGGACTTGATATACCACCTTTCTGAGGTTTTTGCAACTACATTCAAAGTGGTTTACATTTCTTCCCTGTAAAAAGTTTTCACAATGTGGTAAAATGTATAGAAATTTTCTCTTTGTAAGACAAACTGCAGCTTGGGAGATATCACAATCTTCTTTTAATTTCTGACGCTATCCATCAACCTGTGTGGTTCAAACAGGCACTTCTCATTCTTGCACTTGCATTTAGTAAATAACCAATACAGCTGGCTTTGACATCTTCAGAGAGTATGTATTTATTTACTCTCTACACTTGACTGCTTCATTTACGCAGCCACTAATGAACGTTACACATTACTCACTACCACTCTTCTTCTTATGCAGGATATGAACTTTCTATATTTGATTGTTACTCTATAATCTACTCTATAATTTATGAACTTTAATGCAAAGCTACTTTGTAATTTACCTTATTTATGAACTCTAATGCAATATCACTTTGTATTTCTCAACCCGGAAACGGCGATCGCCACTCCGGCACAATGTAAGCCACATTGAGCCTGCAAATAGGTGGGAAAATGTGGGATACAAATGCAACAAATAAATAAATATATTCAGGTACTTATTTTGTACCAGGGGTAATGGAGGGTTAAGTGACTTGCCCAGAGTCACAAGAAGCTGCAGTGGGAATTGAACTCAGTTCCCCAGGATCAAGATCCATTGCACTAACCACTAGGCTACTTTAAGGTCGGACTGATAAAACACTGGCACCGAACAAGTGAGTAAGGGTTAGGAGTTAAAAGCAGCATCAAAAAGGTGGGCTTTTAGCCTAGATTTGAGGACGGCCAGAGATGGAGCTTGACGTACCAGCTCAGGAAGTCTATTCCAGGCATATGGTACAGCAAGATAAAAGGAAATCTGGTGTTAGCAGTGGAGGAGAAGGGTGCAGATAAGAGAGATTTACTCAGTGAATGGAGTTCCAGGGGAGGAGTGCAGGGAGAGATGAGAGTGGCGAAGTACTGAGGAGCTGCAGAGTGAATGTACTTGTAAGTCAACAAGAGGAGTTTGAACTGTATGCTGAAACGGATAGGGAGCCAATTAAGTGACTTGAGCAAAGGGCTAATATGAGCATAGCGACACTGGAGCAATATAAGTCGTTCAGCAGAATTTTGAAGGGGGGAGAGAGATGGCTTAGTGGGAGACTTGTGAGAAGGGGGAGCCTATTCCGATCTGATGGGCTTCATCTTAACCAGGGTGGGACCAGGCTGCTGGCATCAACATTTAAAAAGGAACAAGAACAGCTTTTAAACTAGAAGCAGGGGGAAGGCCGACAGTCGCTCAAAAGCGCATGGTTCAGGATAAGGTATCTTTTGAGGCTATCACCCAAACAGGGAAGAATAGCTTCCTTGTAAGTAAGGATGTCAAAGAAACTGTAGTGGATCAGATGGCCTTAACTAAAATTAATAATAACCAGACAGAAGATAACATATTAATAATGCCATGTATTAAACGTGATATGAAACTGAGCAACAAGCATACATTGAAATGTCTACATGCAAATGCAAGGAGCCTGAGACATAAGATGGGAGAGCTGGAATACACTGCACACAATAAAAATTGGATATTATAGGCATCTCTGAGACCTGGTGGAAGGAAGATAACCAGTGGGACACAGTCATACCGGGCTACAAATTATATCATACTGATAGGGTAGATAGGATTGGAGGAGGGGTAGCACTGTATATTAATGAGAACCTTGACTCGGATAGGCTGCAAATATTGCAGGATACAAAACCCCTATTGGAATCTTTGTGGATTGAAATTCCACGTGAAAAGGGAAAAAAATGGTGATAGGACTCTACTACTGTCCACCTGGCCAGGACAAGCAGACGGATGCAGCAATATCAAGGGAAATTAGGGAAGCAAATAAAATGGGCAATGCAATAATAATGGGTGATTTCAATTATCCGGATATAGACTGGGTTAATGTAACATCGTTACACACTAGGGAGATAAAATTTTTTGATGAAATCAAGGACAGTTTCATGGAACAGCTGGTTCAGGAGCCGATGACAGAAGGAAAAATACTAGACTTAGTCATTAGTGGAGCACATGATCTGGTGCGGGGGGGTAACGGTGCAAGGGCTGCTTGATAACAGTGATCATAATATGCTCAGTTTTGATATTGGCTTTGAAGTAAGTGATCTTAGGAAATCAATACACTAGCGTTTAACTTTAGAAAAGGAGATTACGATAAAATGAGAAGAACGGTGAAAAAGACTGAAAGGAGCAGCTCACAGGGGAAAAAAA